>NC_057813.1:11829048-12156407 GCF_018294505.1 Triticum aestivum
GCTAGTTGCAACTGTCTTATCCTCCATCTCAGCACCCCACGTGCACGAACAGACGATGCGCCCTTGCTGTTAGGGCAAGCCACCACGGGGCGGAGAAGACGGCGAGGGCCAGAGAAGTCGCCATGAGGGGAGATGCAAGAGTTTTTTTTGCACATGGCGGTGGTGTCTGTTGATGGCTCACGTCCAGCCATGTCATGCAATAGCTGAGATGATGCTACAACCGTTCTTGAGAAAAGCTTCCACCGTTGAATTCAAAAGCTTCAACTGGACCACTATGCGACTGAAGAGCTACAACCGTCTATATGAAAAGTTTCAGCCATAGTTTTAAAAAGTTTCAACCGAAGCACCGCGAACTATAAAAGCTACAATCATACTTTTATATGAAAGCTTCAACCAACGACCTACAGTGTTGCAAGTGACATACGGAGATAATACAACCGGGTGCGCGGCGATGCTGCAAACAGGTAGGCGACGGGCGTCGATGGACGTGAAAAAAACTTCAACGGAGAAAAAAATCTTACCGGCTTAGAAAAAGTTTCAACCCGTGATGAAAAAGCTTCAGCCGGCATGATGAAAAGCTACAAATCTATGAAAAAAGCTTCAACCGGCGTGAAAAAAGCTTCCACCGCGTGAAGAAAAAGCTTCAGCCGGTGTGCAGTTTTCTGTGTGGACGGCGACGTTGAGAGCTGCAGCCATGGCACGGCGGCGACGGACGTGCTACGGCGGCGGTGGCTAGGTGCTGCAACTACATAGACGATGGGTGTGCTACAAGGCAGTGATGATTTGCTACAAGGGCGACACATCCTACCGGACTCGGCAAGGTTGGTGCTGCGAGGGCAAACGCCAGCGACGAGGGCGGCGACCATCGGAGAGGCAAGGAGGCGAGGACGGCTGTCAAGCTAGCCGGCGTGGACGTGGAGATGACACGCGCCATGGATTTTCCTTTTTGTTTCTCTGTGCGGCTACAAAGACCCAGATCGTGTGTGCGCCGTGCGACCGGCCGAAAGTTTGGGCCGGCACGCCGGTGCAGATCGCTGCCCTATAGAAAACAAAAATACGTCTCCCAGGACAGTTCCACGAATGGAAAGATATAAGTACTTAAATATTGCACATAACAGGCCTTCTCTAAAAATCTAACAGGCATTTCTGGTCTAGAACGCCTCCAAAGTCACGTTAGCGTTTTTCAAAAAGCATCATATGCTTGATATATTATGACATTTCTTCAAAACGCCTCCAAATCTTAACTGGTGTTCTGCAAAATGCCTCAGATGCTATCATATATTTGTGGCTATTTTTCAGAATGACTTTGATCGAATATGGTTTGAGGCGTTCCTAAAAAGTACCATGTAAGCTAGGGACTTTTGAGTGCGTTTTTTTGTAGAACGCCTTGTATGCTTGGCCGTGTTGTAGTGTATTCGAAAATGACGCATGCGATTCTTTGATCCGCACGAGCCTGCTCGCCTTGATGCCCCAACACCACCGTCTTCAGCCGCCACTCTAATACTGGACAGTTATGTGCCCAAACATTCGTTGTAGAACAAATCCACACCAAGAGACCAGAGAGCTAGGCCCCACCGCGAGCTTCACCTGTCTAATCAGGAGATGGTCTCCGGTGGGCGCCGTCTGTCACACGAGCTTTGCCCGCCGTTGACCACTACCAGCAGGCAAGTGAGAGGTAGAGGTGACGGGCCTCACGGGTGGGGAGGTTGGGCTGCGCCCATGTCGCCTGCCTTGAGCGACGCCGAGGGTCCTCTTGATTTTCACCATCTCAGTGTTGCTGATTGTGCAAACTTAGTTGTCACACTGATGTACAGGATTTTTGCAGAATGCTAAGCATTAAAATTCTGATGCCTCCTACTCTCAAGCTAGTTTCACTTAGTTTTTTCTAGCATTGATTTTTCTACAACCTCATATGAAGGGAAGGTTCTGGAACTCAATGACTTATGAAGACACACTAAGTAGGGGGAGAACACACCTCATTGGTGGTCGCATTTGTATGGATGGTTAGCTACACTTGGTGTGGTTGTCAGAGACGTTTATATCAGCACGAGAGATTTCTGCACAAAATTTCTTCATAACTCTGGGTATCTCAAAGCGGGTGGAAGATCTTATCATTAAATAAGAAGGGTCCTTGGTCACGGAGATTATTTTTTCAGGGTGAAACCGGTTACAAATTATGGGGCTATGCCTCCTAAGGGAGGTATTGCCTCCAAGACGAGGCGACAATAATATTATTTGGGTATTGTATCAGTTGACTTCTGTAGGTTAAATATAATATTTTTGTTTCTTACAATATTCCCTTCTTCTTTGAAAAGGCTTGGTAAAATATATGATTACACATTCTGTTTCTGATATCTGAGGCAATTCAAAAGCAAAGGACCTCATTAAACTACCTTGACATGGAATACCATGAGCAGAACAATTTTACACAAGAACATCTTATCCTAAAGTCACGGCCATAACCGCTAGGAGGCATAGCCCCCACCCCCACACCCCTGTGACAGCATTGGCGGTAGTCTGAGGTGGGTTGAGGGTCCACCCATCTGCTAGTGTCATTCTGGCCTAGCATGAAGTATAGGCTGGCACAGGTTTCGGAGGATCCGTCATTATGATTGTTTTTTTGGAATAAAAAGGTAGATTATTCTCTATCTTATGCATTCAAAACGGGCCGAGGCTCAAATGACCAGAGTCATTTACATGAAGGTGATGTGAGCACCGCACTGACCGTGCAGTAGGCCATCCCCAGACCTTGTTAGAAACAGAGGTGGAAAACAACAGAGCGAGAGAAAAAGAGAGAAAGTGGTTAAAAGTGTAACTACGACCCATCTCCCTGGCCCAGGTCTTGAGGGCCCTCTTCTCATATTCTCCCGGTGCACGAACACTCCAGAGTGTGAGTAGTTCGGAGATCTCACTGAAGGTTCTATTGTCACACCAAATCTCATCGGGAAAGATTTGCATGTTTCTGGCGCGCCATAGGGCCACCGCGCAAAGAAAATGTTCCAGAGCCTACCATAAAGTCCTCGTGGTACCTGGGAGGTGATGAAGTCGATGATCGTTGTGGCTGATATTGCATCGTCGATGAGCGTTGCCCTGGACCAAACTGCGCGGGCCGGTTGCCATCTGAGCAAAACATGCTGCATGGTCTCAGCCGCTGGACAACGCTCACATCCGTTGTGTTTCAAAATTCTCGTACAGTGTTTTCGGAGCATGTTGTCCCTTGTGTTGTGCCTGTCCTTGATAGCAATCCAGAGGAAGATGCCATGTCTTTTGGGAATGATTTTGTTCCAGATGAATGACTCCATGGGGCAGTCCATACCCCTGAAAGTAAGTAGCTAGAAGTATGCCGTGGACAGCTTCTGATGTAAAGCAATTGGCCTTCTAACGTCTGGCTTATCAGCCTCCGGTGAGATGTGGAGGAGCATGTTGCTGAGGATTTGTAACTCCTGGGAGGCTGTGACAGAGAGGTTCGGGTGCAGTTGTATCATCCACTGTCCATTTGTGTGTTGGGAGGCAACGGTGCATGACCTAACCGTGGAGGAAGTGTATAGCGTTGGGAAGCAGAACATGAGCCGCCCGCAGTCCGGGCAAAGGTCACACCAGAACGAGATGTGGGTACCATCGCCGAGCTCACATCTTGTAGCCTGCTGAACTAGTTGCATGCACGACTTTTTTTTTTCGAAACGGAGGCAAAGATTGGCTCATCTATTAAATAAGCAGAAGAGAATTGCCCAGTTAATTACGGAAAACCGGGCAAAAACCGGAACAACAAGGGCCAAGCCCACTCCCATAAACTGAGACACACAGGGCAAAGCCCACCCTTATCGACAACATGTCGACTTGCGGCCAAACAACGCAGCTCCGACTCTGACGAAGAACTCAGAAGAGCGAAACCAGGCACGGCTGGCGTCACGGAAGATCGCCGAAAGGGCCACCTGCAGCCAGTCATCGTACACCACAGGGCCCCGCCGCCGCAGCTTCGACTCCACATCAACAAACAAACCGAGGCAATACTGTGGACGCGCCGGAGAAGAGCCGACTATCGCAACCATTGCCGCGTCGCCGACATCGCTCCCACCATCATCGTTGCCACAGAAGTCTGGCCGCCACAGTGATTCTCTCGGGGCCGCCGCTCCGACATCCACCGCTCCGTCGCGCCCAGCACAATCAACCGGCACCGCCTTCCGGGGCCGCCGCCCCGACATACCACCGCTCCCCTCGAGCAGCAACGCCGCACAACCCAGCTGCCTGCAGCCCTTACTACTCAGGGCAGCCGCTCGCAGACCACGAACGTCGCACCACATCCGGGGCCGCCACCCCGACCTAAAGTCAAACCGCCCCTTCTAGGGCGCATCGACCAGGCCGACGACCTCGCTACCCACGCAGCACCAAGCCGCCACCGAAACAATGCACAACCGCGACTCTGCCCCATAGGGCCACCATTGCATCGCTATCCGAGGCCGCCGCCTCGGCGTACATCCACCGTCCAGAGCCGCTGCCCCGGCCTCCATCACCCCGACGACGATGCAACTCTGTGCCACTGCCATGAGACCACCACTCCACAAAGGTCATTGCTTCCAAGGCGGTGCCTCCAAGAAGGTAACGACATAATTGCCGCCGCCGCCCGCTCCAATGGAGCTTGGGTTTTCACCCGGAACCACCAGACAGTTGCGGCAGTAGATGGACGTAGCTCCGCGATGTGCCTTCAGGAAGGAATGCAATGCTCAAGAACATCGCCAACATCGGCACCAACCGGAGAAGGTGCAAGACTTTCGCCCGGAGAATCTACTCCACTGCCGAGCCTCACGAGGAAACCAACGGCATAGGAACGCGGCAAGTTGCGCAGAGTGCATCGTTGCCAACCACCAGCCCTCAACACGCCGCAGCAGAACGCCTTGTAGAAAACTGCAGCCCAAACTGCTGCTCCATTGCACCCTCGGCCACCTCCAGCCCAAACTGCTGCTCCATTGCACACACGGCCAGAGCAGAAGAAGAGGAGCACACCAATCCACGACCACCGTCTCTGCGCTGCCGTCCAAAAACTGCAGCTCACCGCCCCCGTCGCAGCTCACCATGAGTAGAAACCTCCACCGTCGCGGCGCCGCCGTGCCGCCATCCAAAAGCTGCGGCTCGCCGCCATCACCGCAGCTCCCCCGACCGAGGGAGGGGGTCCCCAGGAACCCAGCGCGCCCAACAGCCACAGCCCGCTGGAGCGTCACCGTCGCAGCACGCCAGAGCGCCTCCACCGCCAGATCTGGGCGCCGCGCGCCAGATCGACGACGGCCGGCCTCAGCGCCGCCCCGCACGCCATCCAGCCGAGGAAGGGGACGAGCAGCGCTGCCAGCATGCCCGGGGCCGCCGCCCCGGCTTGCTCGCGCCGGCGAGACGCGGCTGCCGCCAGATGCGGGCCTCCGACCGGGGCCGAAGCCACGCGGCGCGCGGCGAGGGCCCCCCGCCGCCACGGTCCGCCTAGCAGGCTTTGCCTGTCGGCATCCTCCAACGGTGACGGGAGGAGCGAGGGAGGAGAGGGCCGCGGGGGTGGCGGCAGCTAGGTTATCGCCCGAGCCGCCCCCCCGGGAGCGACGCGAGCGAGAGGTTTGTTTGGGGCGCTTGCCCCTCAAGTACAGATGCATGCACGACTTTAGAAAACGCCATATAGCAGTGTCCCCACTTTGCAGGCTGGTAGGAATGGCCCTGCGACAGAACTTGGAAGCGAATCACTTGTAACAGGGTACATTGCTGTGTTGAAGAATCTGCTCCAAAACCTTGCAAACCATCGCCTTGTTGTGAGAAGCAACACCGCGAACCCCTAGACCACCGTTCTGTCTTGGAAGCTTGACAAAATCCCATGCGACGACGCATTGGCTCCCCGTTGCGTGGTTCTTGCCTTGCCACAAGAACCCTTTTGTGACGCCCGGATAATTAAGCTACAGTAATTCCTGACTAATGATGCCACGTCATCATGACTACTGTTGTTGAACTCGCGTTGGTTTGGAACCGGTTCAAATTTCAAATTTAAATCAAAGTCCAAAATTCAAATTCCCAAACATGAAAACTAAAATGTTCAAAGTGTGGCAAATAATCCTTGGATATTTTTCGTGTTGGAACCAACCTCATTTGAGTTCCCAAAATGCCGCTGGGATTTTATCTTGTGGTCCAACAATAATTAATTTGGCCTTTTCAATTTCTAAAAATGGTTAGCCAACTCCTTCTGACCCCAAACTTTTTATGCAACTTCACATTGTTCCTATTTATTTTTTTGCAAAGTGCCACATTTAACAAAAATAATCCAGTAGATCTTTTAAATAGAAAACAGAGGCAAATCAAAAAAATAAAAGAAAAGAAAAGGCCACCCCGTAGTGGGCCTCGTGGCCCAGCTAGCCATCCAGCTGGTCGGCCAGGCCGGCCCACTCCCACTGGCCAGCCCACCTAAGGCGGCCCACTCCCCCGCTTCCCTGGCCTATTAGGCCACCCCCACTCCCCGAACCCTAACCATCTCCCGATCCCCAATCCTCCCCACTCGCTCCTCTCCCCCCATCCCACGTCTCGATCTGGATCGGGGGCGCTGGCCCCGACCCCGGTGAACGCGCCACCCCGCCCCCTCAACACCGGCGCCCACCCCGGCGACGCCGGACTCCGTCAACGCCGACGCCTCCTCGCCTCGTGCTGAATTGCCTCGTCCCCGCCTCTCCATCGTCGCCCGACCCCGATCCTCGCCCCTCCGCTTCCCTCCATCGCTGGTGAGGCCCTCGGCCTCCGCCTGCCCCTTTTCCTCCCGTCGTCGTGCACTGTACCGCGCCCACACGCCTTCTTGCCCGTGGTCGTCGTCCCGCACGCGCCTAGTGGCTGTGCTCGCCGCCTACGCTGACCTCGCCGTGGCCGCGCCCTCCCGATGTCGCGCTTCCCGCACGCGCGCTTGCCGCTGTGGTCTGTTGTTGCTCCATATCCGCCCTGCGCGCCCTCCTGCTCCCCGCGCCCCGCTTTCGCCCCACCTCTCCTTCGATGCCGCCCGCCGGCGCCACGCCATCGCCGGCGTCCGCCTTCCCCAGTCACCGCGTCGCACGGCTCCGACCCGTGGCCGTGGCTGTCGCCCTCCCAGTGGCCTCGGGCGCACACGCGGGCGCCCGTGCCCGTTCGCCCCGTTAACCGCCCCGGTCGGCCTGGGCTACCGACTAGTGGGGCCTGCCCCTGTAAATAAAAAATGATAAAAAATATATTAGTTAATAAATTAATTAGTTAATTAATTAACTAAAAGCTAATTAACTTAATTAAAATGGTTTAATTAAACTAATTACTTAGTTAGTCTAACTAATCCATAATTAGCTTAATGAGTGCATGCAGGGGGGTCTCACCCCTGTTGACCAGCCAAACGTTGACTGGTCAACTGGGTCCCCCGGCCCACATGTCATCCTCTGTGTACACTTCTGTGTACAAAAAGCTGGGTACACGTAGCAATTTGTTATTTATTTTCAAATTAATTTAAATTCCAAAATAATGTTTAAATCTTTGAAAAATCCTAGAAAATAATCTGTAGCTCAGATGAAAAAGTTTTCTACATGAAAGTTGCTCAGTATGACGAGGCGAATCCAAATACGTGGTCCGTACATCTGTCACATGCCTCTATCATAGCAAACATGCAACCTTTCCCTTCTGTTTCATCTGTCCGAAGATGCCTAACTCTGGGAAAACTTCCCGGATGTTATCACCCTTCGCCGGTATTGTGTAGTGATACGTCTCCAACGTATCTATAATTTTTGATTGTTCCATGTTATTATATTACCCCTTTTGGATGTTTATGGGCTTTATTTTACACATTTATATCATTTTTGGGACTAACCTACTAAAAGGAGGCCCAGCCCGTATTGTTGTTTTTTTTGCCTATTTTAGTATTTCGAAGAAAAGTAATATCAAACGGAGTCCAAACGGAATGAAACCTTCGGGAGCGTGATTTTTGGAACGAACGTGATCCAGAGGACTTGGAGTGCAAGTCAAGAAGTAGCCGAGGCCTCCACGAGATAGGAGGGCCCCCCCTATAGGGTGCGCCTCCTGTCTTGTGGGCCCCTCGGGTGTCCACCGACGTACTTCTTCCTCCTATATAAGCCTACGTACCCCGAAAACATCCAGGGAGCCAACGAAACACAATTTCCACCGCCGTAACTTTCTGTATCCGCGAGATCACATCTTGGAGCCTTCGCTGGCACTCTGCCGGAGGGGGAATCGACCACGGAGGGCTTCTACATCAACATCGTTGCCCCTCCGATGAGTTGTGAGTAGTTTACCACAGACCTACGGGTCCATAGTTATTAGCTAGATGGCTTCTTCTCTATTTTTGGATCTCAATACAATGTTCTCCCCCTCTCTTGTGGAGATCTATTCGATGTAAACTCTTTTTGCGGTGTGTTTGTCGAGATCCGATGAATTGTGGGTTTATGATCAAGTTTATCTATGAATAATATTTGAATCTCCTCTGAGTTCTTTTATGTATGATTGAGTTATCTTTGCAAGTCTCTTCGAATTATCAGTTTGGTTTGGCCTACTAGATTGATCTTTCTTGCCATGGGAGAAGTGCTTAGCTTTGGGTTCAATCTTGCGGTGTCCTTACCCAGTGACAGAAAGGGTTGCAAGGCACATATTGTATTGTTGCCATCGAGGATAAAAAGATGGGGTTTATATCATATTGCTTGAGTTTATCCCTCTACATCATGTCATCTTGCTTAATGCGTTACTCTGTTCTTTATGAACTTAATACTCTAGATGTAGGCAGGAGTCGGTCGATGTGTGGAGTAATAGTAGTAGATGCAGGCAGGAGTCGGTCTACTTGTTGCGGACGTGATGCCTATATACATGATCATGCCTAGATAATCTCATAATTATTCGCTTTTCTATCAATTGCTCGACAGTAATTTGTTCACCCACTGTAATACTTATGATATCGTGAGAGAAGCCACTAATGAAACCTATGGCCCCCGGGTCTATCTCTTATCATATTTGCTCCCAATCTACTTTTATTTGCATCTTTACTTTTTGCATCTATATTATAAAATACCAAAAAATATATTTATCTTATCATACTATCTCTATTAGATCTCACTTTCACAAGTGGCCGTGAAGGGATTGACACCCCTTTATTGCGTTGGTTGCGAGTTCTTTGTTTGTTTGTGTAGGTGCGTGGGACTTTTGAGGAGCCTCCTACTGGATTGATACCTTGGTTCTAAAAAACCGAGTGAAATACTTACGCTACTATTGCTGCATCACCCTTTCCTCTTCAAGGAAAACCAACGCAAGCTCAAAACGTAGCAAGAAGGATTTCTGGCGCCGTTGCCGGGGAGGTCTTCGCTCAAGTCAAGACATACCAAGTACCCATCACAAACCCATCTCCCTCGCATTTACATTATTTGCCATTTGCCTCTCGTTTTCCTCTCCCCCACTTCACCCTTGATGTTTTATTCGCCCTCTCTTTCCCAATATCCTCCTCTCTTTTCGCTTGCCTTTTTCCGTTTGCCCGTGTGTTAGTTCATTTACCTTGTCGTCATGTCTAGTCCTCCTATCCTTATTATCACTCCCAAACATGAAATTCCCAATTTTAAGAAAAGGGAGGGAGAAAATTTAAAAGATGCTTGGCATAGAATTTGCAATGCCCAATATAAATCTACTAGGAAGCTTTCTACTTCCGTTCTTCTCCGCAATTCTTATGTAGGCATCAATCCTTGGAATAGATGTGTTCTTGATATTGATACCGGAGGTGATTTCATGAGTAGCCATACGTTTGTTGCTTATAATGCTATGTTAGATTTGTTTGGCCCACCACCTCTTTTGGTCAATGGAACTGTTTTAACTTTAGAACACATTATGCAACGGCTTGAGATTATTGAAAAATAAAATTGCCTCTGTTGAGTTGATTGAAAATTTGGATAAAAAGATTCATAATCACATTACCCAATATGGATCTAGGGTTGGAGTTACTTTGAAAAATCTTAAAGAAAAAGAACCTATAGTCAATGAAAAAATAGATCTAGACTCTGCTAGAATCGGTAAACTTGAGGATATCATTACAAACTTAGGTTCCGCGTTTTCCTCCATGAAAAACACTCCAAAAGCCCCTACCAAAACTGCCAAGTTTATTTATGTTCCTAAAAATAAGGGTGAATCTTCTAGTAAGGGAGACGCGGATCTCAAATCCATAAGTGTTCATCCCAATTGTCTCTCTACCGTTAAGGAACCTTTTGCTACCAATGAATTTCTTGAATGCCTAAAGGTTTAGCCATTTCTAAAAGGGGAGAAATCCATAGAGATCACAAGCGCTCTATTGATGAATTTAGTGCCAAAGATGGCACTCATTAGATCTATCTTCGCTTTTATGCCTAGCTAGGGGCGTTAAACGATAGCGCTAGTTGGGAGGCAACCCAATTTTCTTTGTGTTTTTTGTTTTTGTTCCTGTTTAGTAATAAATCTTTCATCTACCTTCTGTTTTGATGTGTTTTTATCTTTTAATTAGTGTTTGTGCCAAGTAGAACCTATAGGATAACCTATGATGATAGTTGATTTGATTCTGCTGAAAAACAGAAACTTTGCGCGCACAAATTTAGTTTTGTTAAATCACAGAAACGTGATTTTGTGTTGATTCTTTTTCTGATAATCAATAAACAAATTTTACAGGTCTTCCTATTTTGGTAGGATTTTTAGAGTTCCATAAGTTTGCGTTAGTTACAGATTGCTACAGACTGTTCTGTTTTTGACAGATTCTGTTTTTCGTGTGTTGTTTGCTTATTTCGATGCATCTATGGCTAGTAAAATAGTTTATAAACCATAGAGAAGTTGGAATACAGTAGGTTTAACACCAAAATAAATAAATAATGAGTTCATTACAGTACCTTATGTGGTGGTTTTGTTTTCTTTCACTAACGGAGCTTATAAGATTTCCTGTTGAGTTTTGTGTTGTGAAGTTTTCAAGTTTTGGGTAAAGCTTTTATGGACTATGGAATAAGGAGTGGCAAGAGTCTAAGCTTGGGGATGCCCAAGGCACCCCAAGATATTCAAGGATAGCCAAGAGCCTAAGCTTGGGGATGCCCCGGGAAGGCATCCCCTCTTTCGTCTTCGTTCATTGGTAACTTTACTTGGAGCTATATTTTTATTCGCCACATGATATGTGTTTTGCTTGGAGCGTCGTGTATTATATTAGTCTTTGATTTTTAGTTTACCACAATCATCCTTTCTGTAAACACCTTTTGGGAGAAGCCTACTTGATTAGAATTTGCTAGAATACTCTTTGTGTTTCACTTATATCTTTTGAGCTTGATAGTTTTTGCTCTAGTGCTTCACTTATATCTTTTAGAGCACGGTGGTGACTTAATTTTGAAGAAATTGTTAGTCTCTCATGCTTCACTTATATTATTTTGAGAGTCTTTTAGAACAACATGGTATTTGCTATGGTTATAAAATTGGTCCTAGAATGGTAGGCATCCAAGTTGGTTATAGTAAAAACTATCATAGGAAGTGAATTGGATGCTATGATCAATTTGATACTTGATAATTGTTTTGAGATATAGAGGTAGTGATATTAAATTCATGCTAGTTGGGTGATTATGAATTTAAATAATGCTTGTGTTGAAGTTAGCAAGTCCCGTAGCGTGCACGTATGGTTAAAGTTGTGTAACAAATTTGAAACATGAAGTGTACCTGACTTGTGCATCCTTATGAGTGGTGGTCGGGGACGAGCGGTGGTCTTTCCCTACCAATCTATACCCCTAGGAGCATGCGCGTAGTACTTGATTTTTGATGAATTCTAAATTTTTGCAATAAGTATATGAGTTCTTTTGACTAATGTTGAGTCCATGGATTATACGCACTTTTACCTTTCCACCATTGCTAGCCTCTTCGGTACCGTGCATTGCCCTTTCTCACCTTGAGAGTTGGTGCAAACTTCGCCGGTGCATCCAAACCCCGTGATATGATACGCTCTATCACACATAAACCTCCTTATATCTTCCTCAAAACAGCCACCATACCTACCTATTATGGCATTTCCATAGCCATTCTGAGATATATTGCCATGCAACTTTCCACCGTTCCGTTTATCATCATGACATACTTTAGTTTTGCCATATTGCCATTGCATGATCATGTAGTTGACATCGTATTTGTGGCAAAGCCGCCATGCATTGCTTTTCATACATGTCACTCTTGATTCATTGCACCATCCCGGTACACCGCTGGAGGCATTCATATAGATTCATATCTTGTTCTAGTTTTGAGTTGTAATTCATATGTTGTAATCAATAGAAGTGTGATGACCATCATTATTAGAGCATTGCCCAAAAAGAAAAAAAAGAAAAAAAAAGAAGAAAGGCAAAAAAAAGGCCAAAAAAAGAAAAAAAAAGAAAAAACTAAAAAATTAAAAAAATTAAAAAAATTAAAAAGGGCAATGTTACTATCTCTTTTTCCACACTTGTGCTTCAAAGTAGCACCTTGTTCTTCATGTAGTGAGTCTCATATATTGTGCTTCAAAGTAGCACCTTGTTTTTCATATAGTGAGTCTCATAAGTTATCCTTTTCATACTAGTGGGGATTTTCCATTATAGAACTTGGCTTGTATATTCCTACGATGGGCTTCCTCAAATGCCCTAGGTCTTCGTGAGGAAGCAAGTTGGATGCACACCCACTAGTTTTCTTTTGTTGAGCATTCATTTATAGCTCTAGTGCATCCGTTGCATGGCAATCCCTACTCCTCATGTTGACATCAATTGATGGGCATCTCCATAGCCCGTTGATTATCCTCGTCAATGTGAGACTTTCTCCTTTTTTGTCTTCTCCACACAATCCCCATCATCATATTCTATTCCACCCATAGTGCTATATCCAAAGCTCACGCTCATGTATTGCGTGAAGGTTGAAAAAGTTTGAGATTATTTAAGTATGAAACAATTGCTTGGATTGTCATCGGGGGTATAGAAGTTGGGAACATCTTTGTGTGATGAAAATGAAGCATAGCCTAACTATATGATTTTGTAGGGATGAACTTTCTTTTGCCATGTTATTTTGAGAAGACATGATTACTTTGATTAGTATGCTTGAAGTGTTACTATTTCTTTTATCATTATGAACTTTTATTTTGAATCATTTGGATCTGAGCATTCATGCCACAATAAAGAAAATTACATTGAGAATTATGCTAGGTAGCATTCCACATCAAAAATTTCTTTTTTATCATTTACCTACTCGAGGACGAGCAGGAATTAAGCTTGGGGATGCTTGATACGTCTCCAACGTATCTATAATTTTTGATTGTTCCATGCTATTATATTACCCCTTTTGGATGTTTATGGGCTTTATTTTACACATTTATATCATTTTTGGGACTAACCTACTAACCGGAGGCCCAGCCCGTATTGTCGTTTTTTTTTGCCTATTTCAGTATTTCGATGAAAAGGAATATCAAACGGAGTCCAAACAGATGAAACCTTCGGGAGCGTGATTTTTGGAACGAACGTGATCCATAGGACTTGGAGTGCAAGTCAAGAAGCAGCCGAGGCCTCCACAAGATAGGAGGGCGCCCCCCCTATAGGGCGCGCCCCCTGTCTCGTGGGCCCCTCGGGCGTCCACCGATGTACTTCTTCCTCCTATATAAGCCTACGTACCCCGAAAACATCCAGGGAGCCAACGAAACACAATTTCCACCACCATAACTTTCCGTATCCGCGAGATCCCATCTTGGAGCCTTCGCCGGCACTCTACCGGAGGGGAGATCGACCACGGAGGGCTTCTACATCAACATCCTTGCCCCTCCGATGAGTTGTGAGTAGTTTAGCACAGACCTACGGGTCCATAGTTATTAGCTAGATGGCTTCTTCTCTCTTTTTGGATCTCAATACAATGTTCTCCCCCTCTCTTGTGGAGATCTATTCGATGTAAACTCTTTTTGCGGTGTGTTTGTCGAGATCCGATGAATTGTGGGTTTATGATCAAGTTTATCTATGAATAATATTTGAATCTCCTCTGAATTCTTTTATGTATGATTGAGTTATCTTTGCAAGTCTCTTCGAATTATCAGTTTGGTTTGGCCTACTAGATTGATCTTTCTTGCCATGGGAGAAGTGCTTACCTTTGGGTTCAATCTTGCGGTGTCCTTACCTAGTGATAGAAAGGGTTGCAAGGCACGTATTGTATTGTTGCCATCGAGGATAAAAAGATGGGGTTTATATCATATTGCTTGAGTTTATCCCTCTACATCATGTCATCTTGCTTAATGTGTTACTCTGTTCTTTATGAACTTAATACTCTAGATGCAGGCAGGAGTCGATCGATGTGTGGAGTAATAGTAGTAGATGCAGGCAGGAGTCAGTCTACTTGTTGCGGACGTGATGCCTATATACATGATCATGCCTAGATAATCTCATCATTATTCGCTTTTCTATCAATTGCTCGATAGTAATTTGTTCACCCACCGTAATACTTATGCTATCTTGAGAGAAGCCACTAGTGAAACCTATGGCCCCCGGGTCTATCTCTTATCATATTTGCTCCCAATCTACTTTTATTTGCATCTTTACTTTTTGCATCTATATTATAACATACCAAAAATATATTTATCTTATCATACTATCTCTATGAGATCTCAATTTCGCAAGTGGCCATGAAGGGATTGACAACCCTTTATTGTGTTGGTTGCGAGTTCTTTGTTTGTTTGTGTAGGTGCATGGGACTTTTGAGGAGCCTCCTACTGGATTGATACCTTGGTTCTCAAAAACCGAGGGAAATACTTACGCTACTATTGCTGCATCACCCTTTCCTCTTCAAGGAAAACCAACGCAAGCCCAAGACGTAGCATGTAGCACTGCGTTAGAACACGTCTAGCTCTGCCTGTTGTCCTGTTATTCTCTTGCTTGCTATGTATTTACTGTCCCCCCCCCCATCTTCTGTTCGGTAGACCCTGTGACAGCTGCCGATGCCGCTGTGATCGACTACGTCGACGACGAACCGTCCTTCTTGCCGGAGCTTCCAGGAAAGCCCCCCCTTTGATCATCCCAATATCGCCCATTCCATTCTCTCATGCTTGCATTAGATTTTGCTACTGTATTTGATTGCTCCTATTCTGATGCATAGCCTGCTTTTGTACCTGCTGTTGTACCTTACCTGCTTATCCTAAACTGCTTAGTATAGGTTTGTTAGTGATCCATCTATGACCCCCACCTTGTCCTTGTTGCCCCTACTTCATCATCAATGACTCGATCAACGTGATCGACGACCAGAGCCCGACACCTCACATCACATCATGCCCCTTTTTGTTGCTCGACTCTGTAGAGTTACCATCGAGTGCCGAGGGTGGAACCTCATATATCACTCCTGATGAGATCTCTGTAGTGTAGCTATTCGGTCGTGGTCATCGAGGGTGGTTCCTCCTTAACCACTTACGATACGACTCTGTTGTGCAACACCTCAAGTGTGAAACTTGAGGGTGGTTCCTCTTACGTTCACCTTGATGATTACATCGAGTGGAATGCACCGGGGGTGATTCCTCGGGTTTTCCCCTTGATGTTTGGACACACGGTTACATTGACTTCACTTGAGACTGCTACGTCTCGAGCTTGCGTTGGTTTTCCTTGAAGAGGAAAGGGTGATGCAGCAATAGTAGCGTAAGTATTTCCCTTAGTTTTTGAGAACCAAGGTATCAATCCAGTAGGAGGCTCCTCAAAATTCCCACGAACCTACACAAACAAACAAAGAAATTGCAACCAACACAATAAAGGGGTTGTCAATCCCTTCACGACCACTTGCGAAAGTGAGATCTGATAGAGATAGTATGATAAGATAAATATAATTTTGGTATTTATAATATAGATTGGAAAAGTAAAGATGCAAATAAAAGTAGATTGAAAGCTTATATGATAAAGTATAGACCTGGGGGCCATAGGTTTCACCAGTGGCTTCTCTCAAGATAGCATAAGTATTACGATGGGTGAACAAATTACTATCGAGCAATTGATAGAAAAGCGAATAATTATGAGATTATCTAGGCATGATCATGTATATAGGTATCACGTCCGTGACAAGTAGACCGGCTCCTGCCTGCATCTACTACTATTACTCCACACATCGACCGCTATCCAGGATGCATCTAGAGTATTAAGTTCATAAGAACAGAGTAACGCATTAAGAAAGATGACATGATGTAGAGGGATAAACTCATGCAATATGATATAAACCCCATCTTTTTATCCTCAATGGCAATAATACAATACGTGCCTTGCAACCCCTATTGTCACTGGGTAAGGACATCGCAAGATTGAACCCAAAGCTAAGCACTTCTACCATGGCAAGAAAGATCAATCTAGTAGGCCAAACCAAACTGGTAATTCTAAGAGACTTGCAAAGATAACTCAATCATACATAAAAGAATTCAGAGGAGATTCAAATATTTCTCATAGATAAACTTGATCATAAACCCACAATTCATCGGATCTCGACAAACACACCGCAAAAAGAGTTACATCGAATAGATCTCCACAAGAGATGGGGAGGACATGGTATTGAGATCCAAAAAGAGAGAAGAAGCCTTCTAGCTAATAACTATGGACCCGAAGGTCTGTGGTAAACTACTCACAACTCATCGGAGGGGCTATGGTGTTGATGTAGAAGCCCTCTGTGGTCGATTCCCCCTCCAGCGGAGCACCGACGAAGGCTCCAAGATGGGATCTCACGGATACAGAAGGTTATGGCGGTGGAAATTGTTTTTCGTTGGATCCCTGGATGTTTTCGAGGTACGTGGGTATATATAGGAGGAAGAAATACGTCGGTGGCCGCCCGAGGGGCCCACAAGACAGGGGGCGCGCCCAGGAGGGGTGGGCGCGCCCTCCTATCTCCTGGCCGCCTCGATCGCTTCTTGACTTGCACTCCAAGTCCTCTGGATCACGTTTGTTCCAAAAATCACGCTTCCGAAGGTTTCATTCCGTTTGGACTCCGTTTGATATTCCTTTTCTTCGAAATACTGAAATAGGCAAAAAACAGCAATACGGGCTAGGCGTCCGGTTAGTAGGTTAGTCCAAAAAATGATATAAATGTGTAAACTAAAGCCCATAAACATCCAAAAGGGGTAATATAATAGCATGGAACAATAAAAAATTATAGATACATTGGAGACGTATCAAGCATCCCCAAGCTTAATTCCTGCTCGTCCTCGAGTAGGTAAATGATAAAAACAGAATTTTTGATGTGGAATGCTACCTAGCATAATTCTCAATGTAATTTTCTTTATTCTGGCATGATTGTTCAGATCCAAATGATTCAAGATAAAAGCTTATAAAACATAAAAATAATAATGCTTCAAAGCATACTAACAAATAATCATGTCCTATCAAAATAGCATAGCCAAAGAAAGCTTATCCCTACAAAATCATATAGTTAGGCCATGCTTCATTTTCATTACACAAAATACTCCCATCATGCACAACCCCTGTTTCAGCCAAGCAATTGGTTCGTAATTTTTAACGCGCTTCAACTTTTTCAACTCTTACGCAATACATGAGCGCAAGCCATGGACATAGCACTATGGTTGTATATGGTGGTGGTTGTGAGGACAAAAAGGGAGAAGATAGTCTCACATCAACTAGGCGTATCAACGGGCTATGGAGATGCCCATCAATAGATATCAATGTGAGTGAGTAGGGATTGCCATGCAACGGATGCACTAGAGCTATAAATATATGAAAGCTCAACAAAAGAAACTAAGTGGGTGTGCATCCAACTTGCTTGCTCATGAAGACCTAGGGCATTTTGAGGAAGCCCATCATTGGAATATACAAGCCAAGTTATATAATGAAAAATTCCCACTTAGTAAATGAAAATGACAACATAGGAGACTTCTCTATTATGAAGATCATGGTGCTACTTTGAAGTACAAGTGGGGTAAAGAGGATAGTAGCATTGTCCCTTCTCTCTTTTTCTATCATTTTATTATTATTTTTTCTTTTTTTCTTTATTCCTTTTTTCTTTGGCCTTTCTTTTTTTTCTTTGGCCTTTTTTTTCTTTTCTTTTTAAAGTCCGAAGTCTCATCCCGACTTGTGGGGGAATCATAGTCTTCATCATCCTTTCCTCACTGTGACAATGCTCTAATAATGAAGATCATCAGACTTTTAATGATTTACAACTCAAGAATTACAACTCAAAACTAGAACAAGATTTGACTCTCTATGAATGCCTCCGGTGGTGTACCGGGATATGCAATGAATCAAGAGCGACATGTATGAAAATTATGAAGGTGGCTTTGCCACAAATACAATGTCAACTGCATGATCATGCAAAGAGCAATATGACAATGATGGAGCGTGTCATAATAAACGGAACAGTGGAAATTTGCATGGCAATATATCTCCAAATGGCTATGGAAATGCCATAATAGGTAGGTATGGTGGCTGTTTTGAGGAAGGTAAATAATGGGTGCATGATACCGGCGAAAGTTGCGTGGTATAATAGAGGCTAGCAAAGTGGAAGGGTGAGTGTCCGTATATCCATGGACTCACATTAGTCATAAAGAACTCATATACTTATTGCAAAAGTCTACTTGCCCTCGAAGCAAAGTACTACTACGCATGCTCCTAGGGTAAGGGTTGGTAGGAGCTAACCATCGCGCGATCCCGACCTCCACTCATAAGGAAGACAATCAAAAGAGCACCTCATGCAACAAATTTGTCACACAACTTTTACCATACGTGCATGCTACGGGACTTGCCAACTTCAACACGAGTATTTCCCAATTTCATAATTACCCACTAGCATGACTCTAACATTACCACCTCTATATCGCAAAACAATTATCAAGCACCAAATTGATCCTAGTGTTTTATGCACTTTCTATGATAGTTTTTATTATACCCAACTTGGATGCTCATCATTCTAGGACCAAATTTGTAACCATAGCAAATACCATGCTGTTCTAAAAGACTCTCAAAATAATATAAGTGACGCATGAGAGACTAGCAATTTCTTCAAAATTAAGCCACCGTCGTTCTCTAAAAGATATAAGTGAAGTACTAGAGCAAAAACTATCAAGCTCAAAAGATATATGTGAAGCACATAGAGTATTCTAATAAATTCTAATCAAGTGGGCTTCTCCCAAAAGGTGTATACATCAAGGATGATTCTGGAAAACTAAAAAGCAAATACTAATATTATACACGACGCTCCAAGCAAAACACATATCACGTGGCGAATAAAAATTTAGCTCGAAGTAAAGTTACCAATGAACAAAGACGAAAGAGGGGATGCCTTCCGGGGGCATCCCCAAGCTTAGGATTTTGGCTACTCTTTAATATCTTGGGGTGCCATGGGCATCCCCAAGCTTAGGCTTTTGCCACTCCTTGTTCCATAGTCCATCAAATCTTTACCCAAAACTTGAAAACTTCACAACACAAAACTCAACAGGAAATCTCATAAGCTCCGTTAGTGAAAGAATACAAAACCACCACACAAGTTACTTTAATGAACTCATTCTTTATTTATATTGGTGTTAAACCTACTATATTTCAAGTTCTCTATGATTCATACCACTTAATACTAGCCATAGATGCATCAAAATAAGCAAACAACACACGAAAAACAGAATCTGTCAAAAACAGAACAGTTTGTAGCAATCTGTAACTAACGCAAACTTCTGGAACTCTAAAAATCCTATCAAAATAGTAAGTCCAGGAAAATTTGTCTATTGATATACAGCAAAAAGAATCAACACAAAATCACGTTTATGTGATTTAACAAACGAATTTCGTGCGTGCAAAGTTTCTGTTTTTCAGCAGAATCAAATTAACGATCACCATAGGTTATCCTATAGGTTCTACTTGGCACAAACACTAATTAAAACATAAAAACACATATAAACAGAAGGTAGATGCAAAATTTATTACTAAACAGAAACAAAAACAAAAAACACAAATAAAATTGGATTGCCTCCCAACTAGCGGTATCGTTTAACGCCCCTAGCTAGGCATAAAAGCGAAGATAGATCTAAGTAGTGCCATCTTTGGCACTCAATTCGTAAGTAGCTCGCATGATAGTTTCATAAGGTAATTTAATTTTATTTCTTGGAAAGTGCTCCATGCCTTTCCTTCATGGAAATTGGAATCTAATATTCCCTTCCTTCATATCAATAATCGCGCTAATCGTTCTAAGGAATGGTCTACCAAGAATAATAGGGCAAGAAAGATTGCAATCTATATCAAGAACGATAAAATCTACGGGCGCCAAATTTCTATTTGCAACAATGAGGACATAATTGATCCTTCCCATTGGCTTTTTAATGGTGGAATCCGAAGGTGCAAATTTAAAGAGCAATCATTAAGATCATGGAAACCTAGAATATCACATAAAGTTTTCGGAATCATGGAAACACTAGCACCCAAATCACACAAAACATAACACTCATGATCTTTAATTTTAATCTTTATAGTAGGTTCCCACTCATCATTAATTTTCTAGGTAGAGAAACTTCCAAATTAAGTTCTTCATCATAAGATTACATCAAGGCATCAACGATATGTTTGGTACAAGCTTTATTTTGACTATAAGCATGAGGAGAATTAACAACGGATTGTAACAAGGAAATGCAACCTTCTAAATAACAATTATAATAATCAAATTCCTTGAAATCCGAGATAGTGGGTTCAGTGCTATTTAAAGTCATGACCTCTCCAATCCCACTTTTACCAAATTTAGCATCAAGATCTAAAAACTCTGAATTATTGGGACGCCTTCTAACTAAAGTTGACTCATCTCGAGTCCCATTATTATTAAGATTCATATTGCAAAACAAAGATCTAATAGGAGACACATCAATAAATTTAAGATCTTCATCATTATTTTCCCCTAACCCTTCTGGTTTGGCAGCCATCTTATTAACTAAGGTGGCTTGCTTATTAGAAATTTGGGCTATTGTTTTTTCAAGACGAGCAATCTGAGAATTCAAAACATAAAATTCCTTAGACATATCATCAAGCTCTTTATTCATGTACTCCATAAAGCTTTTTTGTTCTTTAAGCTTGTTTGTAAAGAAATTATTATGCTCAAATTGTAAGTCATAAAGCTTCTAATGTTTAATTCAATCTCTTCCAATCTTCTAAGATGAAGATCGGTGTTCTTAGGCAAAGCCATAAGGGCAAACAAGCACACAAGAGGTAAGCTAAAAAGAGGGAAACGGAAAAGAGAGGGTGAATAAAACGGCAAGGGTGAAGTGGGGGAGAGGGAAACGAGAGGCAAATGGTAAATAATGTAATGCAATGGAGATGAGTTTGTGATGGGTACTTGGTATGTCTTGACTTCAGCGAAGACCTCCCCGGCAACGGCGCCAAAAATCCTTCTTGCTACCTCTTGAGCACTGCGTTGGTTTTCCCTTGAAGAGGAAAGGGTGATGTAGCAAAGTAGCGTAAGTATTTCCCTCAATTTTTGAGAACCAAGGTATCAATACAGTAGGAGGCTCCTCAAAAGTCCCTCGTACCTACACAAATAAATAAGAACCTCTCAACCAACGCGATAAAGGGGTTGTAAATCCCTTCACAATAACTTGCAAAAGTGAGATCTGATAGAGATAATAAGATAAAATAAATATTTTTGGTATTTTTATGATATATATTGGAAAGTAAAGATGCAAATAAAAGTAGATGGAAAACTTATGTGATAAAAGATAGACCCAGGGGCCATAGGTTTCACTAGTGGCTTCTCTCAAGATAGCATAAGTATTACGGTGGGTGAACAAATTACTATCGAGCAATTGATAGAAAAGTGCATAGTTATGAGATTATCTAGGCATGATCATGTATATAGGCATCACGTCCGCAACAAGTAGACCGAAACGATTCTGCATCTACTACTATTACTCCACACATCGACCGACTCCTACCTGCATCTAGAGTATTAAGTTCATAAGAACAAAGTAACGCATTAAGTAAGATGACATGATGTAGAGGGATAAACTCAAGCAATATGATATAAACCCCATCTTTTATCCTCGATGGAAACAATAAAATACGTGCCTTGCTTCCCTTGCTGTCACTGGGAAAGGACACCGCAAGATTGAACCCAAAGCTAAGCACTTCTCCCATTGCAAGAAAGATCGGTCTAGTAGGCCAAACCAAACTGATAATTCATAGAGATTTGCAAAGATAACCAATCGCACATAAAAGAATTCATAAGAGATTCAGTTATTTCTCATAGATAAACTTCATCATAAACCCACAATTCATCGAATCTCGACAAACACACCGCAAGAAGAGTTACATCGAATAGATCTCCAAGAAGATCGAGGAGAACTTTGTATTGAGATTCAAAGATAGAGAAGAAGCCATCTAGCTAATAACTATGGACCCGAAGGTCTGTTGTAAACTACTCACAACTCATTAGACAGGCCTTGGAGATGATGTAGAGGCCCTCCGTGGTCGATTCCCCCTCTGGCGGAGCGCCGACGAAGGCTCCAAGATGGGATCTCGCGGATACAGAAGGTTGCGGCGGTGGAAATAGTTTTTTGTGGTGCTCCTGGATGTTTTCAGGGTATGTGGATATATATAGGCGAATGAGGTAGGCCAGGGGAGCCACGAGGGGCCCACGAGGGTGGGGGCGTGCCCACCCTCCTAGGGCGGGCCCTCCTGCCACGTGGCTGCCTCGGTTGCTTCTTGACGTCCACTCCAGGTCTCATGGAGTGCGTTTATTCCAAAAAGATCGCTCCCGAAGGTTTCATTCTGTTTGGACTCTGTTTGATATTCCTTTTCTTCGAAATACTAAAATAGGCAAAAAAACAGCAATTCGGGCTGGACTCTGGTTAGTAGGTTAGCCCCTGTCGTGGTTCTAAGTCTGACAGTAGTGTACGGGGTAGGAATGGAGAGGCAAGATCCTAGCTATGGAGTAGTTGTATACGCAAGAGGTTTACGAGTTCAGGCCCTTTTCGGAGGAAGTAACAGCCCTACGTCTCGGAGCCCGGAGGTGGTCGACTGGATTATGTGCGTATGAGTTACAGGGGTGCGAACCCTTTACACTGAGGAGGGGGTGGCTTATATAGAGTTCGCCAAACCCCTCCGGCCCTCAGTTATGCAGGGTTTAAAGTACATTAAGATCAGGCGTTACTGATAACGCCGCAAATAAAGTGCTATGATGATCATAAAGACTACTTAATGACTGACCGTTTGTGTGCAGAGTGACTTTAGATCTCCTGGTTGTCGAGTGGTTGGCTTCATGGTCAAGTGTCTTCGAGTCCGTCAAGTGGAATACTTCGGAGTCGATTGACAGGTGGTTTCTTCTAGAGATGTCCTTGGGGAGGGTAGTTTGGACAGGTCCATGACCCTACCCCAGGTACATAGCTTCATCATTAGCCTCCGAATGGATCGAGGTTGGAGTGGGGAAGGATTTGAGAACTCTTCCGACCCATTTTCCTTAATATGAGTATATCTTGCTCTGGATCCATGAATCTAAATAACGACACCAACTTCTTTTTCGGTCGCCTTGATCCATTCTTGGTTTCAGTCGAGTGAATTTCTTTACTTGAAAAGCTCCGAGTGATGGTGTCGAGGGGATCCTCTGTCTGACAAGTTGTTCTACTGCTCGCAGATTCTTCGGGATGGAGGGGGCGGAGGAGGCTGCAGTAATCTGATGGGATAGGGCGGAGATGCCTCGATCTCTGCGCCACCTTTTTCGCCACGTATCACACGCGTGACTGTTGCGGGATTTGACAGGATCGTCTGGGCCTACAGGTCAGTCACTCAGAGGTAACTCCATATAAGCCGCTGGCCCAGGGCTTTTGAACAGTGCGCCTTCATTCTTCCCCTTTCCTCTCGAATTCCTCCGCTACCTCTGCTCTCGTTCCAGCATCGTTGGTCTGTTCGGGCTTCGTCTGCGGCGATGGTGAAGGAGAAGACGGCGGCCCTGGAGCACACGGAGAAGGCGACGGCGCAGGCGAAGGCGAAGAAGTCCGGTCGGGGCGGATCTTCCTCGAGGTGTGCCTTGCCACGGGGCTGGATCCAGGGAGACTGGATGCCCTCGGCGATTCGTCAGGAAGATCTTGATGACATGGTGGAGGGAGGATTCATTCCTCATGAATCTGCGCGCCTCCCAGGGAACGAGATTGAGCCGCAGCCTCTCGACTGCGGATTCTCCCTGCCCCCTCATCCTTTTTTCCGGAGTTTCTTGAACTTCTTCGGAGCGCAACTCCATCACTTTACTCCAAATTCTATTGTGTATCTTGCTGCCTTCGTGTCTTTGTGCGAGAATTTATTGGGCTGCCGTCCTCATTGGGGCCTCTTCAAGCACATTTTCACTTGTCGTTCTCAGTCGGTTAAGAAAGCCAAGTCGAGTGATGATAGGACACAAGTGGTTCAGATGTGTGGGGGCCTTGGGATCCAGATGAGGAGCAAAAGTTGTTTTCCAGCTATGACTCTTCCTGACTCAGTCCGCGGGTGGCAGTCGACCTGGTTCTATTGCAAAGACCAGCCGACTCCAGGACAGACGATGGGTCTTCCCCCTTTCTCCCTGAACCGAGCAGAAAAACCTTCTTCTCTGAAAGTGACACAAGAAGAGATAGCACAAGTCAAAGTGCTGGTTGGTCGAGTGGTTCAGCTTGTCCGCGACGGGGTGACTGGTATGGATTTGTTAGAGGTCTTCCTCAGGAGACCTATCCAACCGCTCCAAGCTCGTGACCATCCGATGTGGTTGTATTCGGGTCTTGATGACACCACTCGGATTCACCCGGAGGAGGTCGAAGAGGTTACGTGGGAGGGATGGTTGTCGAGCATCACAGGGAACAAAGACAACCCCCGAGGAGCCAGGAGGATTCCTCCACTCGACCAATCATACGAAGTAGACCAGGTCCGATTCCGCATCTCCGATTGTGACCTTGTTTTCTCCATTCTGTTTGCTTAAAATCAGTCGACTGACTTTTGTCTTGTTTGTTGTCTTCTAGGCCACTACTGAGATTTACTCGATGCCCAACAGGGCGCAAGAACAGGCCGAGGAGGGGGAGGCAAGCGGAGGTGAGAGTGAGGAGGAGTGGCAATCTGATGGTGAGGGGGAAGAGGATGACGACGGCTCCAATGAAGAGGAGGAGGATGAAGTCGATCCTCCTCACACGGAAAGGCGATCCAAGCTCACCCACGACCCCGCGAACGAGCGTGGCAAAGTGAATGCGCCTGTTGGGCAGTCGTCAAAGCGCCCTCGGACGACTTCTCCGGCGCCGACTGAAAAAGCACCAAAGCATCCACGAGCGGCGTCATCAAAGCCGCCGAAGGCCTTGCCCAAGATGAGAATGACCATTCCCACCATTTCCGGGTAACAACAGAACTTGTGTTTTCTCGTTTAGCATGGACAGACTTTTGGTCGACTCATTGATTAACCGACTGGTTTGTGAAATCTGAAGTGCTGCTACCTCCGAGACCTCCGCCAAGAACGAAGACCAGGAAATGGAAGACGCTGCTACCTCCAACCTTGGTACGATCTTTGTAGTTTCACTTTTGGTCGATTGGATTTTCAATTTTAACTTTGGACATTTCCTGAAGCTCCTCCTCATGTCATTGATCTCCCTGATGATGACGACGAGGCGCCGCTGAGGCCGAGGAGGAATAGAAAGGCACCGGCTGGCAAGACCACTCAGACTGCATCTGTGCCTGAGGCACCGGTTCAGGATGGTGGTAATATTACTCGGAATTACGTGTCCTTCGCTGTGCCGCTAACGAGTGCTCGACCTTCGTCGTCGACTGCTGACCCGTCCTCCCTTTTCGCCAAACACCACGTCCCAGAGGACCAAGCGGGTGCTGCTAAGGAGGCTATATGCCAGGCGGAGATCATGATGGAGTAGGTGAAGGCGATCCAGCAAGCCAGCCAAGCGGCCTATGATGCTAGCTCAGCACTTCAGAGCAACGTCCAGGTTAGTTGGTCACTGCTTGTTCTATTAGGATATGCTATCTGAAGACTTTCTTTCTGAAGATCTTTGTATATGTACACCCACCGGGTGTGTCGATTGAATTTTTGGATTGGTGGGGGCACACTGAGTGCACCCACTGGGTGTCACTACTAGGAAAAGGCATGCTAGTGGCGCACCAGTTTTGCCTTCTAATGGCGCATTACTGGTGCGCCACTAGCATCACGCCATTAGAATTTTTTTCTAATGGCACACCTGTGGTGCGCTGGTATTCTAATGGCGCATCACTGGTGCGCCATTAGTATGGCCCACGGTATCTGGTATACTAATGGCGTCACTATGGCTTAATCTCGTGCGCTGGTATTCTAATGGTGCATCACTGGTGCGCCATTAGTATGGCCCACGGTATCTGGTATACTAATGGCGTCACTATGGCTTAATCTCGGGTCAATATGCTTAATCTCAGGTCAAATCGCACTCCATGGTCAAACTTCCCGAAAGGTCACCCATCCTCACACTACTCCAGCCCAAGCATGCTTAACTTCAGAGTTCTATCCAACCCCAGCAACAGCTCACTTCACAGGCACTTGTTGATATATCTAGCATATCAATCCTATTATACCTTGTTGATGTCTAGGAATTTGTTCATGTTCATGACTATGATGAAATTTTGAAAAATATTTCAAACTTCCCGGTCATATTACGTATCAGGTATCATTTTTTGAAAAAAAATTCAAAACCATTTTTTTTTGAATTTTTTTGCCTCTAGATCTTGAAAGCCCCGTGATTTTTTCTGATAGGTTTTTGGGATTTTTTTTGCCTCTAGATCAAGAGTCGACACTGTCGAGTGGTATGTTTCTGGTAAATGAATTTACCCTCCTCATCTTTCTTCGTGTGGATGTGGCACGGCAGATCCATCACGTCATTCCCTTCCTTGTCCTTCACCTTCTTAGGGTTCCAAGACCCTTTGGGCTTCCCTTTAAACTTTCCTTGAGTCACGGCCAAGGCTTCTCCAGGAGCAACTGGCTCGGCTTTCCGCTTCTGCTTCCGACTGGAGTTCCCTCCTCCGGTTTAGTGGGTGACTGACTTGTGCTTGACACTCCGGAGCCGATCCTCTTCTTCACCATTGGCATACTTGGTGGCAATCTCCATCATTTGACTCAGAGACATGTCTCCGGTTCAACCAAATTTTAGGTTTAGCTCTCTGTTCTTAACGCCTTCCTTGAAGGCACAGGCTGCCTGATGATCAGATACATTCTCTACTGTGTGATGCAACGTGATCCATCTCTGGATGTAATCCCTTAGAGTTTCATTCGACTTCTGCACACAAGATTGCAGCTCTGTCAACCCTGCTGGTCGCTTGCAAGTTCCTTCAAATGTTCTGACAAACACTCGGGCAAGATCTTCCCAAGTGTAAATGCTGCTAGGTGCTAACTGATTCAACCATGCTCTAGCCGAACCCTCCAACATAAGAGGTAGGTGTTTCATGGCCACCTCATCATTGCCGTCGCCAATCTGAACAGCCACTCGGTAGTCTTCAAGCCAAGTATCAGGCTTGGACTCACCAGTGAACTTACTGATTCCAGTCGCCAACCTGAAGTTGGAAGGAATCACCGCGGCCCTGATGGCTCTGCTGAAACACTCTGGTCCTGAGACGTGTAGTCTGCTGCTGGTGGGTACATCTCTGTCATGACCTTCTCGGCGAGCTCTGTTCCTGTCGACCAAAACTTGAATGATAATGAACCTTGCATCAAAGCCTGGTTCCCTGGGGTCGAATGGAATCCTTCGCCCAACACTGTGATGGCGTCTGTCATCCTTCTCTTGAGGCGCGTACGATCCACCCCTTGGGGGAGGAGTGGGCACTCGACGTCGATCATCACGATCGAGTTGGTGATCATACTACTCACGGTTCCTATACTGATCATGCCGATCTCCACGTCCTTCACGCCTCGGGGGCGATCTTGGGCTATGGGCCGACTAGACTGTATTTGCAGCGACAGATCTGTTGTGAATCCCATTCCACGACTGTGATACAACTGAATTTTGATCTCCTGCCGCCCGGAGTAATGCTCTGATCTGTAACAAGCCTCTGCCAGCCTCTGACTGGGAAGGCTGAATCGACTCTGCTATACGGGCTGCAGCTGTTAAATTCTAAATCGGAGTTCGATATACCTGAGTCGATGGTGGAAAGAGTTGACGTCGATTGGATTCTAGAACCCTTTGTCGCGCACGCTCGTCGAGTGCTCGCTGGAGGTTCTCCAGTCGAGTGCGCTCAGCCAAGTTGGCCAGGCGCGCGTCCTCTAAGGCACGAGCCTCGGGGGTTTCTCCAACGGTAGGAGTGTGCAGCGCATCCATGTTCCGGCGGCGAGGTTCTTCCCTCTGCAATGAAGTGAGGGGCTCGGGGTGATACTCTTCATGGGCATGCGACGGATCGCCTCCGCCGTCACCTCCGTCGGTGCGGGGAAAACCGGAAGGACTGCATGGTCCATCGACCATCAGAACCTCTACCGCTGGATCACTACTGTCGCATTCGGATGCAGTCTCTACGGAGCCAGTCGACAGATCAAACAGGCCGTAGAGAGATTCGTCGGGCTCGATCGCTGCGACTTGGGAGGTGGCCGACTGGCGAGCCACCGTTTGCCTCACCCACCGCTGAAGCCTCGACCGACTGGAGCGCTTGCGCCGGCGGGAGACATGGAGAGAGGACGACATAGGGGTCGACTGATACTGGGTCGATGGTTGCCGCAGGAGGACGCCGCGGACGCACACGCGAAAGTGCGTCGCCCCGCGGACAGGGAGCGCGTCGATGTCGAGCAGAGCGTCCTGAAGCCTAGAGGGGGGGGTGAATAGGTGCTTTAAAATAATTACGGTTAAGGCTTGAACAAATGCGGAATAAACCTAGCGGTTAATTTGTCAAGCACAAAACCTAAAACAACTAGGCTCACCTATGTGCACCAACAACTTATGCTAAGCAAGATAAGCAACTATGTGATAGGAAGATATATGACAAAGAACAATATGGCTATCACAAAGTAAAGTGCATAAGTAAAGGGCTCGGGAAAGAGATAACCGAGGCACGCGGAGACGATGATGTATCCCGAAGTTCACACCCTTGCGGATGCTAATCTCCGTTTGGAGCGGTGTGGAGGCACAATGCTCCCCAAGAAGCCACTAGGGACACCGTAATCTCCTCACGGCCTCGCACAATGCAAGATGCCGTGATTACACTAAGGGACCCTCGAGGGCAGTCACCAAACCCGTACAAATGGAGACCCTTGGGGGCGGTCACCGAACCCGTACAAATGGCGACCCTTGGGGGCGGTCACCGGTACCTGTCAAATTGCTTAGGGCGATCTCCACAACCTAATTGGAGACCCCGATGCTTGCCCGGAGCTTTACACCACAATGATTGAGCTCCGAACACCATCAACCATCTAGGGCGCGCAAGCACCCAAGAGGAACAAGCTCAAGGGCACCAAGCACCCAAGAGTAATAAGCTTCTCAACTTGTAACTTCCACGTATCACGTGGAGAACTCAAACCGATGCACCAAATGCAATGGCAAGGGCACACGGAGTGCCCGAGTCCTTCTCTCTCAAATCCCACCAAAGCAACTAATGCTAGGGAAGAAAATGAGAGGAAGAACAAGAAGGAGAACACCAAGAACTCCAATATCTAGATCCAAGGGGTTCCCCTCACATAGAGGAGAAAGTGATTGGTGGAAGTGTGGATCTAGATCTCCTCTCTCTTTTCCCTCAAAACTAGCAAGAATCCATGGAGGGATGAGAGTTAGCAAGCTCAAAGAAGGTCAAAATGGGGGCAAAAACGAGCTCAAGAGATAGGGAACCATTGGGGAAGAAGACCCCCTTAAATAGGTCCCCACGAATTTGCCCGTTATGTGCAGAGCGGTACATGGCCGGAACAACCTCCGGACCAATTCTGGAGCGGTACAACCGCTCCAAACACCGGTTGTACCGGTCAACCGGTACAACCTCTCTACGGGGCGGTATAACCTCTCTATGTAAAACACGCAATATCAAAACAGTCAGAACTTTCGCATATGAGCTCCGAATTCGATGAAACTAAGTTTGTTGGAAAGCTAGCAACAAGGGATAACACAATCTTGATAGAAATATCAATAAGAAGCAAATTATAAAAGGCCCATAAGAAAATGGTGAGAACCTACCGTGGATAAGACCGGTAAAACCTCCAACACCGAAAACATCATAGAAGACGCATGCGAACTCCGTTTTCGATGAACTCAAGCTTGTCATCAAGATGACCATAAGCTCTAAGACTCACAAAGAGAACCAAATAAGAATCAAGAAACATGATGCAAGGATGCAATGGTTTGAGCTCTCTACTAACGATACGATCAAGCTACCAACTTGAGAGCCCCCCTTGATAGTACAGCAAACGATCCTATAACCCGGTCTCCCAACTACCACCACGAGACCGGTAAAATAGAAAACCTATCAAGGGCAAACCTTTGCCTTGCACATGGTCCACTTGAGCTAGATGATGACGATCTTGACTCCCTCAAGTTGGATCACCTTTCTTGATTGCGTTGGCTCGATGAAGACTAGATGATTGCTCCCCCATAGTCCACTATGGGTGAGCGACTCTTCGGCACATCTTCACAAGTCCATAGACACCACAATGGATGGCAAGATTCAAACTTGATTGCTCCCCCATACTCCATTATGGGTGAGCCACTCTTTGTGTTGCTCCACTTGAACTTGCACACTGCAAACTTGATGAGGATCACCACTTGATGTCATCCTACATGGGTTGTATGGGATCTTCCTCTTGACGCAAGACCATGGAAACATACCTAACCCCACAAAGAACTCTCACGTAGACCATGGGTTAGTACACAAAGCGTAATGGACAATGCTTACCATACCATGGGAACACTTGGTCCCTCTCGGTACAACTTGTGCGCTTTGTGTGTTGATCAACTTGAATCACTCTCTGTACTTAGTCTAGATCAACCTTGAATCTTTCCAACTCTCTTCATTTGGATGATGTCTTGAAGGTAAACATGAATGATCACACAATCTTCTTCTTCAAGACATGCTTGCAATAAGCTCAACACTCACATGACCAATCTTTGGATAATTCATTAATAGCACCTTGGTCAACTCATAAACTCCTTGAAACCAACACATGGACATCAAGAAAAGCCTATGGACAAAACCTTCAAATATAACTCAAGGCAACCATTAGTCCATAGAGATTGTCATCAATTACCAAAACTAAACATGGGGGCATCGCATGTTCTTTCAATCTCCCCCATTTTGGTAATTGATGACAATCACTTTCAAGAGAGTTTATATAAGGAATTATGCATCACCATGCAATGCAACAACCAATAGTGCACGCGAATGAGATGCAAATGCTAAGGAACAAAACCAAAGAAAGAGGAGACAACTCTCTAAACTTCTCCACAAAACTCTCTGAAACTTCTCCCCCATTGGCATCGATTGCCAAAATGGGCGAAAAACTAAGAAGGCCAATATAAATTGTGGTCCTCCATAAATTGTGTATTTCTCAACAAGAGAGTGGAATGCAATACACATATCCAACGGCAAATACTTGGAGGAACACAAACTATATTGAGGCCCAAAGATTGCAAAAGAATGATATGCCACAAAGACATAACAAAGAGAGAAACAAGCAATCAAGCAATCAAAAGATACCAATTGAAGCAAGCAATCAAAGGATATCAATTGAACCAACTAGACCAAAGATCCTATGAGCCACATGAATGAAGGATATTATGATAGGAGGCGAGGAGTGTTCTAAAGAAACTAGAGAAGCTCCCCATGATTTGTGCACAAATAAGAAGGTGCACAAAATAGGATCATAGCTCACCCAAAATCAATAGAAAATTACAACAAGTGCAAGTGAGCATATAGGAAACTAAGCCTAGTACTTGCAACAAACACATGGTTGAGCAACAAGTGAAAGAGGCAACTTAAGAATAGGCTCAACCAAAATAATTTGTGTGAGTCATGGCGAATCACTTGAGAAGACTAAAATTAGGATGAGCATTAAGCATCAACATAGTCTTGAAAGAATGAGGCACACGGTGCAAGGCCTATCATTCTCACACACAACTGGCAAATGGGTTCACAAGCTTACTAATAAGCAGAAGAGAACCTATCCATGTGACAACCCGTGGTGAAGATAGAAGATGAAAGCCTCATCAAGACGAGGGATACCAATTAAGATGGCAAAGGCCTCGTCAAGACAAGCATGAGGAAAAAGATTTTCACCACAAAAGAGTGCATCAAGATGCAACGAGATAAGACCCGCACTCAAGACAAGACCCGCACTCAGGTGTATAAGGTTCTAGGTAGACGAAATCATGATGATATATGTCTACAAAGAAGGGTGTACACCCGACATAGTTACAACATGAAGGAATAAGATATCCAAAAGGAAGTCATACATATACCAATAAGATATTTGCTTGGAAGCATAGCACATGGCTAGATATGGTCTTATTGTATATAAATGAATTCCTACCACACAACCATCAAAGACATCACAACTAGCAACATGAGATCATTGTTGGGATGCTTTGAGAAAGGAAACAAGTATCACAAGAAAGAATGAATACATGCCATGATACAACCTACACAAGGTTGATGCAAGAAATGTGTGCATGAAGTAGATGATGATACTTGTTATCGAGATACCATTGGAAGGATGTAGTAGATACCAATTGAAGGTAGATAGTAGTTCATTGATGATCCTAGCTTGACTCCAATAATCACATGGTGACAACTCCTTCCTTTTGAATGAGCCGAGTATCCAATGCATCTCCAATTGTTCCTAGAACAACAACACAAACAAAATGGTACCCAAACTCATTGGGACCAAAGAGTTAGAGAACCAATAATACATAGGACAAACTCCACATAGATGTGTGCATATAGATATGAAAATGAATCTCATGCACATCTCATCCAATTTGAGACCTGGTGGAGTTTCCCCTATATATTGGGTCAAAGAAAGAAAACATGCCAAAGGAACTACATGAAGTTAAAATGCATGCTCAAGACTTTCAAGAACCGATACCAAAATACAAAGAAATGCCAAGTGAAAAGGATACCAAATGGATAAATCATCACTTGGAAAATATCATTAAAGATACACCAAGGAATGAGATATCCATTGATACACACTAAATTAAAGATGTCAAACTCCCAAAGAGAGGATGGTTCCAAACAAACCAAGCTCTCAACAAAGTTTCATGATGGCACAAGGTACCAAAAGAAAATGGCTTGCCTTCCACCAACACACACTTGATAAGGATCACAAGAAGAGTGTTCTAAAGAAAATAGGATAGCTCCCCCACGAGTTGTGCACTATAGAGAATTTGCTTTTGAATACAAAATGCACAAGGTGGGATCACCACTTTCACTATATCTAGAAAACACTAGACAAGAACAAGAAATTAACACGATCCACAAGTGGTATGGAAGACAACGGGAGTTGACACAATTCTTGGCAAGAGAAAAGGCAAATAAAAACAAAAGCCAATGTAAAGATGATCAATATATTCTACCACACATAAGTGACTACCAATTGTCAAAAGACAAGAAGTATTTGGAAATAATTCCCGGTGGTAGATAACAATGATATCCAACGTCATCTTTACAACAAACACAAGCAAATTGCCACTTGTAGAGCTAACATGTCACCTAGGAACAATATAATTTACAATATCAATTCTAGGAGACAATATCTCAAATGTACACATTTTCTAGGCTTGTAATATGCACATAGCATATTACTCCCCCATAATGTGATACCAATAAGAACTTAACAAGAGGAAATAAGAGGATCCAACACGAGATAATCAATGGAATTTTTTGAATTTGAATTTCTCATGAGAGATGTACCACCTAGCGACTAGATAATCTTGTAATATCAATACTAGATTGTATTCCTCATGTACACACATTTATAGGATTGTGAGGTGCACAAAGCACATCACTCCCCCAAAATGGGATGTTCCATTAATCTCTCACATGAGCCAAATAGGATACAAACAAGAAGCAAAAAGGCTCAACGCAAGACGCACACGTACATGATGTGCAAACCAACACACACATACTTGATTCATCAAGATAAGCAACTTGGAAGCACAACATATACAAACACATGCAAGGAACAAAACCAAAACATGCATAGGGGCAACTAACTTTCAATGTAAACAATTTAAGTACAAGTTACCGCAAGGAGGCACATTGGATATAAGATAGAAACTTGACAACCCAATTGACTTGGCTTGAATCAATAAGAATGATGAAGTCCCCTTAATTCTTCATAATGTAGCCAAGTCTCCAATGACCTCCAACAACACCTATTGATCAAGTTTGAGCTTGTTGGTCCCCAACCAAGTTGGGTCCTAAGAGGTTAGTAACAATAGGCTTGGCTACCCAAATGGTTCTTTTCTTGACACCACTTTGAGTACCAACAAACTTGGCAAACACATTGCCAACCTTATCCTTCCCAAGAGAATAGATATCATCAATAATAATTGGGTTGGGTAAGTTACCACTAGTGCATGAAGAAGCGACGTGGCCTTTCTCACGACATAAGTAGCAACGTCTACTCTTCACTTTCTTCTCACTTGATTTCTCAACAAGAGAAGCATTAACTTGAGTCTTCTTGGGAAGAGGCCTTTCTTCAACTAGAGGTTGAGCATGAGATTGAACTTGTGCCCTCTTCCCTTGTTGCTTGACACTAATGGCCTTCTTCTTCAATGGGCAAGATCTAACATGATGCCCTTCTACTTTGCACTTGAAGCAAACAATCTTGGCCGAATTCTTGACTTGTTATTGGCCCTTCCTTTTGTTCATCTTGGACTTCTTCTTCTTATTGGAGTTGAATCCAAGTCCACCTTTGTCATTGGGGGATTTTTGCACACTCAAGATATTGTTGAGTGTGGATTTCCCTTGATGACTCTTTTCCAAGTCTTTCTTCAATGAAGTGACTTGGGCCTTGAGCTCTTTGATTTCCTCTACATGGTTAGTCTCAACACAAGTACTAGAGGAAGTATAAGCTTCATCATTAGAGCAACAAGGCAAGGAAAGCAATTCATCACAAGATGTACCAACATTGTGAGTAGATGAATTACAAGGACTAGCACATGGCAATATAGTATTTTGACTAGAAGTAGTGCTAGTATCCACATGAGGCTCACTAGATGTTACCTTAGCAATCATGGCCTCATGAGCTACCTTTAGCACATTATGGGATACTAGAAGATCATCATGAGAGCTTGAGAGCTTTTCATGGCTTTCTTCCAATTTCCCATAATTGCTAGATAGCACCTCAAGTTGAGCCCGTAGCTCAACATTCTCCTTCAAAATGGATGCTTCACAAGTAATAGAGTTAGTAGCACAAGCATCATCATTTACAACAATAGGAGAGGACAACTTGGCAAGCTCTTTTAAATAAGAAGCTTCAAGTTGGGCATGAGACTCGGTGAGTTTGATGAGCTCACCCTTGATGACCCTTGAGCCATTTTCGAGGTGCTCAAAATCCTCAAGGAGTCTAGCATGAGAAACTTCAAGCTTAGCATATTTAGTTTTGAAATCATTGGCCACCTCAAGAGCTCTATCATGAGATTCCCTCACTCTAGATAGTTCTAGAGCAAAAGTCTCCTCAAGAGATTCGGAGGTGGTTTGTTCATGTTCAAGAGCTTGAGATAGCTCCGCGATCTCATTTGCGTAATCACGCCCATGAGCTTCCATTTTCTCAATGGTGAACTCATGCTCCTCTAGATGAGATTCCAAATCCTCAATGTATTTCTTGCCATCAATGGCAATGGACATTATTTCCATGGAGTTGGAATGAGCAATTTTATTTTTATGAAGAGCTTTAAAAATCATTTCCCCCTTAGTTTTTAAGGAGGCAACATTATCATTCTCTTCATCATTATCCTCATCATCATTAGCATCAACATCACCATCAAGAGACATATTGGGGTACAAAGTAGGAGATACCTTTGACGCCTTAGCCATAAGGCAAAACGCAATAGATGATGATGTAGGATCCCGTGAGGCACCATTAAACACCACATCTTGTTCCATGGTGTGTTCGGTTTCCTCTACATTGTTAGCACAACAATTCGAGGAAATAGATGCATTTTTATCATGGCAACAAGACATAGCAAGCATATCATCATGATATTAAGTCAAGCAATTTCTACATGATATGCAAGGACTATCAACACAAGCATGTGAAACATTTGGAGTGCTCGAAGTGTTAAAGCCCAAAGAAGGAGCATTGCAATAATATAGTGATGAAGGATCATCCACAATAAGCATACTATCATCATTGCAATGACCAACACTACTCACCATATCATTAGCTTGTGGCAAACCACATGTAGGTGAAGTAGAAGAAGTTGAGAAGACAATATGACCGGAGGTGGAGGGAGAACAATCATCCCCACAAATATTGGACACACCATATTTATCTTGAAGCTTTGTCCATAACTCATGAGCATCCCGGAACGGCATGAGTTAAAAAAATAACTACATTGCTCAAAGCATCGAAAAGCACATTAGAAGCTTGAGCATTGAGATAAGAGTTTTTCTCATCCTCTAAAGATAATCTTTGGGGATCCTTTGGAGGAGAAAAACCCATATCTACAATTCACTCTAAATTTGGGTCCATGACCCTAAAGAGATTAAGCATGCGAATTACCCAAACATCAAAATTTGTGCCATCAAAACTAAGAGTGTCAGAGAATCCTAATCCCCTAGTCGACATCTTTACTCTCTAGGCAGTTAAGCCCAACAAAGAGAGACAAGGCTCTGATACCAATTGAAAGATCGAGGATGTCGCCTAGAGGGGGGGTGAATAGGCGCTTTAAAATAATTACGGTTAAGGCTTGAACAAATGCGGAATAAACCTAGCGGTTAATTTGTCAAGCACAAAACCTAAAACAACTAGGCTCACCTATGTGCACCAACAACTTATGCTAAGCAAGATAAGCAACTATGTGATAGCAAGATATATGACAAAGAACAATATGGCTATCACAAAGTAAAGTGCATAAGTAAAGGGCTCGGGAAAGAGATAACCGAGGCACGCGGAGACGATGATGTATCCCGAAGTTCACACCCTTGCGGATGCTAATCTCCATTTGGAGCGGTGTGGAGGCACAATGCTCCCCAAGAAGCCACTAGGACCACCGTAATCTCCTCACGCCTTCGCACAATGCAAGATGCCGTGATTCCACTAAGGGACCCTTGAGGGCAGTCACTGAACCCGTACAATGGCAACCCTTGGGGGCGGTCACCGAACCCGTACAAATGGCGACCCTTGGGGGCGGTCACCGGTACCCGTCAAATTGCTCGGGGCGATCTCCACAACCTAATTGGAGACCCCGATGCTTGCCCGGAGCTTTACACCACAATGATTGAGCTCCGAACACCACCAACCGTCTAGGGCGCCCAAGCACCCAAGAGGAACAAGCTCAAGGGCACCAAGCACCCAAGATTAATAAGCTTCTCAACTTGTAACTTCCACGTATCACGTGGAGAACTCAAACCGATGCACCAAATGCAATGGCAAGGGCACACGGAGTGCCCGAGTCCTTCTCTCTCAAATCCCACCAAAGCAACTAATGCTAGGGAAGAAAATGAGAGGAAGAACAAGAAGGAGAATACCAAGAACTCCAATATCTAGATCCAAGGGGTTCCCCTCACATAGAGGAGAAAGTGATTGGTGGAAGTGTGGATCTAGATCTCCTCTCTCTTTTCCGTCAAAACTAGCAAAAATCCATGGAGGGATTGAGAGTTAGCAAGCTCAAAGAAGGTCAACAATGGGAGCAAAAACGAGCTCAAGAGATAGGGAACCATTGGGGAAGAAGACCCCCCTTAAATAGGTCCCCACGAATCTGCCCGTTATGTGCAGAAAACTGTAGGACCGGTACAACTGGTGCACAAACCAGTACAACCGGCCAAAGCAGAGGAAAAACCAACCTGGGAAAAGCTCTAAGCGGTACAACAGCCTGGGGAACCGGTAGTACCGGTAAAACCGGTCAACAACCGCCCAAGAACCGCTCCAAAACAGAAACTAGTCCGGTGGTAGAGCGGTACATGGCCGGAACAACCTCCGGACCAATTCTGGAGTGGTGCAACCGCTCCAAACACCGGTGGTACAACCTCTCTACGGGGCGGTATAACCTCTCTATGTAAAACACGCAATATCAAAACAGCCACAACTTTCGCATACGAGCTCCCAATTCGATGAAACTAAGTTTGTTGGAAAGCTAGCAACAAGGGATAACACAATCTTGATAGAAATATCAATAAGAAGCAAATGATAAAAGGCCCATAAGAAAATGGTGAGAACCCTTCCTTGGATAAGACCGGTAAAACCTCCAACACCGAAAACATCATAGAAGACGCATGCGAACTCCGTTTTCGATGAACTCAAGCTTGTCATCAAGATGACCATAAGCTCTAAGACTCACAAAGAGAACCAAACAATAATCAAGAAACATGATGCAAGGATGCAATGGTTTGATCTCTCTACTAATGATACGATCAAGCTACCAACTTGAGAGCCCCCCTTGATAGTACAACAAACGATCCTATAACCCAGTCTCCCAACTACCACCACGAGACCGGTAAAATAGAAAACCTATCAAGGGAAAACCTTTGCCTTGCACATGGTCCACTTGAGCTAGATGATGACGATCTTGACTCCCTCAAGTTGGACCACCTTTCTTGATTGCGTTGGCTCAATGAAGACTAGATGATTGCTCCCCCATAGTCCACTATGGGTGAGCGACTCTTCGGCACATCTTCACAAGTCCATAGACACCACAATGGATGGAAAGATTCAAACTTGATTGCTCCCACATACTCCATTATGGGTGAGCCACTCTTCGTGTTGCTCCACTTGAACTTGTACACTGCAAACTTGATGACGATCACCACTTGATGTCATCCTCCATGGGTTGTATGGGATCTTCCTCTTGACGCAAGACCATGGAAACATACCTAACCCCACAAAGAACTCTCACGTAGACCATGGGTTAGTACACAAAGCGTAATGGACAATGCTTACTGAGGGAGTCCTGGATTAGGGGGTGTCCGGATGGCCGGACTATGACCTTTGGCCGGACTCCCGGACTATGAAGATACAAGATTGAAGACTTCGTCCCGTGTCCGGATAGGGACTTTCCTTGGCGTGGAAGGCAAGCTTGGCGATACGATATGAAGATCTCCTCCCATTGTAACCGACTATGTGTAACCCTAGCCCTATCCGGTGTCTATATAAACCGGAGAGTTTTAGTCCGTAGGACGAACAACAATCATACCATAGGCTAGCTTCTAGGGTTTAGCCTCTCTGATCTCGTGGTAGATCAACTCTTGTACTACCCCTATCATAAATATTAATCAAGCAGGAGTAGGGTTTTACCTCCACCGAGAGGGCCCGAACCTTGCTAAAAACATCGTGTCCCTTGTCTCCTGTTACCATCCGCCTAGACGCACAGTTTGGGACCCCCTACCCGAGATCCGCCGGTTTTGACACCGACATTGGTGCTTTCATTGAGAGTTCCTCTGTGTCATCACCAACATGAAGGATGCCGCACCCCGTCTTTAAAGACGGCGTTGTTGCTAAAGGAGCTTTGGCTGTCGGCCAAACTCTCCGGCTAGGCAGGTTTTTGATTACCGCCTGTTCGGCCGCCGCGCCGGCGATGACCTCTCGGGTCATCGAAAGAAATCTCCAGATCAGCTTGGAACTCGCCGAGTAGTTAGATCCGATGGAGCTCTCTTCCCTAAATGAGCTCTTGGATCGCATCGCTGCCCTGGGAGTCGCTACAGATTACGGCCAGATGGGGCTTCAACCCGATCAGAGAGAGATTGACTCTCCCCAGGTCACCCACCACATTAAAGTGGTGGAAGAACAATGCGGCGAATCTTTGCCCATCCTAAGGACCAGATGTGTCCGGATTCCCGACCCCTCCAAACCGGATATCCGCGGAGGGGAGGATGTTTCCCAAGCCTTGAACCTAAAGTCAGGCAGCAGGCCTGATTCATTGAATAACGTCCAAGAAAACAAGTTTCCGGATTCGGAAATTTCTTGGCCCCTGAGTTTTAGATCGGGCGAGGTTCCGGATTTAATTCCACCCGCCCACCCAAATATAAGGGATCTATCCCAAATACGGCAAGAGCCCGGGGAAACAGTACACCACTACTGGGCCAGATTCCTCCTGGTTATAAACTGGATAAAGGACTGCTGTGAGAAGGATGCAATTACATTCTTCTGTAACAACTGCACAGACATCGGAACCCTCAATGCCATAAGTCGTCGTGAAATTACACGCTTCGCCGACTTGACATCCGTAGTACAAAAGTACTGTGCGACAGAAAGCGTTCGGAAAATCGAAACGAAATTCTGGGACAATCCGGCCCTGAAAACAATCCCAGTCCGAAACAAAAGGGCGCATTATCGCCAGGCGTCTAAGCCAAACAGCAAAAAACAAAAACCCTCTATAGGGTATGGGACCGTACTGGAGGGATGGCTCAATGGACCCTGTAAAATCCATAGTTCAGGGAAAGTCACACCAACTCATAGCCTTAGAGCATGTTGGATACTCCGACAGGTGGCCAGGAGTGGCGAGGAGCTTCTAACTCCAGAATCCGCAGAGCACCACCCCAGAAGCGCCAGTACGGTATCAACAGTCTTCGAGACTTTCACATCGAACAATGCGAGGAAGCAAATGCTCCGCAGCCTTGCCGAAGTCTACCAGGTAGCAACAATAAATCCATGAAGTGACACGGCTATTACTTTTAATGCCAGCGACGAACCTAAATTCCGGTCAGCCCGAGCACCAGCCGCATTGGTCCTCAGTCCGATAGTGGACGGCTTCCGGCTTACAAAGGTACTCATGGATGATGGCAGCGGATTGAACCTCATCTATGAGGAAACACTGCGAAAAATGGAAATAGGCTGGAGCCGCGTCGAGCGAAGCAACACAACCATTAGAGGAATAATCCCCAGCCGGGAAGCATGCTGTTCAGGGAAAATCACACTGGACGTGGTGTTCGGCACGCCGGACAACTACAGATCCGAGGAGGTCACATTTCAAGTGGCCCAGTTCAGCAGCGGATACCACGCTCTGTTAGGGCGAGAGGCATTCACAATTTTTCAAGCTATACCCCATTACGGGTACATGAAGCTCAAAATGCCCGGACCCAACAGAATTATCACTCTTGCTAGTGATCCGGACACAGCCCTCCGCGCTGAAAACAAGACAGCCGCACTGGCCCTCGAGGCATTATCCGAAGCCCTGGCGGCTGAGGAACTAATGGTGTTGCGCTCCACGATGGACAGGGACGACGTGATACTCGACAAAAGATCCAAGTCCACCTCCTTCAAGCCGGCAGACGAAATAGTAAAGTTCCAAGTCCATCCAACGGACACCACAAAAACGGCCTCCATCGGGGCCCAACTAAAACCTGATGTAGACGCCGCACTTAGAGAATTCCTACGAGAAAATTGGGACATTTTTGCCTAGTACCCTTCAGACATGCCAGGAATCCCGCAGAGGCTGGCCGAGCACAGCCTGAACATCCTAAAAGGGTTCAAGCCCGTTAAGCAGACTCTTCAGCGTTTCTCCGAACCCAAGAGACAAGCCATGGGAGAAGAGCTAGCAAAACTACTGGAAGCCGAATTCATCAGAGATTCAAAACATCCGGACTGGCTAGCAAACCTAGTGATGGTACCAAAGAAGGACAAATCCTGGCGCCTATGTGTCGATTTCAAAGACCTAAATAAAGCCTGCCCAAAGGATCCCTTCCTCCTCCCCCGAATTGATCAAATCATCGACGCCACTGCAGGACAGTATTCATTGTGTTTCCTCGATGCATACTCTGGCTACCACCAAATCAAGATGGCAGAGTCAGACCAAGCCACAACGGCATTCATCACCCCATTCGGCCCATTCTGCTTCAACACGATGCCTTTCAGGCTCAAGAATGCCGACGCAACATATCAGCGCATGATTCAGACATGTCTGGCCAACCAGATCGGCAAAACAGTTGAAGCATACGTAGATGATGTGGTCATCAAATCCAAACATGTCGAAACTCTAGTAGACGACTTGAGGCTCACGTTCGACAATCTCCGAGCATATGACATTAAGCTCAACCCAGAAAAATGCGTTTTCGGCGTGCCAGCCGAAAAGCTCTTGGGCTTCATTGTATCCGGTAGAGGAATTGAGGCAAACTGAGGGAGTCCCGGACTAGGGGGTGTCCGGATAGCCGAACTATCATCATCGGCCGGACTCCAAGACTATGAAGATACAAGATTGAAGACTTCGTCACGTGTCCGGATGGGACTTTCCTTGGCGTGGAAGGCAAGCTTGGCGATACAGATATGTAGATCTCCTACCCTTGTAACCGACTCTGTGTAACCCTAGCCCTCTCCGGTGTCTATATAAACCGGATGGCTTTAGTCCATAGGACGAACAACAATCATACCATAGGCTAGCTTCTAGGGTCTAGCCTCCTTGATCTCGTGGTAGATCCACTCTTGTAACAGACATCATCAATATTAATCAAGCAGGACGTAGGGTTTTACCTCCATCAAGAGGGCCCGAACCTGGGTAAAACATTGTGTCCCTTGTCTCCTGTTACCATCCGCCTAGATGCACAGTTCGGAACCCCCTACCCGAGATCCGCCGGTTTTGACACCGACATTGGTGCTTTCATTGAGAGTTCCTCTGTGCCGTCGCCATCAAGATGGATGCCTTTTCCCGTCTTCAAAGACGGCGTCGTCGTCAAGGGAGCTTTGGTCGCCGGCCAGACTATCCGGCTAGGCAGTTTTCTTATGACCGCCTGTTCGGCCACCGCTCCGACAATGACCTCTCAGGTCATTAAAAGCGATCTTCATGTCAGCTCGGAATTCGCCGAGCAGCTAGATCCGTTTCAGCTCTGCTCCGTAAACGGGCTCTTGGATCACATTGCCGCCCTGGGAGTCGCTACCGACTATGATCAGATTGGGCTTAAATCTGATCTGAGAGAAATTAACTCTCCCCAGGTTACCCACCACGTGGTTGTGGTAGAGGAACAATGCGGCGACTCTTCTTCTATGTTAAAAACCAACTATATCGGGATTCCTGATCCCTCCATGCCGGATTCCCGCGGAGGGACGGACGCCAATCAAATACTGAACCTAAAGTCAGGCACCGGACCGGATTTGTTGGAAAGCATCCAACGAACCAAGCTTCCAAATCCGGAAGCCTCTTGGCCTTTGAGCCTCAGATCGGGCGGGGTTCCAAACTTAATTCCACCCGCCCACCCAAAGATAAGCGATCTATCTCAAATACGGCAAGAGCCCGATGAAACAGTACATCATTACTGGGCCAGATTCCTCTTGGTTATGAACAGGATAATGGACTGCCGTGAAGAAAGCGCGATTTCAATTTTCTGCAACAATTGCACGGACAAGGGAATCATAAACGCCATCAGTCGTCGCGAAGTTACACGCTTCGCCGACCTAGCAACCATTGTACAAAAATACTGTGCGATGGAGAGTGCTTGGAAAACCGAAACTAGGTTTTGGGACAATCCGGCCCTAAATACAACCCCAGTCCGAAATAAAAGGGTGCGTCATACTCAAGCGCCCGGGTTAAAAACCAAGAAGCAAAAAAACCATAAAGGGTACGGAACCGTACTGGAGGGACGGCTCAACGGACCCTGCAAAATCCACAGTACAGAGGGCGCCACTCCAACACATAGCCTCCGAGCATGTTGGATACTACGGCAGGTGGCCAAAAGTGGCGAAGGCTTTTTAGCCCCGGGCAACCAGCCCAGCAGTACCAGTACGATATTAACAGTCTTCAGACTTTCGCATCAAATAACATGCGGAAACGAACAATCCACAGCCTCGCGTAGTCTACCAAGTAGCAACAGCAAATCCATGGAGCGACACGGCTATCACCTTCAACGCCAACGACGAACCTAAATTCCGAACAGCTAGAGCACCAGCCGCATTGGTCCTTAGTCCGATAGTGGACGGCTTTCGTCTTACCAAGGTACTCATGGATGGCGGCAGCGGATTAAACCTCATCTATGAAGAAACCCTTCAAAAATGAAAATTGACTGGAGCCGCATTGAGCGAAGCAGCACAACCTTGAGGGGAATAGTCCCTAGTTGAGAAGTACGCTGCGCAGGAAAAATCACTCTAGATGTAGTGTTCGGCTCGCCGGACAATTACAGGTCCGAAGAGGTCACATTCCAAGTGGCCCCATTTGGCAGCGGCTATCACGCCTTGTTAGGGCGAGAGGCATTCACAATCTTCCAAGATATACCCCATTACAGGTACATGAAGCTCAAAATGCCCGGACCCAATGGAATAATCACTCTCGCCAGTGATCCATATACAGCACTACGCGCTGAAAATAAGACAGCCGCACTGGCCCTAGAGGCATTATCCGAAGCCCTAGAGGCAGAGGAACTAACTGCGCTGCGCTCCACGGTGGATAGGGACGATGTGATACTCGATAAGAGGTCCAAGTCCACCTCTTTTAAACCAGCAGACGAAATAGTCAAATTCCAGGTCCATCCAACGGACCCCACAAGGACGGCCTCCATTGGGGCACAATTAAATCCTGATGTAGAAGCCGCACTATGAGAATTCCTTCGGGAAAATTGGGACATTTTTGCCTGGCACCCTTCAGACATGCCAGGAATCCCACGCAGGCTGGCAGAGCACAGCCTAAATATCCTAAAAGGATTCAAGCCAGTCAAACAAGCTCTTCGGCGATTTTCCGAACCCAAAAGACAGGCAATGGGAGAGGAGCTAGCCAAACTCTTAGAAGCCGGATTCATCAGAGATATAAAACATCCGGACTAGCTAGCCAACCTAGTAATGGTACCGAAAAAGGACAAATCCTGGCACCTTTGCGTCGATTTCAAAGACCTTAACAAGGCATGTCCAAAGGACCCTTTCCCTCTCCCTCGCATCGACCAAATCATCGATGCTACCGTAGGGCACGATTCATTGTGCTTCCTCGATGCATACTCCGGATACCATCAAATCAAGATGGCGGAAAAAGACCAGGCCGCAACGGCATTTATTACTCCATATGGGTCATTCTGCTTCAACACAATGCCCTTCGGACACAAAAACGCCGGCGCAACATATCAGCGCATGATTCAGACATGTCTAGCTACCTAGATAGGCAAAATAGTAGAGGCATACATAGATGATGTGGTCATCAAGACCAAACACGTCGAAACTCTAGTAGACGACTTGAGGGTGACATTCGACAACCTCCGAGCATATGACATTAAGCTCAACCCGGAAAAATGCGTTTTCGGCGTACCAGCAGGAAAGCTCTTGGGCTTCATTGTATCCGGTAGAGGAATTGAAGCAAACCCATCCAAGATCCGAGCTCTGTCACAATTGGATATCCCAAAAGACCTCAAGCAAATACAAAAACTAACTGGATGCGTGGCGGCTCTAAGCCGCTTCATCTCTCGGTTGGGAGAAAAGGCACTGCCCCTCTATCGCCTCCTCCGGCGCACCGAACATTTTGAATGGACGGATGCTGCCACGACCGGACTCGAAGAAATCAAGGCCGTATTGGCAACAAATCCGTTCCTGGCCGCGCCCAACATGGGCGAACCAATGCTGTTATATATCGTAGCAACACATCAAGTTGTCAGCGCGGTACTCGTCGTTGAACGAGAAACGGAAGGGCACAGATTCCCTCTTCAAAAACCAGTGTACTACGTATCCACTGTCTTAACTCCATGCAAGTCCCGGTACCCACATTATCAAAATATAGCGTATGCGGTGTTCATGGCATCCCGGAAGCTGCAACACTACTTTCAAGAGTGTTCCATAACGGTGGCCTCAGAAGTACCTCTCAACGATATTATAAACAATCGTGACGCAACAGGCAGGATTGCAAAATGGGCCATTGAGCTCTTACCATTTGACATAACCTACAAACCACGTCGAGCTATAAAGTCGCAAGTTCTGGCTGACTTCGTCGCCGAATGGACCAAAGTCGAACTCCCTAAAGAGTACGGCGCGTACTCCAATTGGATCATGCATTTAGACGGATCCAAAATGTTGGCTGGCTTGGGGGCTGGCGTCGTCTTGACGTCCCCAACCGGAGACACGGTCCAATACGTACTTCAAATAAGGTACATGGACTCCAACAACGCAGCCAAATACGAGGCACTTCTACATGGCCTCCGAATGGCAATCTCCATGGGCATTCAATGCCTAGAGGTGCGCGGGGATTCAAACCTCGCAATATCCCAAGTAAATGGAGACTTTGACGCCAAAGATCTGAAAATGGCAGCCTACCGCAACGCCGTCCTAAAAATGTCAGCTCGGTTCGAAGGACTCGAATTCCACCATGTATCCCGGGATAACAACCAGGCAGGAGACGTGTTGGCACGCATCGGCGCAAAACGCGACACCGTCCCTCCAAACATCTTCCTGGAACGGCTCTTTAAGCCATCCGTATTATGGGAAGAGGAGTCCGGAAATAACAATCCGGAACCAGCTGCATCACCTAACTCAGACCATTCTGACACAATCGGCGGCTCAGCCAATGAAATAACACCTTCAGCCCACGAAATAATGGCAGTAATTGCCCCGTGGATGGAACCATTCCTAGCCTACTTAATCAGGCAGGAACTTCCCGAAGACCAAAATGAGGCCCGCTGCATAGTTCGACGATCTAAAGCCTACAAGGTCCACGAGGGAGAACTTTATAAGAAAAGCACAACCGGAGTCCTTCAAAGGTGTATCTCCGAAGAGGAAGGGCGAAATCTCCTGGCTGAAATTCACGTCGGACTCGGCGGGCACCACGCTGCAGCCCGGGCCCTTGTAGGCAAGGCCTTCCGTACAGGATTTTATTGGCCAACAGCCCGGGAAGATGCTTAGGACTTAGTCCAACGATGCGTCGGTTGCCAGCTTTTTACTAATCAGAGCCACATGCCACCCACCGCCCTCAAAACTATACCCATCACCTGGCCGTTCGCGGTCTGGGGGCTTGACATGGTTGGACCCCTTAAAGGGGGAACCCACAAGAACAAATACTTATTGGTCATGGTGGACAAATTCACCAAATGGATAGAGGCCAAGCCGGTTAAAACGGCAGAATCCGGACCGGTGATAGACTTCATATCCAGGGTAGTACACCGTTTTGGCGTCCCCCACAGCATCATCACTGATAACGACACGAATTTCACGGCCAACGAGGTTAAACTCTGGTGCAAAAACATGGGCATCAAGCTCGACTACGCCTCAATCTATCACCCCCAAACTAACGGTCAAGTCGAGCGAGCAAATGGTTTAATCATGAGCGGCATTAAACCCAGACTAGTGCTGTCCCTAAAGGAATCTAACACGCACTGGGTAGAGGAGCTCGACTCCGTACTCTGGGGGCTGCGGACCACGCCAAACCGCAATACTGGATTCACACCATTTTTATGGTGTACGGCACAGAGGCAGTTCTGCCCTGCGATATAATTCATGACTCACCTTGCGTGCGCATGTACGAAGAAAGAGAAGCCGAGTTGGATCGGCATGACAGTTTGGACGCCTTAGAGGAGGAGCGGGACGTGGCAAAAGCTCGTTCCGCATTCTATCAGCAGCAGGCTCGAAGATATCAAAGCAGAGAAGTACGGGCCAAAACCTACAATGTTGGCGAACTTGTTCTACGCCTGCTAGACAAGAAAAAGGACAAACTTAAGCCCAAGTGGGAAGGTCCCTTCATCATCAACCAAGTCCTGACCGGCGGAGCATACCGTCTACGTAACATATCTGACAACCGACTCGAGCCGAACCCATGGAACGGAGCCCGTCTCCGAAGATTCTACGCCTAACGCCAGACCCAGAGTTCGTCTCACTCCTCCGTGCACCTTTTTACATTTTCACTGTCTCTTGTCCCCCTCCTTCTTCCCACTTTTTTTCAAATACCTTTGATAGGCTGCTTTGCGCATTGTTCGCACACACTTGATGTGCTCCTAGCACTCATTATACCTGGGGGCTTCTTGAACAGAAGCTTATTTATATGGGCTTCATGCCCACCACATGTGTCACACTTCCGCATGTACCTTTTGATCACCATTATATGCATCGATATGACTTAAGTTTTGGCCAAGCCGGGTTGCCTGGCTCCTGTGCTTACCCCTACGTTCCCGATTGTTCGGCTAGGAGGTAAAGGGAGCACCTCTGCGATTGTTACTGCCGGGTCAGCCGGATGTGTACCTCAGACTGGGTGAATCCGAAGGCTAGCGTTCTTAAGGGAATATTCAGTCGGTGACCTGAAAGATGATTTATTACTTACTTATTTATCTGCCCCCAGATGCTTTTTCTGCTATTTTCGCAGTCCGGACATGCACTTTAGGGCATGCCTCCCAGGGAAAGGAACCCTTAACGGAACTATTCTCCCTGGAAGATGTTTCTTACTAACCATGTAATATACCATAGCTAGTTGGGCACTTGTCTGATAAAGCAATTATGACCCCTACGCCTTGTCTCCATGCATGCCCCGGTTCTTTTATAACCGTCAGGGTATTCGGACACACTCCGGACTGTTGGGTCCCGAGGTTGAAGCGAAAAGGTCCGCAAAGGCAAACGATCTACAATCCGGCTAGAAGGCATTTTACATGTCATTTTAAAATTACATCATCAAACTGACTGATTGTACTCCTCTTCAATCCCATCTAACAGGCTGTCTAATTTACAGTCCTGTTGGGAATATTTCGCGGCCAGCTCTACTTGGCCATACATCAAGCTCACAGGGATCTCCTTCCCATCAGGCCCCGCAGGTCCAACCTCGGTCATGTGGTTTGGGTCAGCCTTCGGGTACCGCGTCTTCACCATGGCCTAGGCCTCCCTGGCACCTTGACGGCAGGCCGATATCTTCCACAGACGGAGACGTCACCGTACTCCCTGAAGCTTCTCAGCAAGCCCTCCAAGACCCTCAGGTAGGGAGACGGAAGGCCATAAGGCCTGATCGACGCCACTCATCGCCTGCCGAACACGTTCAAGGAGTTGCACCAGCTCGGGAAGTTGGTCACCCATTGAACTGGGCATTTCCTCCATAGGGCGACCTGTGAGCACACCTACAGACATATTTCTGTCAACCGACTTCCTCGCCGAACTCTTCTTTTCAAAAGAGTTTGCTCAAGCACTTACTATAGATGCCGCGACGAAGCCGCTGATTCTCCTTCAAGGAGCTAGACAGCTGGGCCCGAACACCTTTTAGCTCTTCTCCAAGATGGGTGTGGGCATCTTGGAGTTTGTTCCTCTCCTGCTGCACCTTCATAAGCACCCTCTCACCGGCCTTTAACTGGCGCAGTAGTTGTTGCTTGTCCGGATCTAGTCCGGCGCCCTCTGCAATATTATTGTCAGATTTACGCACACGCCGCACTTTGTTAACTACTTATCTTTTCGAAGTACGTATTACCTGCGGGGGTCTCTGTGGCTCTCCCTGTGGCGGCCAGTGCGGCCTCAAGTTGGGCCTTGCACTCTTGAAGTTCCTGGGACAGGTGGGTATTCTTCTCCGTAAGATCCTGCATAATAAATGATCCTTAAATCAGTTATTTTAACTATTTTAAGTCTCGGGGGCTACTGGCATATATAGCTATTAAAATTACTTACCCGTATGTCCTTCACATACTGCTCCGTGGCTCTGGTTAAACCATCTTGAGCGGCACGGAGGTGCGCGTCTCCCGCATCAAAGGTATTCAACGCCTCCGACGAGAAGCACGCGTCACGAAGAACTGTCCGGCGACGCCTGTGATTCATGGCGCTCTCCACCTCAGAACGGGTGGCGGACAGCCTGTCGGCATCCTCCGTTGGAGGAGCATCCGGCTCATGCCCTGTGTTCGCCTTCCCTTCCGGACCACGCGTTGGAGCATGGCTGGCGGAGGCTTGATTGGCAACCTCGCCGGACACTATCCGGCGAGCGCTCTTTCTCCTGGAAAAGTTATGAGCATTAATATACCTCCTAGGGATCCTTCCCTTAAAAACAACGGTGCGCCATACCGTTGCAGCGACGTTTCGATTCGCGTCGCACTCCTTTTCCACCTGCTGGGCCGAACTGACCCTTGCTGGTCAGCCGCCGTGGGTTCGGCTTCTCGCCTTGAAGGCACCTCCTGCAAGACACCGTTGGTATATGGTGATCTGAAATACGCAGGGACGAAGTAATGGTGTCAGAACTCCGGTCATAATTACCTGAGAAGCCGGACATAATCCGGGGTAGTCAGCCGTAATGGCGACTAAAGCATTGTCCATGCTGAGTTGGTGGAACACCCCATCAATTAGCTCCACCTTTATGTCCGGATCCTCTTCGGAGGCCGGATCAAGGGATCTTCCCGGATCCTCGGGTTGTGGAGCCGGGCTGTGTATGCCCTCCACATCCTGACGCAGTTCCTGCGTCAAAATCATAAAGTAAGGCATTTAGCTTCGAAAGCACGGGTTGGATGAATAAACGTTCGCTTACCCAGCTCCGAGGGTTATTCATGGAGAACCCATTCAATGGGCTCGTCTGGAGAAAGTCCTCCTTCTCCCCCTTGTACAAGCCGGACAGGATCTGCACCAGATCTGCAGCCGATCCCAGCCCCTTGCGGCCATGACGGGTGGCGTCGTTCTCCCCGTTGAAATCCCACATGGGGTGGCCCCTATATTGGAGCGGCTGCACCCCTCGCATAATGCACGTGGTCATGATTCCAATCATGGTCAATTCGGAGTGGGCCAGTAACCTAATCTGGCCCATCAGATAATGGACGCTCCCATCATCCTCCCATTGAGGGCTCCGCGGGCGCCAACTCAGGTGTTTCTTCAAGGGAGCATTGCTGAACTCCGGGAGGCCGATCCGAACTGGATCCGGCAGAGGGGCATCCTCCATATAGAACCATTCCTAAGGCTAATCTTCGTACGCCTTCTTCGGGGTGCCGGATGGATATCCGGTCACGGCGATGCGCCATATTTCGGCTCCGCCCACTTGATATATCGACCCCTCGTGAGAACAGGGTACGAGGCAAAACAATCTCTTCCACAGTGCAAAATGGGGCTCGATGCCCAAGAACAGCTCGCAAAGAGCTACAAAGCCTGCGATGTGCAAAATGGAGGCAGGTGTAAGGTGGTGAAGCTGGAGTCCATAGAAGTCCATGAGCCCCCGAAGAAACAGATGTATGGGAAATCCGAGTCCCCTTATTAAATAAGGGACAAAGCATACCCTCTCTCCTTTGGAGGGGTTGGGAATGCTCTCCGCCTGCTTTCCACCCCGGAAGGTGGCCAGTCCGGCTCGAACCGGAACCATGAAGGCTGGGGGAAGATATCCCTCGGTTTGGAGCGCCACTAGCTCGCTGTGTGGAACTGAGCATCTCCCCCAATCTCCTGGCTTAGGGCTGGGACCGCGAGAGGAGGAGCCGCGTCGACTATCCATGATAGAATGGATTTTTGTCAGAGGCGCTTTGATGAGTACTTGTGGAAGGAGGATGGTGTGAGTTGGATCTAGATCCTCGCCTCTCTTATAGGCAGCTCGTTCGCACGGCTAGGGGGAAAATGTAAAAATACCCTAGCTTTTCGCATTCATACGACACGTGGAAGAAGGCCATTATTGGGCATAGAAGCCAAGGAGCGCAACATTTATAAGGAAGCCGGACATTATTCGACAGGAACATGAAGTTTGAAGGAGAACCCGCCTTGCAACGCCGAAGACAACATGCGCGCCGGACTCGTCGTCATTGAAGCCTGGTTCGGGGGCCACTGAGGGAGTCCCGGACTAGGGGGTGTCCGGATAGCCGAACTGTCATCATTGGCCAGACTCCAAGACTATGAAGATACAAGATTGAAGACTACGTCACGTGTCCGGAAGGGACTTTCCTTGGCGTGGAAGGCAAGCTTGGCGATACGGATATGTAGATCTCCTACCCTTGTAACCGACTCTGTGTAACCCTAGCCCTCTCCAGTGTCTATATAAACCAGATGGCTTTAGTCCATAGGACGAACAACAATCATACCATAGGCTAGCTTCTAGGGTCTAGCCTCCTTGATCTCGTGGTAGATCCACTCTTGTAACACACATCATCAATATTAATCAAGCAGGACGTAGGGTTTTACCTCCATCAAGAGGGCCCGAACCTGGGTAAAACATTGTGTCCCTTGTCTCTTGTTACCATCCGCCTAGACGCACAGTTCGGGACCCCATACCCGAGATCCGCCGGTTTTGACACCGACACAAACCCAGCCAAGATCCGAGCTCTGTCGCAATTGGATATCCCAAAAGACCTCAAGCAAATACAAAAATTGACTGGATGCGTGGCGGCTCTAAGCCGCTTTATCTCCCGCGTAGGAGAAAAGGCATTACCCCTTTATCGCCTCCTGCGGCGCACCGAACACTTCGAGTGAACGGATGCCGCCACGGCCGGACTCGAAGAAATCAAAGCCATACTGGCAACAAATCTGGTCCTGGCCGCGCCCAGCGCGGGCGAACCAACGCTATTATACATCACGGCAACCCATCAAGTTGTAAGCGTGGTGCTCATCGTCGAACGAGAAACGGACGGACACAAGTTTCCTCTCCAAAAACCAGTTTACTACGTGTCCACTGTCCTAACTCCATGCAAGTCACGGTACCCGCATTATCAAAAGATAGCATACGCGGTGTTCATGGCATCCCGGGAGCTGCGACACTATTTCCAAGAGTGTTCAATAACAATGGCATCCGAAGTACCTCTTAATGATATTATAAACAACCGAGATGCAACGGGCCGGATTGCCAAATGGGCCATTGAGCTCCTCCCGTTCGATATAACTTGCAAGCCACGGCGAGCTATGAAATCGCAGGTTTTGGCTGACTTCATCGCCGAATGGACCGAAGCCGAGCTCCCTAAAGAGTACGGCGCATATTCCAACTGGATCATGCACTTCGACGGCTCCAAAATGTTGGCTGCCCTGGGGGCTGGCGTCGTCCTGACGTCCCCTACAGGAGATATAGTTCAATACGTACTTCAGATAATGTACACGGACTCCAACAATGCAGCCGAATACGAGGCCATTCTACATGGTCTCTGGATGGCAGTCTCCATGGGCATTCAGCGCCTAGAGGTCCGTGGGGATTCAAACCTCGCAGTATCCCAAATAAATGGAGACTTTGACACCAAAGATCCGAAAATGGCAGCTTATCGCAACACCGTCTTAAAGATGTCATCCCAGTTTGAGGGGCTCAAATTTCACCATATAGCCCGGGAGAACAACCAGGCAGCAGACGTGTTGGCACGCATCGGCGCAAAGCGCGATGCGGTACCTGCCAACATCTTCCTAGAGAGGCTTTTCAAGCCATCCGTAACATGGGAGGGAGAGTCCGGAAACAACAGCTCGGACACAAACACACTACCCCTCATCGAACATTCTGACACAGTTGGTTGCTCTGCCAACAAAACAACACCGTCAGCCCACACAATAATGGCAGTCATTGCCCCATGGACAGAACCATTCCTAGCTTACCTAACTAGGCAGGAACTTCCCGAGGACCAAAACGAGGCTCGTTGCATAGTGCGGCGATCTAAAGCCTACAAAGTCCACGAGGGAGAACTTTATAAGAAGAGCACAACCGGAGTCCTTCAAAGGTGTATCTCTGAAGAAGAAGGGCGAAATCTTCTGGCTGAAATTCATGCCGGACTAGGCGGGCACCACGCCGCAGCCCGGGCCCTTGTAAGCAAGGCCTTCCGTACCGGATTTTATTGGCCGACGGCCCGGGCAGATGCTCAGGACTTAGTGCAGCGATTCGTCGGTTGCCAATTATTCACTAATCAAAGCCACATGCCGCCTACCGCCCTACAAACCATACCCATCACCTGGCCTTTTGCGGTCTGGGGGCTTGACATGGTTGGACCCCTTAAAGGAGGAACCCACAAGAAAAAATATCTACTGTTCATGGTGGACAAATTCACCAAATGGATAGAGGCCAAGCCTATAAAGACGGCCGAATCCGGACCGGTGATAGACTTCATATCCGGGGTCGTACACCGCTACGGCGTCCCCCACAGCATCATAACTGACAACGGCACAAACTTTACGGCCGACGAAGTTAAAATTTGGTGCAAAAACATGGGCATCAAGCTCGATTATGCTTCAGTCTATCACCCACAAACTAACGGTCAAGTCGAACGAGCCAACGGTCTTATCATGAGCGGCATCAAACTCAGACTAGTGCGATCCCTCAAGGAATCCAAAATGCACTGGGTAGAGGAGCTTGACTCCGTACTCTGGGGGCTACGGACCACGCCGAATCGCACTACCGGATTCACACCATTTTTTATGGTATACCGCGCAGAGGCAGTTCTGCCCTGCGACATAATTCATGACTTACCTCGAGTGCGCATGTACGAAGAAAGAGAAGCCGAGCTCGATCGGCATGACAGCTTGGACGCATTGGAGGAGGAGCGAGATGTGGCAAAAGCCCGTTCCGCATTCTATCAACAGCAGGCTCGAAGATATCAAAGCAGAGAAGTACGGGCCAAAACTTATAACATTGGCGAACTAGTTCTACGCCTGTCGGACAAGAAAAAGGACAAACTAAAGCCCAAATGGGAGGGTCCCTTCATAATCGACCAAGTACTGACTAGTGGAGCGTACCGTCTGCGAAACGCATCGGACAACCGACTCGAGCCGAACCCATGGAACGCAGCACGCCTATGAAGTTTCTACGCCTAGCGCCGGACTCCGTGTTCGTGTCCTTCCTCTGTCCCCTTTTTATTTTTTCACATTAGCTGTCTGGCATTTCTCTCCTTCTCCCTACCTTTTTTTTCTCCCAAGCCCTTAGGGGCTTGCCTGCGCATTGTTCGCACATACTTGACGCGCCACCCGCGCTCATCATACCTGGGGGCTTCTTTGTCAGAAGTTTATATAAATGGGCCTCATGCCCAAAACATTTGTGACACTTCCGCATGAACCTTTTATACACCATTATATGCATCAATATGACTTAAGTTTTGGCCAAGCTGGGTCGCCTGGCTCCTGTGCTTACCCCTACGTTCCCGTTTGTTCGGCTTGGTGGTAAAGGGAGCACCTCTGTGATTGTTACTGCCGGATCAGCCAGATGTGTACCTCAGACTGGGTGAAGCCGAAAGCTAGCGTTCTTAAGGGAATATTCGGTCGGTGAACTAAAAGATGATTTTTCTTATTTATTTATCTGCCCCCAGATGCTTTTCTGCTCTTTTTAGAAGTTCGGACATGCACTTTAGGGCATGCCTCCCAGGGAAAGGAACCCCTAACGGAACTATTCTCCCTGGAAGATGTTTCTTACTAACCATGTAATATAACATAACTAGTTTGGGCACTTGTCTGCTAAAGCAATTATGACTCCTACGCCTTGTCTCCATGCATGCCCCGGTTCTTACATAATCGAGAGGGTATTCGGACACACTCCGGACTATAGGGTCCAGAGGTCGAAGCAAAAAGGTCCGCAATGACAAACGATCTACAATCCGGCTAGAAGGCATTTTTCATGTCATTTTAAATTACAGAGTCAATCCGACTCGGTATATTCTTCTTCAATACCATCCAACAGGCGGTATAATTTACAGTCCTATTGAGAATACTTTGCAGCCAGCTCTACCTGGCCATATACTAAACTGATAGGGATCTCCTTTCCGTCCGGACCCATAGGCCGACCTCGGCCATGTGGTTCGGGTCCGCCTTCGTGTACCGAGTCTTCACCATGGCACAGGCCTCCCTGGAACCTTGACGACAGGCCGATATCTTCCACAACCGGAAGCGCTGCCGCACTCCCTCCAGCTTCTTTGCAAGCTCCCCAAGGCCTTCGAGCATGGAGAGGGATGGCCACATAGCCTGGACGACGCCCTGCATTGCCTGTCGAACTCGTTCGTGCAGTTGCAACAGCTCAGGAAGAAGGTCCCCCATTGAACCGGGCATTTCCTCCGCAGGACGACCTATCAGCAGACCTACAGACATAGCTCTGTCAATCGACTTCCTCGCCGTTTTTTTCTCGAGAATTTGTTCAAGCACTTACTAAAAATGCCGCGTCGAAGTCGCCTATTCTCCTTTACGGAAGCAGACAGCTGAATACGAACATCCTTTAGTTCCTCGCCTAGCTGGGTATTGGCGTCTTGAAGTTTGTTCGTCTCTTGCCTCACCCTCGTCAGCACGCTCTCGCCAGCCTTTAGTTGGCGTAGGAGTTGTTGCTTGTCTGGATTTACTCCGGCCCCATCTTCACTGTTATCGTCAGAATTGCACACATGCCGCACTTCACAACGGAATTATTTTTCAGAGCATATATTACCTGAGGGGGTCCCCTTGGCAATAGCTGAAGCGGCCAGTGCGGCCTCGAGTTGGGCCTTGCACTCTTCCAGCTCCTGAGACAGTTGCATGTTCTTCTTTGTAAGACCCTGCATAACATATGATCCTTAAAACAGTTATCTTAACTATTTCAAGTCTCGGGGGCTACTGACATATATAACCATCAGATTTACTCACCCGTATGTCTTTTACATATTGCTCTGTGGCTCTGGCTAGACCATTTTGAGCGGCACGGAGGTACGCATCTCCCGTATTAAAGGCGTCCAATGCCTCTCGGGAAAAACATGCGTCCTGAAGAGCAGTCCGGTGATGCATGTGGTTCATGGCACTCTCCACCTCTGAATTGGTGGCAGATAGCCCGTCTGCGTCCTCTGTCAGAGGAACGCCCGACGCGCGCCCCGTGTCCGCCTCCGCTTCCGGATCCGGCCTTGAAGTATGGCCGATGGATATAGTCCGGCGGGCTCTCTTCTTCCTAAGGAGAGCATGAGCGTTAGCATGACTTGAGGGCATAAGCCCTAGGTGTTAAATTCACACGTCATACCGTTGCACCGGAGTCTCGATCTGGTCCACACTTCTTTTTGGCCCACCTGGCTTCAGCGGCCCTTGTTGGCTGCCCACCGCGGGACTGGCACTCCGCCTCAAGGATTTCCCCTGCAAAACGAAACACTATTGATTACAGCATTCAAAATAAGGCATGGATGGATCTCCTTCAAAGTACAGGGACTTCGGTCTCGGTTACCTTTGAGGCTGGAAGTAGTCCGGGATAGTCGGCCGTAATGGCCACTAAGGTGTTGTCCTAACTCAATTGATGAAACACCCCATCAATTAACTCCACACATAAGTCCGGGTCCTCTTGGGAATCCGGATCGAGGGACCGTTCTGGGTCCTCGGGCTGTGGAGGAGGGATGTTGATTTCCTTCACTGTCTGGCGTAGCTCCTGCGTTAACATCGCTAGACTAAGTACTCAATTGTGGGGATTTCGAAAGCGGGTAGATAAGTGAAAGTGTTCGCTTACCCAGCTCGGAGGGCTATACATGGAGAACCCTCCCCGTGGGTTGACACAGGTGAATTCCTCTTCTTCTCCCTTGTACAAAGTGGATAAGATCTTTGTTAGAGTAGCAGCCGAATCTGGTCCCTTGCGACCGCACCGGGTGGCGTCGTCCTCCCCGTTGAAATCCCACATGGGGTGGCCTCTGTCCTGAAGCGGCTGCACCCCCCGCATAATGCATGTGGCCATGACCTCGATCATGGTCAGTCCGGAATGAGCCAACAATCTTATCCGGCTCATCAGATAAAGGACGTCCCTGTCAGTTTCCCTTTGAGGATTCCGTGGGCGCCAGCTCAGGCGTTTCTTCCGCACAGGGTCCGGCAGGGGGACGTCATCCATATAAAACCATTCCGAAGGCCAGTCCTCGGACGCCTTCTTGGGGGTACCGGATAGGTAACCGGTCCCGACGATGCGCCATAGTTCGGCTCCGCCCACTTGATAAATTGACTCCTCATGAGAGCGGGGCACAAGGGAGAACATCCTCTTCCACAGTGCGAAATGGCCCTCGACGCCCAAGAATAGCTCGCAGAGGGCCACAAAGCCCGTAACGTGCAGTATGGAGGCCGGTGTGAGGTTGTGTAGCTGGAGGCCATAGAACTCCAGTATACCTCGGAGAAACGGATGAATTGGAAATCCGAGTCCCCTTATTAAATAAGGAACTAGGCACACCCGCTCTCGTTGAGAGGGATTGGGGACGCTCTCCGCCTGCTCTCCGCCGCCGTAGGTGGCAATCCCGGATCGAACTGGGACCATATATGCCGGGGGCAGTAGCCCCTTGGATTGAAGCACTACTAGCTTACTATGCGAGACGGAGCATCTCTCCCAATCCCCGGGCTTGGGGCTGGGAGCGCGAGAGGAGGAGCTGCATTGGCTGTCCATGATGGAATGGATTTTCTGGTCAGAAGCGCTCCGATGAAAGCTTGCGAAGGGGAGATGGTGTGGTTCGGATCTAGATCCTCGTCTCTTTTTATTTAGGCAGCTTATTTGAGCCGCTAGGGGGAAAATGTAAAAATACCCTACCTTTTCGCATTCATTCAATACGTGGAAGATGGCCTTTATTGGGCGTGGAAGCCAAGGAGGGTAGCATTTTTTAGAAGCCAGACACTATTCTACAAGTATATGGAGATGGAGAAGAACCCGCCTTGCAATGCCGAAAACAATATGCGCGCCGGACTCGTCGTCGTTGAAGCCTGGTTCGGGGGCTACTGAGGGAGTCCTGGATTAGGGGGTGTCCGGATGGCCGGACTATGACCTTTGGCCGGACTCCCGAACTATGAAGATACAAGATTGAAGACTTCGTCCCGTGTCCGGATAGGGACTTTCCTTGGCGTGGAAGGCAAGCTTGGCGATACGATATGAAGATCTCCTCCCATTGTAACCGACTCTATGTAACCCTAGCCCTCTCCGGTGTCTATATAAACCGGAGAGTTTTAGTCCGTAGGACGAACAACAACCATACCATAGGCTAGCTTCTAGGGTTTAGCCTCTCTGATCTCGTGGTAGATCAACTCTTGTACTACCCCTATCGTCAATATTAATCAAGCAGGAGTAGGGTTTTACCTCCACCGAGAGGGCCCGAACCTAGGTAAAAACATCGTGTCCCTTGTCTCCTGTTACCATCCGCCTAGACGCACAGTTCGGGACCCCCTACCCAAGATCCGCCGGTTTTGACACCGACACTTACCATACCATGGGAACACTTGGTCCCTCTCGGTACAACTTGTGCGTTTTGTGTGTTGATCAACTTGAATCACTCTCTGTACTTAGTCTAGATCAACCTTGAATCTTTCCAACTCTCTTCATTTGGATGATGTCTTGAAGGTAAACATGAATGATCACACAATCTTCTTCTTCAAGACATGCTTGCAATAAGCTCAACACTCACATGACCAATCTTTGGATAATTCATTAATAGCACCTTGGTCAACTCATAAACTCCTTGAAACCAACACATGGACTTCAAGAAAAGCCTATGGACAAAACCTTCAAATATAACTCAAGGGAACCATTAGTCCATAGAGATTGTCATTAATTACGAAAACCAAACATGGGGGCATCGCATGTTCTTTCAGCGATGAACGTGAGCGCGCCGAGATGGATCTCGCGGCCCTCAACCAAAACTCTGCCTGAAACCATGATGAAGGAGATCGGAAAAATCGCAACTTTTCCAATAAGTCGCTAAGACACCTGACCCATAGTGGGCACCAACTGTCGTGGTTCTAAGTCTGACAGTAGTGTAGGGGGGTAGGAATGGAGAGGCAAGATCCTAGCTATGGAGTAGTTGTATATGCAAGAGGTTTACGAGTTCAGGCCCTTCTCGGAGGAAGTAACAGCCCTACATCTCGGAGCCCGGAGGCGATCGACTGGATTATGTGTGTATGAGTTACAGGGGTGCGAACCCTTTACACTGAGGAGGGGGGTGGCTTATATAGAGTTCGCCAGACCCCTCCGGCCCTTAGTTATGCAGAGTTTAAAGTACATTAAGATCAGGCGTTATTGATAACGCCGCAAATAAAGTTCTATGATGATCATAAAGACTACTTAATGACCGACCGTTTGTCTGCAGAGTGACTTTAGATCTCCTGGCTGTCGAGTGGTTGGCTTCACGGTCGAGTGTCTTCGAGTCCGTCGAGTGGAATACTTTTGAGTCGATTGATAGGTGGTTTCTTCTAGAGATGTCCTTGGGAAGGGTAGTTTGGACAGGTCCATGACCCTACCCCAGGTACATAGCTTCATCATTCCCAAAAATGATATAAAAGTGTAGAGTAAAGCCCATAAACATCTGAAACGGGTAATATAATAGCATGGAACAATCAAAAATTATAGATACGTTGGAGACGTATCACTCCTGTACATCACGCACGTGAGAGAGATTCCCCGCCACCGCCGACGCATTCTGGGCTTTGCCCCAGGGGTGCCCACCAGTGGCGGCAGGGGAAGGGAGGGTGAGGTTGGGGTGGCGGTGGCGTAGGTTTAGGGTTGCTCCCGGGTCTCTACGGGGAGCGACATGGGAAGGATGAATGTTGTGGATCCTATATGGCACACTGAAGATCATGCCGAAGCGATCAGTGACCTTCAGCAACAAAACATTAAAATCAACCTTGTTATTGGCAACACCCATTCCTGGACTGAACTGTGTCTCCACAACAAAACATTACAATAGTGATCAGTAGCAGCTAAATCATAACCCCTCAGCCCGAGTCGCGCTCTCCTGGCGACTCGGGGGAAACTGCATCCGCCGCCGCCGGAAGCCCCCCTCCGCTCGTCCCCGCTGCGCCGCCCTCGGAGGGCCGGTCGGCGAAGCCGCGCCGCGCCCCGGGATGGCGGCGGTGGGGCAATTCCGTTCTCCCCCTCCTCCACTCGTGCCTTCCCACCATGCCCCACCCCCAGATCCATCGCCGCCGCCGCAGGGACGCCCATCTCTCAGCTCGATTCTGATGTGCTGCTGCCGTGGGGCCGGCCAGCAAGGTCGTGTCGTGCCTCGGGAAGACGGTGGCGGGGCAGATCCATCCCATGCGCGCTCCCCCACCCACCTACCCCGCGTCAAGGAGCTCCTGCACGGGCGCCCACCTTCCAGCTGCTGCACGTCTCTACCAGTCGGCGACCGATGACCCATCCTCTCCCCTGAGCCGCAGCAATGGCTCTCGCGGTGGCGACGAGTCTACTATGCTAGTGGCAGTCAAGAACCCTCAAGGCGGGTACTTGTTGAAGCTGCTCCGGCCCCGACGACCCAACAGACGCGTGCCTCCGGTGTCCTTGGCTGCCGGCGTCCTTTGCCGGGCGGCTCCGGCCTCGGCGACCCAACAGACGCGTGCCTTCTAGCTCGCCCGGCTCCCCGACGACCCGACGGCTATGTCCACGGTAGCCAGGATCTGCGTCCCTCCAGTCCTTGCTTGACGGCGTTGCCGTTCGCCATCGCCCAACCCCCTCGTGGTTCACTTCGCCGCCTGCCTACACTATACGCCTCAAAGCCTCCACTTTTTCCACTTCCAGTGCTCGTGGGTTCGGAGGTGGTGCCACCCTCCGACGATAGATGCAGCCCCACCAACGCCCTTCCGATGTGGTGGGTCTGACCGGCGTTGGCTTCCTCATCCTCGTCTCCATATACGGCGGCTATGGGATTGCTCAGCCTTAGGCCAGGGAGAAATCCCTTCTCGGCTCGCTGATGCTGGCAGCGGCGGCGTCTGCGGATGTCGTTTTCTTTTTGGAGGTGCTGTCAAGGCTCTCGGCTGTGCCCCTCTTCGAGCTCAGGGGAAATCCTAGGTCTGGTTCCTCCAGACCGGATGGCGACGACGTCTCGGCGTTGTGTTCCTTCTTGAAGGTGCCATCTTGCTCGCTCGCGATGTCCTTGGTTTTGGTTCTCGAGATGTTGGTGCTCTTGTTGGTCCGACGTTGCCGTTCTTGGTTCGGGCTTGGTAGGTTTTAGCTGTGATGTATCCTTTGTTCGGGCCGAGCATCCCTTATCTTTCTGCTCCGGACATCATGTTCACGCCTGAACTTCTCTGTAATGGGTGTTGACCGGCGTTTGTGTCATGTGTTGTACCTCTATCTGTACTCATTCTATTTCACCTATCAATGTAATGGTACACAAGCTTTGCGTATTCAAGAAAAAACAAAACACTAAAATCAACCATGTCGTTGGCGTCCAAATAAAGAAGATGGATTCCGGGATTTCACCCTTGACAAAAAGTTCAAGCAGTTCATGAATAATAATGCCTTCAATAAAGGAAGGACAAGTAAGATCGCCATTAACAAGTATACTAGTGGTTGGGGCGCCACCATGTGGCGCCGTTTGAGAGGAAGCCGTGCGTGTGTTTTCATTTAGAAAAATACATAGAGTCCTCGCCTCCGTCTAAAAAACATCTAAAAAAAATGCCGACCTGCACCTAAAAAAAAGTAAAAAAAAAATTTACCACTGCAGCCTACCATCGAGTGTCACTTTGCATAACCCTCCATTTAAAAAATACGAGAGGTCCTCAACTCCATCTAAAAAAACTACGTTTAGAAATAATTCATACCTTCATCTAAAAAATACAAAAGATTTCTCACCGCGGTCAACCAGCTTGCGTCACGTGGCATAGCTAGTTGGCCTCATGCGTAGCTTAATGAGTTTAATATCTTCAGAATGACAGAACTACACTCTTCATCCCATAACTCGAAACCCGGTACATGAAGATCTCCAAAATCAAAATCAGCCGTCTGCGCGGCGGCTAAGAAGAAGTACAATGCACCGATGATGAGCACGTGTGCACCATAGGCCCAGAATCTGGAATATCCTGTCATATTCACTCTTTGTTCACAATTCTTACATGGACATCGTCATGCAAGGAAAAACCATTTCCGTCCAAATAGTGCAGCCAAGCAAAGCCTATAGTCCCCCGCAAAAAAAAAAAAGCAAAGCCTATAGTCACCATTAGTATTTTTAGTACTTGTGGATGCGACCGGTCAACACCCATTACAGAGAAGTTCTTTCTACACCAGTTTCCTGCCTCTCGCCGGCACTACCGCCGCCCAGTCTAGTATTCTATAGTCCTTGTATCATGGAGGCGTGGTTGATCCCCTCCTTTGCCGGCGGGAGGGCTCCGTTTTAAGGTGATTTTTAAAGTTTTGTTAGGATTTGTGTCACGCTTAGGAAGATGAAGCAAATGCGGCATCTTGAAGATGGAATAAGATCCTCCCCATCCGTCTTGGCGATGATCCTAGTGTCGTCGGAGTGCGTGTAGAGGTTTGTCTCCGGCGGATCTCGTGGCATCCGGCCGGCATCCGTCTTTGGTGGATCCACGTGAATCGGGTCTTCGTTCATTTGCGTCTATGTGTCTACAAGTTGGATTCTTTCGATCTAGGATTCTCTTTATTGACGGCGGTTGTTGTTCTGGTGTGCTGGTCCTATGGAGCCTTGGCATGATAATTTTTTGACTGTCTACTACAACAATATTTGCCCCGCTCCGATGAGCAAAGGGTCATGGTGGCGGGGCGCCTTCAGCTCGCTCCAGTGACAACAGCGTGATACAACCGTGTCTCTATGGACATGGATGTAATTCTTATTTATGGTGTTTTTTATACTACCTTGATAGTTGATGAATATATTGAAAGTTTTCTCGTAAAAAAATGATGTAGTCACCAACCACCACCGATGAGGGTGCCCCATTTTCGGCCGCCCAACACCAACCTCGACGGATATCTTGGTTCCCTGAGTGACCAAGTGCGAACAGATTACCGAGCCAACCCAGACCATAGCGTGAGGCACCATGAAACCGGATTAAACCCATGCATCAAACAAAGTTTAATCTCTAGATCTACCATCAAAGGCACCTTTGGGTCGGTGTGAAGCACTCCAACGCTTTACATCCATGTGAGCAACACAACGCACCTACAAGGTTGCAAGCCTGCAACCAATCTGATCTATGATGTGGCTCAGTGACATGACCACGCCGCGACTAGTGTAGGTTGCCGAACCGGGAGGACAGTCATTCGGAGACATATATAGTTCGAAAAAGGAACTGGACTAGACACAGAAATCCAAAGCGAGAGATGCACCCCGCACTATTTGAACGCTGACTGCCACGTCGCCAAGCCAGCCCAAAGATTCATTGATCTGTGCGATCCTGCTCGCCCCGAGGCCCCAACGCCACCGCCTCAACCATCAATCCACACGATAAAGGAGGAGGTCTCCCACCGGCGCCATCTGCCACACGAGATTTGCCCGCCAGAGCAACAACTGCCGACAGGCAAGGGGGAGCCAGAGCTGATGCGAAGGTTGGGCTCCGCCCCTACTGCTCACCGGCAGCCACCGTGAAGGAAGGGGAATTCTAGATTTTCCCTACCAAAGTGTTGCCTAGACCGTGCAAACTCTGTTGTCACCCTTGGAAAGCAGATAATAGTTTACTGCTGTGACACACTGTTCTAAGCTATATTTGCGACACACTAAGCATTATATTCCCGATGCCTCCTACTCTCAAGCTAGTCTCCCTTTGTTTTTTCTTGAATTGATTATGGTAATGGCTGGCACGAAAGGAATGTGCTGAAACTTGACTTCTGAAGACTCATGAAGTAGGGAGAGAACACACTTCACCGGTGGTCATGTTTATATGGATGATTAGCTACACATGATGCGGTTGCTAGAGATATTCATATCGGCACAAGAAAGTGCTACACATAATTTCTTCATAAATATGGAAGTCTCGAAGCCCAGAAGATCTTATCATCAAATAAGGAAGATCCTTGCTCACATAGATTTATTTCGGGCGTGAAATTGGTTACAAATTACAGGGCATGCCAGGTCATGAGAAGTGTTATTGCCTCGAAGACAAGGCGGCATCTTTTACCACTTCGTTGGTATTGTATTAGTTGAATTTTATGTAGGTTAAACATAATGATTGTGCTAAATTCCGAACGTTCAGACCATTGCCACATATTCGAACGCATGCATGGAGATACTAACTTCACCGTTTCTCCCTGTGTGTCAACCAAATTACTCTCTCTCTCTCGGTTTACAGGGTGTGCGCGTACCCTTAGGTCGTCAATTTGACCAACCTAATACAAGTCATATATTATAAAAAATATATCAATATAAACTTCAGATGTTCTATTTTCAAAAGATATAATTTTTGTGTTATATAGTTTATATTAGGGTCATCAAATTGGTAACCTAGATATACGCGTAGGACTTGTAAACTAAGACGGAGGAAGTAGTTTAATTAGAAGCACTTAATTACATGCATTCAAGAAAAAAAATTGATGATGTCAGCAAATTATTTTTCAAACTAAAAATTTAAAATGTTTTGTAGTTTAAACCGTCCGTCAGATTGAAAAAATGTCTTCATAAAAGATTCGTCGCGACGAGACCTTCGAAACTAGATCTCATGTCGATATGTTTGGATGACTTTTTTTCAGCTCAAAAGTTAACAGACATGTACTACGTAAGTTATCATGTCTCCGACATATAAGTCATCAAGCTGTTTAAAAAAAAAGAACAGGCATGAAAAATGCTCTTTGAACCTTTCTTCCCACGTGCACATGCATGCATGCATTGGACGAAAAAACACTGATATCATCCTAGATACTCCCTATTTTAAAACTTTAAAATGTTTCGTAACTCAAACCATGGCTCTGATTGAAAAAATATTTCCAAATAAAAGATTCGTCGCAGCAAGATCTTCGAAACTAGATTTCATGTTGGTATGTTCCAATGACTTTTGTTCGGGTTAAAAGTTACCACTGATATGCTACGCAAGTTAACATGCTAGTTTAGCATAAATCATCATGTTGTTTACACATAAATTATCTGGGCATTCAAAATTTGTTCCTTGGACCTTCTCCCTACATGCATATTCACACATGCCTTAAAGGACAAAAAATGCTAATGTCAGAGAAGATTATACCGAAATTCAAAAAATCTGAAATGTTTTGTAAGGCAAACCGTCACTTCGATGCAAAAGTTATTTTTACATAAAAAATTCATTGGGACGATACCTTCGAGATCTCATGTTGATATGTTTCGACATTTTTTTCGGCCAAAAAGTTGTCAAACCTGCGCTAACTAAATTATCAGCTCAATTGTGTGTATACTATCATGCTATTCACACATGAGTTACGAAAGAGTGTTTTTCAAACAAGTCCCTCCCACCCTCCCAGTCAAAAGTTATCATACCTAGACTAAGTAAGTTATCAACTCAGTTGTGCATATATTACCATGTTATTTACACATGATTTACCGGGTCAAAATTATCACCGTGTTTGTACATAAGTTATCATGTTTGCGGTGCATAAATTACCACGTAATTCACACAAAAAGTACCAGGGACATGTTTCTTCAACTTTATTTTTCTGGGTCAAAAGTTATCAACATGTTGCACATAAGTTATCAGGTCTACGGTGTGTAAATTACCATGCTATTCACACAAAAGTTATCGGTGGTGCATTACAACACCTCCCCACCCCTAGCAAAGTTAGCACAATGTTTGTACATAAGTTATCATGTGTGAGATGCGTAAATTATCATGCTCTTGACATGAACTGACTCACGGGACTCGAGGTGCCACCGTCTCCCGTGGCCTAGTTTTCCTCGTTGGAGCCCACAACACGGACGATGCCGTTGGATGTGAAATCGATGATGGATCCATTCTAGGAGGAGCCGACGTCACAACGGCGCGGTTGCGACGCCCGTACTGGTGCACCATACGGGGCACCGGAGAATGCGACTCCATCTCACCAACGATGTCCACCGCCGCGAGGGCTGTCATTGCCTCCCACTCTCGCTGCCTCGCATGGCGGGCACGACACGCCATGTTTGCATTGGAGGACGTCCATTGTGTGTCCTCCGGCTCGGCGCGCCAACTGAAGGGCCGCACATCCGCCACCCCGCTTCGGACGCCAGACAGACCGCGCCGCCTCAGGTGAGCCAGCGATGGCACCCCTACCGGCGGATCCATGCACCATTTGTGTGGACGCAATAGATTCCCGACGGAAGCGGTCCGAGTGCTGTCGTCTGGCAGCCTCCTCCCAGGAGCGGCGGAGCGCAAACCATATGGTCATCTCCTCCTCGAGGCCGTGTGGGATGAGCCAATTGTTGACGGATCTGGAGGTGTAGGACTCGCATCCGCTGCCCACCATGTCAGAGAAGGCCGGAGATCGTCGGACTGGAGCTTGGATGGCGTAGTGGAGTGGAGGGGAGTGGCTAGGATCTTATCCGACAGGGGATGAGAAGGAATATATGTGAGATTAGGTGGGCCAGCATGGGCCGGCTCCGACGTGACAAACGCACATGATCGTGCCCGGGCCTCCTCATATCAGCCTCATATTTGAACAGGATATGAGGGTACCAGTCCGTCAAGTCGTTTGAGACCGGTTTGAGGTGTTAATCCAAATTGCGTTTTTGTGACACTGATCGGGCCATCCCATGGACATTTGTGACGGGTTTGCGACTCCCTGCCGTTGATGCTCTTGTCTAGCACGGACGCAACAGCAATACAGCAATGACGAAGCATCACGCAGAAGCGGCAAGCGAGCAGCCAAAGACGAAAAGCTGACAGGCCCAAGTATGGGGCGCGTTTGAAGGAACATGCATGTGCATGCTCGACTGTTTGTGATATGCATGCATGGGCAGTGAATGCGACATGCATGTTTGGACGCTTTCTGATTGAAAGCGGCGTCCACGTGATTAACAGAAAGTGTGCAAGCGCGTGCAACCTTGATAAAAAATCGGATGGCGTGGTGCAAACGTCCGACCAGTTGAATTTTAACTTTCTCGTAAACATAACGCTTTTTTAACCATCAAATAGATAGAAGAAAAAGGAGGAAGAACCCTACAAAGTCAGAGTACCACTAGTAGAAAAAGGGCCTAATGTAAAGCACATTAGTCTCGGTTTGTCACAGAACCGGCACTAATGTGATCATTAATGCCGGTTCCAACGGCTAGGGGGGCGAAGCTCATTAGTAGTGCTTTATGGAGAACCGTTAGTACCGGTTCTTGCCACAAACCGGTACTAAAGAGGTTGTTGCAGGCTGTGGGCAGGCTGGGGCCCCACCAGCACCTTTAATACCGATTCATGCCACAAATCGTTGCTAGAGGTTTCTAGTTGATTCATTTTGCAACGGTTTTTTAGTCCCACCTCGCTCCGCTAACAGAGTTTTTACCATCTTAAATATGGTACTTCTCAAACTATCATAACCACTTGGTCTTCATTAAACTCCCTGTCGCCTCGCATCGTCGATTGTCGCCCCGCTGTAAGATCGACCACGTGCCACGGCCGCCCCCTGCCGCTCGCTGGCGGCCTCTCTCTGTGCACATGCACACACACGTACACACACACACACACATGATTAATGTCAAATGTTAGATTATATAAATTTTAGATTATATATGAATTAGATAATGTTAGATGAGTTAGTTTTTTATACTTTTAGTTATAGATGAATTTATATTAATGTTAGATGAATTAGATATATATTAAATTTAGGTATATGAGATTTGATCATCTAATTAAAATTTTAGTATATAGAACTAGCTACTTTATTTTTAGTAAGAAAATTAATAGAACTAGTTTAGTTGAATTTGTTGAACTAGTTAGTTGAATTAGTTAAGCTACTTTATTTAGGTAGACTTTTAGTAAGTGCTTTGAATTAATTAGTTGATCTAGTTGAATTAATAGAACTATTTTAATTAGTTGAATTAATATAACTAATAAGTGTTTAATGTTTCACTATGAACATAGAAAATGTCGTCTGACAACGAAAACGATTTCATTGTGTGCGAAAACTGCGAAGACCAACGCGACCAGTGCGACAGAAATTTCCTAGTTGATGATAGGCGCTTCAGCATCAAGCTGGATGAGACCTTGAAAGTGGATACAGTAAGTTACAACGATAAGTCTTTTTTTGTAGTTAAGCATGCATGACTTATGCTTCATTTGCTTGAACTTATAATTTTAAATTTTCACTATTCTACTAGTGTATCCCCTGCCATGCAAGAATTTTTGTCTTGGATAAGATAGGTTTCAGTCCTAACAAAACTATGAAGATAAAAAGAGTTTACTTGAAGACCGAGCATGGTTATACCTTCAACGTCAAATTATACAATGCAGACACCTGCACCTATTTTGAATGCAAAACTTGGCAAGCACTATGCAAGTCTTATGCATTTGAGCCTGATATGTTTATCACCTTTGATATTCGTCCCGAAGATGATATTGAAGGTAATAGAGAAATTTGGGTCGATGTGGAGACGCCTCCAGTTCTACCATTATGTGAGTTTCTCAACCATATTTATGTCTTTGATATTGTTTTTTCAAAAATAGTTGACAACTAATTTTTATTGACAGCTTATTTTCATTCAAGCAAACATGTCCAGCGCTTGGTAGACAGGACCGTCCACTGTCTCGGGGCTGAATTAAACTGCGAGAAGATAAGTCCACTAGTAGAAAACAGGGCTTTCGTTCGCCAAAAAGAGCATTAATCCCGGTTGCATTACGAACCAGAACTAATATGAGCATTAGTCTCGGTTCGAGCGATGAGGGCACCGTACAGGCATTACTCCCGGATCAAATGGGATCTTTAGTCCCGATTGGTGCCACGAACCGGTACTAAAGGGTGCGATGCCCATTAGTATCGGTTCATGGCACGAACCGGTACTAAAGGTCTAACCTTTAGTACGGGTTCGTGCCACGAACCGGTACTAATGGGGTTGAGACCTTTAGTACCGGTTCGTGCCACGAACCGGTACTAATGGTGCAATTTTCAAATCCTACCCCCCACCCCCGTGTATCGCCTTTTCAGTTATGTAAAAAGCAAAAGAAAATGATAAAAACTTCAAAAGTGAAAATCCTTCGAGATGTAGTTATGTTACCACATCTACTAGTTAGGAAAATTTAAAAACTTAAATTTGGACATGTTTGCAAAAAGTGTAGGGAAAATGTAAAACGGCTATAACTTTTGCATACGATGTCAGAAAAAAAGTTTAATATATCAAAATATTCAGCACGAAAATTCGCATCCGATTTGCAAATTTTTTGAATCCTCAAATTCTAAAAGGAAAAAAAAAGTTATGCTCAAATTTCAGTTTTTTTGAATTTTTTAAATCTGGTCAAACTATGGTCAAACTACTTATTCAAGAAGTATTAGTGTTACTAAATAATTATTCAAGAATATTAGTGTTACTAAATAATTATTTCCCTTTTTTGAGTTTTGGTCAAATATGGTCAAACTGTGGTCAAATAATGGTCAAACTACTTATTCAAAAAATATTAGTGTTACTAAATAATTATTTCAGTTTTTTGAATTTTGGTCAAATCCGGTCAAACTGTGGTCAAACTACTTATTCTAGAAATATTAGTGTTACTAAATAATTATTGTTTTTTAGAACAACAGTTTCAAACTCAAATAGTGAAATGTGTGACTTCATGCTCAAGCTAAATTCCTGAGGGTTAATAGGATTGACATCTTACTATTGTCCGGAAAACAACAAGTGTAGACTTGGAAACGAGGGAGAATAGAACCCAGAAGTTAAGCGTGCTCAGGCTAGAGTAGTGAGAGGGTGGGTGACCGTCCGGGAAGTTAGATGATTTGGGATGATGAAGGGTGGTTAGAGATTAGAGGTTAAATTGAGCAGTGATGAGGGGTGATTAGAGATTAGAGGTTAAAATAATACAAAAATTTGAAAATAAAAAAAATTCAAAAAAAAATTCTTTAGTACCGGTTGGTGTTACCAACCGGGACTAAAGGTGGACCTCCAAGCAGCGGCCACGTGGAGGGCCTTTAGTCCCGGTTCGTGTAAGAATCGAGACTAAAGGGGGAGGCTTTAGTAACGACCCTTTAGTCCCGGTTCCAGAACCGGGACTAAAGGCCCTTATGAACCGGGACTATATGCCCTTTTTCTACTAGTGGTCATTATGTTTCATGGCTTGAGGATCTTGATGCTGTCAAGAGAAATTATTTTTCTGAATTTGAAAATTTTAGTACTCAAAACGTGCGACCAATAGTGTTTGTATTGAACTATGGTCACATCTATTTAGGAAAGATGGTAAGATTTTTACTATCTTTCCTCAATGCATCTTTTGCATACATTATTTTTCAAGCTAAACTTCATTTCTAAGTATAATGTTACTATACGATGTTCTTCAACAGGGACTCCCGATGACAGTTGTGCCTCAGTGGATTGGTACTAAAGGTCACATGACAATGGTTAGCTTACGGCCAAGACATCCTACATTGCACATGAGTGCATTCAGGGTTTCTACAACTGAGAAATGCTTAATAGTGAAAGACTGGAGCAAAATTGTGAAGGATCGCAGAGAACTACTAGATGGCAGCAATCAGAAGCGCAACCCACGATTAGGAGACATGTTCATCTGCATGCTCCAATTTGATGAATCAGGAGAGCTATACATGTTCTATGCTATTTTTCCTGAGAGAGAGCAGCAGGAGTGATTAGCATGCTCTTAGTACTTGTCATTTTATGTCCGTGTTCTTCATCCTGAACTTAATCTAAAAGAGTGATTTGCTTTTGTGGTCTTATGAACGCTTATAATCATGACCGTGTTGAACTCGATGATATCTTTCCTTCTAGTACAAGTGAATGTTTTTTAAGCTAGTATTGGTGGTGATTAGATAGCGGTAATGACTAAGATGATTAAATAGTGGTAATGACAACTATGATGATTTTTAGCTAGCTAGTATACTATTGTTGGCGATGATATGATGCAATTATTTTTATATTAATATGATGATAATGGGTTATTCTATCATTTATGAAAAAACCCGCAAATTAGTTTCAACTGGATGGTTCATAGCTAGCTAAGTGATCAAGTATATGCCATATGCATATTACTTGCTCACCTAATATAAGTGATCAAGTAATATGGATATGGCATATACTTTGATCACTTAGCTAGGATCCATGCGTGCATCCAGTTGAAACTAATCTGCGGTACTTTCACATAATGATCTAACAACTCATTATAATGTAAAAACAATCTCTAAATTAAATTGAAAATACAAAATTAAAGGAAAAATAAAAAATAAAACCAAAACCCCCCAAACATTTAGTACCGGTTGGTGTTACCAACCGGTACTAAAGGTCTCCCCGCACCCGGCCCTGGCTCAGTGCCACGTGGTGGCACTTCAGTGGCGGTTCGTGCTGAACCGGTACTAAAGGGAGGGGGGACCTTTAGTCTCCACCCTTTAGTGCCGGTTACAGAACCGGCACTAAAGGCCCTTACGAATCGGTGCTAAATCCCGGTTCTGCACTAGTGTACACACAACCTCCACTATAGAATAACACATGCACACACACAAAGAAAATAGCACCCTCAAAGAGCTACCTAAAGCTTCAGAGTACAAACAACCTTCAGACACAAACAAACATGACAACATCCTGAAAGACGCCCCCAACACATAGTTTTAAATAGCCGGCTATAGCTCCGCTATACCCTTTTCAGCAGGGTGCCATTAAATGATCGCCTTCACAAATAACCCGCTATAGCCTGCTATAGCCCGCCCCTGTTCAAGAATTCGTTCGATTAACCAGTTAACTTGCCGATTAATCCCTACTCATAGGGTCATCGAGTAGCCGATAAACCGATAAATCATCTGATTAATTGATTAAATGGCCGATTAACTTGCCGATTAGCCTATTAATCCCCTACTCGCTAGCCAACCGAGCAGCTACCAGTTAACGATTTCCTCAACAATGTAGCCCGCTATAGCTGATTTGAAGGTCCGCCGCTATTTTCCATAGTCTGCTATTTAAAACATTCCCAACATCGAGGTTGGTGGTTATCCACGTTGTAGCTGTTCTGTCGCTTGGGTTGTAGTCAAACAGGTTAGTGTGAACGTCAAGGCGCGTGATCGCCGTCGAGAAAAGCTATCCACAAAATTGCTAAAGTAGTAGTGGGTGCATGACTTAAAATAGGTTCCTTGTGAAAACCCAGAACACAGAATCAGAACCATGTTAGGAAAAACTGCAAGAAGCATGGTCCAGAAGTACAGATGAAACGAACATGGGTGCACCACACTGCAGCCCACTTCACATCATACACTAGATAATCAATACACAAAAGCTGCCTCCGTTTAAGAAAAATTAAAAACTCACACTGGTTGTTTTTGTTCAATACACAAAGATTTGACAAAGTAATCATAATGTGCAGATGAAACTGGCAACACTACAATTCATTTAAAATCTGAAGAGTATATGTACATGCACATTTACGCCTACAGAATTATTACCCTGTGAAGTGAAGGGAGTCTTGATACGGTACCAACACGTAACCTTTCAATGCACTAGCAAGATCCACCACATATTATTTACTTCCTAAGAATATTCTGTCACAATGTTCCGTTTGTTACCTATTACGCTTTATTTGCTTCCTAAGAATACTCTGTCCACTGGTAGAAAAAGAGGCTTCCGTCCAGCCCCATTAGTCGCGAAACTGTAGGAACCGCGACTAATGAAGTCTTTAGTCGCGGTTCGGCAGACGAACCGCGACCAAAGGCCTGGGACCAGGGCGCTCGGTGGCCAGCTGGTGCACGTGAGGGGCTTTAGTCGCGGTTGGCCAGGCCAACCGCGACTAAAGGTGCGCAAAGGCCTTTAGTCGCGGTTGGCCAGGCCAACCGCGACTAAAGCTCCTCCCCTATATATACCAGTTCAGCACGCTCACTTAGCCCTTGACGAAACATTTTGAATTGAATTAGTTTTATTTTTCTGAATTTTTTGATATATTATTTGTATTTTTAACATTTTGAATTGAATTAGTTTTATTTTTCTGAATTTTTTGATATATTATTTGTATTTTTAGAATTTTGAATTGAATTAGTTTTATTTTTCTGAATTTTTTGATATATTATTTGTATTTTTAACATTTTGAATTGAATTAGTTTTTTTTTCTAAATTTTTTGATATATTATTTGTATTTTTAGAATTTTGAATTGAATTAGTTTTATTTTTCTGAATTTTTTGATATATTATTTGTATTTTTTACATTTTGAATTGAATTAGTTTTTTTTCTGAATTTTTTGATATATTATTTGTATTTTTAACATATTGAATTGAATTAGTTCTATTTTTCTTAATTTTTTGATATGTTATTTGTATTTTTAACATATTGAATTGAATTAGTTTTATTTTTCTTAATTTCTTGATATATTATTTGTATTTTTAGAATTTTGAATTGAATTAGTTTTATTTTTCTGAATTTTTTGATATATTATTTGTATTTTTAAGATTTTGAAAAAGAAAAAGTATTTGGAAAATACCTTTAGTCGCGGTTGGCCTGCCCAACCGCGACTAAAGGTGGTTGCGCGCGGGAACGAAAAACCCGCCAAAAAAGTCCTTCAGTCGCGGGTCGCCTCCCCAACCGCGACTAAAGGTTACCCTTTAGTCGCGGGTCGCCTCCCCGACCGCGACTAAAGGTTCTCCTTTAGTCGCGGGTCGCCTCCCCAACCGCGACTAAAGGCCCTTTAGTCGCGGGTCGCCTCCCCAACCGCGACTAAAGGGGGGGGGCTATAAATACATGCGCCCGACCCGTCGCCTCCATTTCTCCGCTCTGCCTCTGCCGCGCCGAAGGCCTGCCGCCCTCGCCCTCGACGCCGCCCGCCGTCGACCTCGCCCTCGACGCCGCCCGCCGTCGCCCGCGCCCTCGACGCCGCCCGCCGTCGCCCGCCGCCCCCTCTCGCCCACGTACGGTGCCCGCCGCCCCCTTTCGCCCTAGTACGCCGCCCGGGCCGGCCTCCCTCGCCCACCACCGCGCCGCCCCGCGCCGGCCTCCCTCGCCGGAGAGGCCTCGCCGCCCTCGCCGGCGGCCGGCCTCGCCGGCGTTGATCGAGAGAGAGAGAGAGAGAGAGAGCAGAGAGAGAGAGAGAGAGCAGAGAGAGAGAGCAGAGAGAGAGAGAGAGAGAGAGAGAGCAGAGAGAGAGAGCAAAGAGAGAGAGCAGAGAGCAGAGAGAGCAGAGAGAGAGAGGGAGAGAATTTTGTGATTTTTTTAAAAATAATTGTGAACATTTTAAATAATGCATATTTTCAAAATTGTATATGGTCATCCGATGATATTGAATATATATTGTATATTCCTCTTGAATTCGTTTTGGTTCTAATTTCAAATTTATTTGAAATTGTACATTCATATGCATGTATGTAGTACCGTAGAATATATGAAACTCCTTCAAAATTAAAATAAAGCACAAAAGAAATAAAACAATACAAATTAAACAGAAAATAGGTTTAAGGGGGGGGGCTAAAACCCTAAACATGCGGCGGCCTTTAGTCGCGGTTGGCCAGAAGAACCGCGACTAAAGGTCCTCTGCCCCGACGGCCACCTGGCGCCCACGTGGACGGGCCTTTAGTCGCGGTTCTTAAGCAACCGCGACTAAAGGGGGGGGCCTTTAGTCGCGCCCGTTTGGTCGCGGTTGCGCAACCGCGACTAATGGCAGTTGCGAACCGCGACCAAAGGCCCTTTTTCCACCAGTGGTCACGATGTTCCCGCAAAAAGGAAACATATTACTCTTGTATGATTTGAATGTGTCTCTGCACGGACGATGTCACTTTAGTCACCACAAATAGTCTTATATTACCAAAGAACTCTATCTCTCTTAGCTTCAGAAGTTTTTCAAGGCCAGAGATCCCGTGCTCGGTTCCTGCACGAATGACCAATAAGCTCAACTTCCAAAAAATCTGAAGTGAAGAGAGATAGAGTTATCAATAACCAATAGCTTGAACACGGCACTGAACCATCCTCGAAGCACACCTTGTCAATGTTCTCCAGGTTTGTCACTCTCCGCGCCCCGCCTAAGAAGGAGTCCAATGCCCCGATGATGGCACGTGTGTACTATAGACCCAAAATCTGGAATGTCCTATCCTATTCATTGTATGTGCACAATTCTTACATTTTCTTTAGAAAAGGAGGATGACCCCCGGCTTCTGCATTTGGAAGATGCATACGGCCACTTTATTAATTATTCTCGAGGACCTTACAAAGTATTACAAACAATATACCTGAATCCACTATCTTGGCAACATATGCCGCTACTCTTATCCATATGATGAAGGGATGCTAGTTGGACCCTTACCCAAACCACTCACCTAAACCTAACATCAAAAGCCGGAAGCCCCAGCCGAGCCACATACCGGGTCTGGGGCACAATCCGGTCAGACGCACTCTTGCGTCATCGCCGCCATCTTCCACAGGTCCGTCTTCAGATGATATTGATTCTTCTACCTTGTGAAGGCCACATCAGCCATCGACGTCACCATGACGCCAGATAGCTACCTCCTCCTGCGCTAGTCCATCTCCGCGCATCGGACACCGAGCCTCCACGGCGCCATGCCGCCGATCTCCACCGCCATCAATGAGTGAGATGAAGTACCGCTCCACCACGGCAAGTACAAGGTGAGGAAGGGCGAGGTCGCCATCGGAGACACGGCCGGAAGATAAGCACCGCAGCCAAGAGGGAGCTGCGACGCGGTAGATCAGACGGGCCGCCACCAGGAACCAGACAAACTTGCCATGCACACCCAGCATCCCCAGGCCCAAGTCGGCGCCTTCAAGAAGGTGATGATGCTGTGGCGCCGCCGCCGCTTAGCCACCGGGGCTAGAGTTTTCACCTGGGCGTAGGGGAAGGGGGGAGGCAGGGGATGTATAGCCTCGGCGCTGCCACCAAGGAGGGAATGGCATCCGGGACGCCATCAACACCGTGACCGCCACCGGCGGCCAAGGGTTTCCCCCGGCCAAGCACCTTGCCGCCACCTCCGAACCAGCCACAACATGAGCCAGGCCGGCCGGAGGTCATGCATCACGAGCGGACCAGATCGCCTCCGATCTGACGAGGGGAACCCGGGGCCTCCCCGTGCCATGACCAGCGCCCACCGGGACCTTGCTGCCCGCGCAGCCGAGGGGATCCGGCCTACCTCACCGACGAGCACTCCCTGCCGTCGGGGTAGCACCGTCCGCACCAGCGAGGCCGCCGCCTTAGATCCCACCAGCGCGTGCCACCCCACGGGCCGGCCGCCGAGTTCCGCCACCGCGCCCGAGGAAGGAGCCCCCCACAGCCCCCGCGAAGGCAGGCGAGATCCCGCCGCCGCCGGCACCGCGCGGGCTCTGCCCGACGGCGCCCGCCGGCGGTGGCGGGAGGAGAGGAAGGAGGTGGGGGTTGGGTCGGGGGCGGCTAGGGTTGGGCGCCCGGGTCGCCCGCGGGGGGCGACACGGGGCCTCGTGTCTAAATCGAGAACGCCACGTGCACGAGTTGTTGCTCACAATTCTTACATGGACATCGTCATGTAGGAAAAACTGTGTCCGTTCAAAATGTGCAGCCAAGCAAGCCTATAGCCACCAACCCACCACCAATGACGATGCCCCATTTCCGGGCGACCACCACCAACCTCGATGGACATCTTTGTTCCTGAGTCACTGAGTGCGAACGGTTTACGGAGCCGACCCAGATCGACCGCGTGACTTAATGTGAAACAGGATTAAACCCATCAATCAAACATTGCTTAATCTCTAGAGATCTACCATCAAAGGCACATTTGCGTCGGTGCCGAGCAATCTAATGCTTTACATCAACATGGGAAACACGACACACCCACATGGTTGCAACCAATCTGATCTACAACATGGCTCGTGACCTGCGTGCGCTGCGACCAGAGCATGTTGCTGAACCGACAAGGACAGTCATGTGGAGACGCAGTTCTAAAAAAGAGTTCGACTACACAGAGAAACCCAAAGCTGGCACCATCTTCCACACGGGATTTGCCCGCCAGCGACCACTGCCGGCAGGCAAGGGAGAGCGAGACCAGCTAAGGATGTTGGGCTCTGCCCTTATCGCCCGCCTAGAGCGGCCGTGATGCAAGGGGAGTTCTAGATTTTCCCTATCATAGTGTTGCCTAGACTATGTAAACTCTCTTGTCACCGTTGGAAGGCACAGAGTAGTTTACTGCTGCGATGCAGTTCTGTAAACTATATTTGCGACATACTAAGCATTATATTCCTGATGTCTCCACTCTCAAACTAGCCTTCCTTAGTTTTTTCTTGCATTGATTTTGCTAAAAGCTGAAGGGCAGGTGCTGAAACTCGATGCCTTGTGAAGACTCATGAAGTAGGGAGAGAACACGCTTCACCGGTGGTCGCATTTATATGGATGATTAGCTACACGTGATGCGGTTGTTAAGAGACATTTATATCTTCATGAGGAATTTCTGCACAGAATTTCTTCATAAATATGGACGTCTCAAAGCACAGAAAATCTTATCATCAAATAAGCAGGATCCTTTTTTTGACGGGTAAATAAGTAGGATTCTTGCTCGCAGAGATTTTTTTTGGCGTGAAACTGGCTACAAATTACAGGGCACAACATAGATTTGTTTGACTGTCATCTATTCAAGTTGACCATGAACCTTTTCTACAAAAAGCCTTGGAGATGCAACAACCTGCAAGAAAATAATTCAATTATGAATGGTACATATTAAATATGATCATGCAGAAATATAGTTCTGGTTTCTATGGGTTGCACTACACATAATACGACCACATTAAGCACGTGAGATGCAATCTAGGAGTGATTTCACTTGTAAGTTAAATGAATAAAGTGACTCTTGTGGTTGAGTTCAGTTCAAAGATCCATAGCAGTAAATAGAACATTTATATCTAAACTATTCATTATTTTGTCCTGTAGAGAGGCCGATGCAAGGTTGGGGCGTCGGAATTTCGTTAGGAAAGCTTTCAGACAGAGGAGAGCGACCTAGCGATCAAGATTGGCCGGCCCAACTAGGAGATATGGGGTCTACAGTGTCCGGTTTTGGGAACCTTCTGGATGGTTCCTGACCGGTTTTGGAAACCTTCCAGAAGGTTCTTGAACCGGTTTTCCACTTGGTTTTCTTCTGTTTCTTTCTTTGTTTTTCTGTTTCTTTATTTCATTTTCAATTCCTTTTTCTTCTTTTTTATTTCCTTTTTGTTCTCCAGAATTTCAAATTCTTTTCTAAAATTCAAAAATGTTCAGAATTTCAAAAAATGTTCTTTGTTAGTAATTTTTGTTCACAAATCCAAAAAATGTTCACTTTCCAAAAAATATCATTTCTCTAAATTTTGTTTGGAAGTTTCAAAAAATCTTCCCATTTCAAAATTTGTTCATGTTTTCAAATTTTGTTGGGTGTTTCTATAAATGTTTTCATGTAAAGAATTTTTCGCAAATTTCAAAAAATATTCATGTTTCAAAAAAAATTGGGATTTTTAAAAATTGTCCATGTTTTCAAGTTTTGATCAGGAGTTCCAAAAAATGTTCCCACTTTTCAGAAATGTTCGTGTATCCAAAATTGTTTTGGAATTTGGAAAAGGTTCTAGTTTTCCAAAAAAAACACCTTTTCTATTTTGGGGGGATTTTTCAAAACGTTCCCGTTTCCAAAAGTTGTTTGCATTTTTTGAAATATTTGATTTTTTTTATTTTTCATCCAAAATTTCTAAAAGTGTTCGCTGTTTCAGACGGCCCTCACATTTTTTTCTTGAAATAACATTTTGTGTACAATATTTTTTAAAGTTCGAATGCACACTCAGTTTGGTTCTTAATACTTTGCGCTGCATTATAAAGCAGGTGGCTTTTTAGCTCAACTGACTAGTTGTACTTCTTTGAAGCACCTCATCTCAAGTTTGAACCATGCTTAGCGCAGTCATTTTTTCGAGCGATGTATTTTCTGTTCGTCGCTAGCTATACGTTCACTCGACATTCTGCGAGCACTGTATTGCCTGATCCCATTTTTTTTCGAGCTCTGTATTGTCAGATCCCATTTTTTTAGCGTTGTATTTTCTGTTCGTAGCTAGCCTGTGTGTTTGCTCACATTCTGCCGTAGAGAGCGGCATATAGGATCTCCACAGTCAATTGTAAGGGGATGGTTGATCTGTTCCATTTTCTGAGTGCCGCCCTGAGCCTTCTTAGCTTGAAGCTGAGGAGGGACGAAGCCGAGGCGAAGGGCCTGCAGCCTCTTTGCCAGAGAGTCATGACCAAATCCCGGACTGCTGGCATCTGCAACCCATGATTTTCGAACCTGAAGGGAGGGCATTTGGGTGTTTTTTTGCAAAAATCCACTGCAACCAGGGCATGATCTGAAGTAGTTGAGGGAAGAGCAGCTGCCCTGGTGTCCAAAAAACTCAGGTTCCAATCAGCATTGACAAGAATTCTGTCCAGCTTGATAAGAGTTGGCTCCACTCTTTTGTTCGACCAGGTGAAGGTGCGGTTTGAGATGTCAATATCATCTAGAGTATTTTGACGGATCCAGGAGTTGAAAGTGTCCATCAGAGGCCAGTTCTTCCTTCCCTGAGATTTTTCACGGGTGTATCTGTACATGTTGAAATCTCCCAACACAATCCATGGACCAGCGAGCACCTGAGACACTTTATTCATGGCCTCAAAGAAATTGGGTCTGTCTTCGCTTTCACAAGGCGCATAAACTGTGGATAGAGCAAAGCTGTCGTTGTTGCTTCCGGACTGGAACTTGATGGTGACGCAGAATCTGTTCTTGGCTATCTTCGTGCCTTGAACCACACTGTCGTCCTAGGCAAGAACAAGCCCACCTGAGGACCCATTCCCCGGCATGTAAATGAACGACCTCAGGCCTACAGGAAGGGAGGTGGCCGCCTTCCTCAAATCCATCTGCTGCAACTTTGATTCCTGCAGGCAAACCACGAATGATCGACTAGCCAAGAGAGCATCCTTGACTATAGTGCATTTGTTAGAATCGCCAAGCCCCCTAACGTTCCAACCAGAGATCCTCATAAGGGCAAGGAGAGACATCTTGGAAGACATGAGGTGCAAGAATGCAGAAAAGATAGCATAGAACGATTGCTTGATAACAAAGGTGCTCATGAAAGCTTACATGGTTCATGATGCGAGATGCAAAATCAGAGGAGGAGGGAACATGCAGTACAATGCAGATACAACACCCCAAGAGGCCATACATCAAGATGACAAGCTACTACAGACACACTACAGTAGTAGCAGGCTACTAGCATTTTGCAACAACATAGAAGCTGAGCAAAGATATTTTTTGAAAAGGCATCTGTCCATGGGTAGATCCGTTGGACTCAGAGCAGGCAGAGGTGTCACTCGATTCAGCAGGGGGAGGCGTCCGCGAAGACCATCTCTTCATTCAGATCGCAGCAGCGAGCAAGCAGTTTGGCCTTGCCAGGGTGAGCGGCCTAGGCGTGTCGCGGAGGGGCAGCTCGAGGACGTCCGTGGCCTTCAAGGCCTTGCCCCACTTTCGTCCAAGCGATCGGCGCCGAGCCGCCCTGCAGATGGGCCGGAAGAGGCCTTGCGCTTGCTACTAGGAAACCCCTTACCAGTAGCGCTGGTATTTTGGCTATTAGTAGCGCGGGCAGGCGCGCTACTGCTACAGCGCTACAGCTAATTTTTAGCAGTAGCGCTTGTTTCAATCAGCGCTACTGCTACCAAGTCTAGTAGTAGCGCGTCTGTGTCCATCGCTACTGCTAATACTAGCAGCATGGCTCTACAACCAACGCTACTGGTAAGGCAACGCTGCTACTACTCCAAAACCCCACGCTATTACTAGTTTTTTTTTGCTATATTCGTATTTTTACAGGTTTTATACAATTACAACATACACATACACTGAAACTATATGAAAAACGAATGTCTCATCATCATCATCGAAGTGGTACAATATAGTATCATCATATCATCATTATTGAACACAAATGATGTCGATCTCATCATCATCTCGAAATAGTGATACAAGTTAATGATCACATGTCTCTTACATTGTCATAGTAGACACATGTTTCATCATCTACCTAAACTATGACATACTAGATAAGAGCGATCACGAATGATCAAAAGTGGTATTATATAGTAGCTTTTGCAACGGCGCTGGTTCTGAATCCCATGTTGCGCTATGAATCTCAGGTAACTAGCATCGGCTTTCGCTCTGCTATCAAACCCTTTCTGGCTTCCGCCGGAGAAGCCAGAGAATTGAGCCTGACACTCTGGCGACTCATCATACACACCCGAAACACGCCCTACATACACGGCATACCACTTCCTCGCCAGCATTGTTCTATATACCTGTCAGATGTACACATACACACACACAAATATATATATATATATATATATATATATATATATATATATATATATATATACAGTACTAGAAAAAGGGTTGTTAGTGGCGCACCTGTTTTTGCTATTGATGGCGCACTACAGGTGTGCCACTATTAACACGCTACTAGCAACAAATAGTAATGGCGCATCTCTGGTGTGCCACTAGTATCCCAGATAATAGTGGCGCACCACATAGTGCGCCATTACTATGTCCACCAGTGCGCCATTACTATGCCTCCCAGGGGCCATATTTACCTTGTGCTCTGGGTTACTAATAGCGCACTTTCAGATAATGCGCCACTGGTGTGTTTATTTCAATGCGCCACTAAAGTGCAATATGTTGCGCCACTACTATGAATATTAGGAATTATTTTTTTTCTGATATTTGCACAGGTTACAAAATACATTACCGTACAAAATATAGACAGCACAACATATAAACAACAGATTTATCGAATACAATAGAAGATTAGTCTCCAAATACAATTCATCATATTAGTCTCCGAATTCAAAATACCGATCAAAGTTAGAACACTACAAGTCTCGAGACCGCGAATAGCGGGTTTGTCTTCACATTACAAGTTGATATCGATCATCTAAACTACCATCACATAGAAGAGAGTTGCGGTCATCATGATGAGCATCATCCCGATGAAACTGCTCTTCATCCGGTTCCTCCAACGCTCCCTCCTCTCTCCCTCTAGATAGCGAGCGTATCTAGCTTCCGCCTCCGCCCTAGTGGTGTACCCTTTGTAACTGTTACCGCTAAAACGGTGAACCTATCTCCGACACTCCTCCCAGTCGTCGTAGACTCCGGGAACCTTACCCTTGTACACGACATACGATGGCATCTCTATGCACTAGACAAACAAAACGTTAGTAGCAATTCACAGACAATACGTAAGCAATATATAAGTATGGAACAAAAGGATCGGAAGAGAAAAGCAACACATTAATAACATGATTCATGGTCCTACTAATAAATAGCATCGATTACATATAAGTTTAATGACTGTCCAAACTAAAGAGACATACAAGTTCATTAAAGTTTAATTACAACATGAGCTAATAGATATTCAGAACTACATAGCATCACTACTTTTGACTCGACTCAGGGACTGGAGCGTGGATGAAGCCGCCGTCTATCGTGATGGTCATTAAATCGCGGTTGTTGTCAGCCTGCATTTGTAGCGTTGTTTCTATCTCACTGTTGGACGGTTGATATCTGAGGTACAACTGCCCCGAGGTACAAAGGACATCTTGATGGATGATTTCCGCAAACTCCGGCTGTATGTGAAAGAATTCTTGTCTAATGTCCGCGTCCTGGATTGCCGACAAGCGTGTGGCCCAATCTTTGAGATTATTTGGTAGCAGAAGGTGATCATGGTCCCGTACGATCACCCGCATGTGATGGAGGGCGTAGTAGGCATCCTTCTAATCGCCAGGCGGCTGCTTGACGCAGGGGAACATCGTATTGTGGGTGAACATGTGCTTGCCGTACCTACGAATTGGCCTATTGAAGGTGCCTCCAGATCTGGCATAGCTAGGAAGAGCTTCATCAAGAACTTTCTTGATATTTGTGTAGTCTTTCTTCGACTGACGGTCCGAGTCGAAATACGTGGCCATGGAATATTTCGGGCTTAAGAGGATGAGTGTGCAGTGTGTGTCACTGCACAAAACACGGAATGTTAGAAAAAAAAGAACGATCGAAATCTAAGAAATCATATGTTACGGGGCGGTGAGGGGATGACTTACTCAGGAAAGTAAGGCACGAGGAAGTTATCCTTATCTGGGTTTGCCAGAATGACGCCTTCGAGGTATGAACTCGCGACTTGCCGGTCCCCAGCGCTGCCCAAGATCTTGGCACGCATGTAGAAGGGGTCCACTATCACGATGTCCGGGGTCTTGTCTCTAATGATCCGCATCTCCATACTGAGAGAAAATAGCCGAATGATGGTGTAGTGCAGTGGATGAAGCCCTTGCCCTCTGGCACCTTGGCCACAAAAACCGGGTATGCCACATCATTCTCAGAGAGACGCCGCTTCTCCAAAGAAAGAACACTGTCATGCAGACTCCGCATAGCACCGGTTGCAGCATTGAGCAGATTAGTCAGTAGCATCGGCCTACCCGCCACATGCACCCTCCTCGAGATATCATTAGGTGAAGGTGACCCGTCCTGAGCAAGGATCGTACTCGGTGTCGGCTGGCTCGCATCCTTGTTATTCTTTCTTTTCTGTCCCTTCTTCTTCCGCTGTAATGGGATGGAGTTCTTCTCAGAGACCGCCTTCTTGAGTGTGTTGGGGCTGATAATATTTCGCACCTCGGCTATCTGAGGCTCGGTGAAGGCAGCAGCTGGAGGCGTCTCCTGAGAACTGAACGCCAGACGGCGCCTGTTGCAATTGGGTTTCTCCGCGGTACCAGCAAGATCATGATCGTCTTTTGCATGGTTGGGTTCTTGAGAAGGAGGCCCCAAGAATTCATCACCGTACCCATGTTCGTTGAAGTACTTATTGACGTTGGTAAAGGTACCGTCATCGTCGTCGTCGTCGTCCGGATCCTGTGCCATATGCATGTCTGGATCCTGTGCCATATGCATGTCCGGCATGTCCGGTAGCGTTCCGGCGGTCTTGCCATGGCTTGGCGCCGGCACGACTGGTGGTGTTATCTGTGGGGTGGTGTCCCCGGAACCCAAACGAATCTAGCTCTTCGGCCAAAGTAGGGGCCACCTTAAGCAGGCGCTGAGGGTCATCACATCATCTTCGTCCTCCCTAGGGGGTCGAAACAAAGGTAACAAGTCGTCGCAGCCCGGCAGCACCCGAACGAGTTGAACCCTATACACGGTGGCTGGCATCAGATTACCGTGGAACACGGGGTTGCCTGGTTGAACGATTCTGGCCTTGGCGACATCGATCAACTCGCCGCCCATGAAGTGTAGGAGAGTACATGGAACGTCGGCGGCGCCCTACGAAAACATGTAGGGCGTCAGGGATGCCCAGTCAAAGGCAAGGAGATGATGTCATCGGCCGAGAGGCTTAGTTACCGTGATGGCGTCGAGCTTGGCTAATGTTGAGGCACCGCCAACAGCGGGCGTGCAAGTGATGGAGGGCCGCTTTCTTCCGAGATGCCGGCCGGCGTATTCTTCCCACACCTAGGTGCGTTAAGCTCCAATGCCCGCGCCGGCGATGGAGACACCAATACCGCCTGCGCCAGAGACACCAATGGCGCCGCCGATGCGTTGTGCGAGTAGCTGCCCGTGAATCTGGGAATCGGGGGCGGCCCCTGTTGGCCGCCTGCAATCCATGCCTGCAGCCCCTCAATCAAGGTAGTTACAATGGCGGTGGTCGTCGCTACCAGTTGGTCTCGCACTTGCTCTTGGACCATCTCTGAAATCCGTGTCACTTGTGCCTTGGGTTCTTGAACCTCGCGCTCCTGGCTTTTCGAGCGTGTCTTTCTCTCCTTTCGCCCACCGTTATAGTATTCCGACCATTTCGTGGACAAGCCTTTGCCGGCCGCACGACCAGCTGACGACGGCTTATTGAACTTATCCTTGTGTTTCATTATGTTCAACGCCCTATTTAAAGTGGTGTCCCACGGGGAGCTCTGAGATGACCCCGCGCTACTACTTTTAGTGTCCTGCGGAAGGAACGTGAACCATTTAGAAATTTGGCTTCATTAATTAGAATGCAACCATATGAAGCTAATTACATGGGGGTGTATTCCTTATCAGAACAAGCTCAAGCGCCTTGGTCTTCGGATCCGTGGTAAGCTCCTTTGTTACCGGGTCCACTGTCGGTGTCAAAACCCGCAGATCTCGGGTAGGGGGTCCCGATCTGTGCGTCTAGGCTGATGGTAACAGGAAGCAAGGGACACAGATGTTTACCCAGGTTCAGGCCCTCTCGATGGAGGTAAAACCCTACTTCCTGCTTGATTAATATTGATAATATGGGTAGTACAAGAGTAGATCTACCACGAGATCATAGAGGCTAAACCCTAGAAGCTAGCCTATGATGGTATGATTGTAATTGTGATCGGCCTTCTAAGGACCAACCTCTCCGGTTTATATAGACATAGGAGAGGGCTAGGGTTTACATTACAAGGAAGGAAACACAATATCTGGATCGCCAAGCTTGTCTTCCACGCAAAGGAGAGTCCCATCCGGACACGGGCCGAAGTCTTGAGTATTGTATCTTCACGCTTCAATAGTCCGGACGTTGTACACAGTCCGGCTGTCCGGATACCCCCTAATCCAGGACTCCCTCAGTAGCCCCTGAACCAGGCTTCAATGACGATGAGGCCGACGCGCAGTCTTGTCTTTGGCATTGCAAGGTGGGTTCCTTCTCCGAATACTCCAAAGTAATTATCGAACACGTAGACCATGTCCGGATCTGCAAAAGGATCTTCACATGCCACCGTAGAGAGAGTGACATTTCACAAATGCAATCTGCTGACAACTTTTGAGACAACGCGACATGTCATTATCGTTGGGTCATTATTCGAACCGTTTTCCTACATCCAGCCACAACGTGTATTGTGAGGCGGTTTCCTTGACACGTCTTGTCAAAGCAGAGATCGTGTCCCCTTATTACGGGATTCTCATCAATACGGGCATGGGCAATCTAACCGCACCGCTAATCGCAGCGAGTGGAGAACGAGCGGGTTCCACCAGGCGAGTGGGGAGGTGCAAAAGAGCTTTGACCGTCTCTATAAAGAGATATGGTCTCTTCCTCTTTACGCACGCCTCCTCTTTTCGCTATCTCATTCTCCTCTGTTCGAGCCCTAACGCCCAAGCACTCTTCTTCTCCATCGAAGAGAAGTTTTCCAAAGATGTCCGGATCTGGAGCAGGAGGAAGATGGATGGCCTCGACCGTCCAGGAGAAGGACATCAAGAAGCTCTGGGGAGCCGGGTATCTGGCCCAGAAGATCAGCCACCGTCTCCCACCGGCGGGACAGGTCGTCCCCACTCCAGAACCTTACGAGAGAGTCGTGTTCCTTCCCCATTTTGTCCGCGGGCTCGGGTTTCCCCTTCACCCATTTGTTCGTGGGGTCATGTATTACTATGGGATTGATTTTCATGATCTTCCCCCAACTCCTTCCTCAATATCTCGACGTTCATCGTCGTGTGCGACGCTTTTCTCCAGATCCCACCTCACTTCGGCCTGTGGCTGAAGATTTTCAATGTGAAACCCAAGGTGGTGAGTGGCGAACACGCCGAGTGCGGTGGCGCCATGGTGAGCAAGATGCCCAAGGCTGTTTGGCCGAAGGGTACCTTCAACGACTCCGTCAAGGAGTGGCAGCAGCAGTGGTTCTATATCACCGAACCATGCGGCAAAAAGTGGGCGGCAGCTCCAGAGTTCAGATCCGGAGCTCCACTGCGGCTCACGTCCTGGCCCAAGAAGGGCCCGAACTGGTCCTCCTCCGATGAGCTATCACTGCTCCAGACGCGCATTCAGAGTGTGCTCGATAGGGACGTCAAACTCGTCGACGTAGTCCAGGTGATGCTAGTTCGCCTGGTTCTCCCTTGTCAGCGCCGAGCCTGCACTCTGTGGGAGTTCGACCCAACCGAACACCAAACCCTTTAGGAGCTCTATGATTCCTCCCACAAGGACATCTGGAAGGTGCTCTTCAAGTCCGGCAAATCATGGTCGGGCTCTGCCGAGGACTGTGGGTATCAATTATCCCACTCTACAAGCCCGGTAAGTTACAGCTACACTCTGTCCATCCATGCTTCAGTTGGCATGTCATGAGGGAGACATCTTAATCGTGTTTCATCGTGACCTCATGGGTGGATAAAGAAGGTGGAGTGGATACATTGTCCGGCCCCACTGCCGGAGGAATCAGCCGGACCTCTTCTGATGAAGATGCTGGTCCCCGCGCCTTACGAGGCGCCAAAGAAAGAGGCCTCCAAGAAGGCCAAAAAGACCCGGAGTGGCCTCCATCGTTGCGAGGCTTTGGACGCCAAATCAGAAGACTCCAGCGATGATCCTTCTTCTGAAGACGAAGAGGAGGAAGCAGAGGAGGACGAGCCTCACTCTGATGGGAAGAAAAGGGCGTCCTCCACATCCCTGGAGGCCGGATCGCCCAAGAGGGGGAAAGGTTTCCCCCCAGAGGCACGCACCACGGCTGCCGATAGCAGCCCGGAGTGGGATCCCAGGGCCCAGCCCCTGGAGAAGTCGTAAGTATATGAAATCCGAACATGCATATGCGTCCGGGATTGTTTTTGGATATAGTAGTTTTAACTGTTGCCATATTTTGCACAGTCTAGCAAGGTCTTGCGCCGGACAGTCCTCATCGGAGGATTCGCTGAGCTTGGACGCCTTGGTGAGCGAGACGCCTCTAGAGGCCCCTTGCCCAAAGTCCAGGCGCGACACTGAGGTGTCATCTCACCGGGACCCGGACCAGGGGGCATATAACTGGAGCCGGACACACGGGAGCAATGGCCCCTGAGTGTGCTGACGCCGGGGGCGATAGTGGGTTCGGCCCACAGCCGGACAAGGTCCAGGAGACCTCTAAGGCTCCCGGATTGGGCGAGTAGCCACCTTTGACGGTGGGAGGCTTGCTTACTCCGCCGGCAACCTCTGTCCAAGCAGAGTCGCTAGGCGGTCTGTTGACGGTGTTAAAGAACGCGTCTATCGTTGATGAACATCAGACCCTTATGGGTGCGGTGGTTGAAAAGATTTAGTCCGCCGAGAGCGGGCTGAACGAGTCCTGCCTTGTCCTTATAAAGACCTTTGAGGTATGTTTCCTAAGAAACCTTTGAGGAATCATCATAATATGAGTAGTAGCCCCTGATACACTGTCCGACAAAAGAGAGGGAGCCGGGCAGGGGATCAAACCCTTAGATAATGACTCGTACCCCTTTGTTTGAAAACAGGCATGCGCGGGGAAGACGTCCGCTCATAATGCGGAAGTGTCCAAAATGAAGCAGAGCCTGGAACGGGTCGAGGAAGAACTTGACCGTGTGAAGAAGCAATTAGAGGATAAGCAAGGTATGTTGAAACATTGTCTTGCATTAGGCATGAATGAGTAATTGTGCCTATTGAAAAGTATGTTTCTTGTATGCCCTAGGAGCAAGTGTCGAATATGAGGCACTTAAGCAGGCTACGGCTGATGCCAACGAGAAGGCTGCCACCGAGCAAGCGCTTCAAGAAAAACACGAGGCCAGGGTCATCACAGCCGAGCGGGAGCTCCAGGAGGCTGTGAAGAAAAGCGAGGGCTTGGAGCAGAGTCTGGTAGGGAAAGAATCCGAACTCGCCCAAGCTCTCCAAGCCACGGAAGATGCTCGGGAAGAAGCTCGAGGTACTGTACGGGACATTCAGGAGGCCCGGAAAGTTGCGGCTGGTAAGGCCTGTTGTATTTGTGGCCTTGTTTACATGATAGCGGGGAGAACTCTAAGCAACAAGCTGAATTCTTGTTTTTACAGGGGCGTTTGCGGATCTGCCTCGCAGCATATCAGATGCCGCCCAATACTACCGGACCGAGGAGAAGAAGTCTGCACAGAGGAATTTCTGGTCGTAGTATTTGGCGCCGAACTATCCGGTGCCTTTTATTGATCAGCTGAAGCAGCTGGTCGAACTGCACCAGGCGGCCGAACTAGCCATGAAGGACTTGGTTGTCCGGCTATGGCCTGCGGAGCCAATTCCAAGCAGTTACTTCAGACTCGTGAAGCGGATTGTGGGCGCCTGTCCTCGGCTTGATGCTATCAAGCGATCAGTCTGTATAGAAGGTGCGTGCATGGCGTTTGCCCGTGCAAAAGTGCATTGGGGGAAGCTTGACGCGGAGAAGCTGATGACTGAAGGCCCGCCGGAGGGTAAGGAGCACCGCAAGCCCGAGCTGTACTCTAAAGGTGTACTGAAAGGGGCCTGCCTTGCGGCGGATAAGTGTGCCAAAGACATTATACTTCCCTGAGGGCATTCATTCCGCCTTTTGTAATATGGGATAATGGCATTTTATTATATATTGCCTGTTTTGTTTGAACATATGTTCTTCCTATGCGCCTGTTTATTGTATGTAAATCCTGAGAGTTGGCCAGTCGTCGGCTTCTGCCCCCACATAAAAAGAAATACGTGGGTGTTCGGGATATATCTGAACGCTCTTTATCCCATAGTTGGGTCCTTTTAAGGAGGTGTTTCTCACCACGAACCAGGCAATCAGACTATAAGGCTTTATTACTCTCACTTACACTAGTAGAAAAACGACCTAATGTAAGACATATTAGTGTCGGTTCGATTTGGGCCCGGTACTAATGATACCATTAGTGCCGGTTCGAACGGCTATGCATTAATGCCGGTTCGTTTTGAACCTTTAGTACCGGTTCGTGCCACGAACCGGTATTAAAGGAGTGGTGGCAGGCTGGCGTCAGGCCGGGGCCCCACGATCACCTTTAGTACCGGTACTAAAGGGCTAACCTTTAGTACCGGTTCGTGCCACAAACCGGTACTAAAGGGGTTTGACCTATAGTACCGGTTCGTGGCACAAACCGGTACTTAAGGGCAATTTTCAATCTCTAACCCCCCACCCCCCCTATATCGCCATTTCAGTTTTGAAAAATACAAAAGAAAATGATAAAAAAATTAAAAAAATTCTTTGAGATGTAGTTATATTACTACATCTACTAGTTAGGAAAATTAAAAAACTTAAATTTGGACATGTTTTGCAAAAAGTGTAGGGAAAATGTAAAACGGCTATAACTTTTGCATACGATGTTGGAAAAAAACATATAATATATGAAAAAATTCAGCATGAAAATCCGCATCCGATTTTGACAGCCTACGGCCTATTTGCAATTTGTTAGAATCCTCAAATTCCAAAAGAGAAAAAGATATCGTCACATTTAAGTTTTTTTTAATTTTGGTTAAATCTGGTCAAACTATGGTCAAACTACTTACTCAAGAAGTATTAAAGTTACTACATACTTATTCAGGAATATTAGTGTTACTAAATAATTATTTCAATTTTTGAATTTTGGTCAAATCTAGTCAAACTATGGTCAAACTGTGGTCAAACTATGGTCAAACTTATTTAAGAAATATTTAGTGTTACTAAATAATTACTGTTTTTTAGAATAATAGTTTCAAACTCAAACGGTGAAATGTGTGACCTAATGCTCAAGCTGAGGGTTAATAGGATTTACAGCTTACATTTGTCAGAAAAACAACAAGTGCAGACTTGAAAAGTAGGGGGAATAGAACTCTGAAGTTAAGCGTGCTCAGGCTGGGGGAGTGAGAGGATGGGTGACCGGTCGGGAAGTTAGATGATTTAGAATGAGTGATCCACACTTGAGTAGTTAAGAGGGGCGATTAGAGACTAAATCATCAAATAATTCAGAAAATTGAAAATCGAAAAAAATCAATTTTTTTTTCAAAAAAAATTCAAAAAAAAAAGATATACCTTTAGTACCGGTTGGTAACACCAACCGGTATTAAAAGTACCCCATACCACGGCGCGAGCTCACGCCACGTGGTGGACCTTTAGTGGCGGTTCGTGCCGAACCGGTACTAAAGGGGGGGGGGGCTTTAGTCTCCACTCTTTAGTGCCGGTTGCAGAACCGGTATTAAAGGCCCTTATGAACCGGTATTAAAGCTCCGTTTTCTACTAGTGTTAGCCATAGGAATTCGAGTATGGTCGGTGCAACCCCTAGTGTTCGGAAGGCCGATCTAGGGGCTCTATTGGCGCCTGGTCAAGAGACCGATCCGTCGCACTCTGCATTTATAATGGCGTTGTGCGGAATAAATCTTTAAGGATTTTAAAACCTCTCGAACAGCTGACCAACTCTCGCTGCATCATGACAGTCGGTTTTCATCTTTCTCTACTGAGGTGCTTGTCCAGCAGAACCGGGACGCAATCGCAGTAGTTCTCCCAGCGCTACCTTAGCCGATAGAACGGAACGTAAGGTACCAAAACATGGGAGCCGGGCGAACCCAACCAATGACCCAGGACATGATTCGGAGTTGATGCATATAGTGCTATAAGTTCGGGGTGCCGAGTGACCGAAAATGTGGTCGGACTTTATTGTCGTACTGTGAAGCCCCTGGCATAACCGGGCGTAACACGAAGCGTGGCTGCCATTTTTGGCAAAGAGGCGTCGGTGATAAACGATGGCCGGTAAGTGTTATTTAAATCTACGCATTGTAGTAGGATGATATGTCTATGCATATGAGTACGATGTATGAAAAGAGGTGTTTTTGGTGGAACCTGTGATGGCCGGACTGGAGGGGGTTGTGAGTGGATCAAGAGTGAATCTGAACTGCCTTCTACCTGCATGTTCCTGCAATTGTGTGTCCGGGCTGATTCCACGCCGCCAATCCTGTTCTGCGTCAAAGTTAGTTTGTAAAGGCAAATGCTTGGAGGCAGCTGAACGTCCTCTTGTGGTTGGTCTAAGGGGTCCTGATCAGACCCTGGTGAACCCAGCCGTTATACCGTGAAATAGCACGGACTCCTCAGTTGCTGTCCGGATAGTTGGCTGTCATATCAAAATTTTGATAGGCATGCGCGACTCGCTACTCCGGTAGCTGTGTGGTTTCCGCACTAAGGACGGAGTCCGGCCTTGCCCGTGGGCGTGATTATATCACATGGTGTTGGCCTAATGGTTTATCACGTGGAATCTAGTCAACGTGGTTCATCCCGTTAGCATATGGTAAATTACCGTATGAGGGGAAGGTGTCGAAGAATTACTCTTTGGCATGGCATTTTTTGGTGATTTGAAAACAACCGTTAGGGTGGTGGGCCAATGAACTTGGCCTTTGCACCTGGCATCCTTTAGAAGATGTTTATTTGTGGCTGCATACCCGTGGGGGATTTATGTGTGATGGAGCCTGAGGGAGTCCTGGACTAGGGGGTGTCCGGATAGCCAAACTATCATCATTGGCCGGACTCCAAGACTATGAAGATACAAGATTGAAGACTTCGTCCCATGTCCGGATGGGACTTTCCTTGGCGTGGAAGGCAAGCTTGGCAATACGGATATGTAGATCTCCTACCATTGTAACTGACTCTGTGTAACCCTAGCCCTATTCGGTGTCTATATAAACCGGAGGGTTTTAGTCCATAGGACGAACAACAATCATACCATAGGCTAGCTTCTAGGGTTTAGCCTCCTTGATCTCGTGGTTGATCTACTCTTGTACTACCCATATCATCAATATTAATCAAGCAGGACGTAGGGTTTTACCTCCATCGAGAGGGCCCGAACCTGGGTAAAACATCGTGTCCCTTGTCTCCTGTTACCATCCGCCTAGACGCACAGTTCGGGACCCCCTACCCAAGATCCGCTAGTTTTGACACCGACATTGGTGCTTTCATTGAGAGTTCCTCTGTGTCGTCGCTCATAGGCCCGATGGCTCCTTCGATCATCAACAACAACGCGGTCTAGGGTGAGACTTTTCTCCCCGGACAGATCTTTGTATTCGGCGGCTTTGCACTGCGGGCCAATTCGCTTGGCCATCTGGAGCAGATCGAAAGCTACGCCCCTGGCCATCAGGTCAGATTTGGAAATCTAAACTATACGGCCGACATCCGCGGAGACTTGATCTTCGACGGATTCGAGCCACAGCCGAGCACGCCGCACTGTCACGATGGGCATGACCTAGCTCTGCCGCTGGACAGTGCCCTGGAGGCCGCACAAGAGTCCGCTCCGACCCTTAACTCGGAGCCGACTGCGCCGATCGAGGATGGGTGCCTAGACACCGCATCGGGGGCTGCTACCTCTACAGTGATAGAGCCGAATACCGACCCTGTCCCTTGTGAAGCTCGTGACTCCGAAGTGCTGGACTCCTTACCGGACTCCGAACCTCCCGCGCCTCTACCAATAGAATCCGATCGGGCGCCGATCATGGAGTTCACCGCTACGGACATCTTTCAGCACTCGCCTTTTGGCGACATCCATAACTCACTAAAGTATCTCTCATTATTAGGAGAGCCCTGGCCGGACCACGGTCAGGACGGTTGGGATGCGGACGACGAAGAAATTCAAAGCCCACCCACCACCCACTTTGTAGCCACTGTCGACGACCTAACCGACATGCTAGACTTTGACTCCGAAGACATCGACGGTATGGACGATGATGCCGGAGACGACCAAGAACCAGCGCCTACGGGGCACTGGAAAGCCACCTCGTCATACGACATATACATGGTGGACATCCCAAAGGATGGGAACGGCAGTGGAACAACAGAGGAAGACCCCTCCAAGAAACAGCCTAAGTGCTGGCGTCAGACCCCGCGGTTTGGATCGAAGACTATCTCCTTCATATCCACATGGCCCGCGGTGATGATCTTCACGCCATCAAATACCTCCCGCTCAAGCTTAAAGGACCAGCTCGACATTGGCTCAACAGCTTGCCAGCAGAATCAATTGGGTGTTGGGAGGACCTGGAAGCCGCATTCCTTGATAACTTCTAGGGCACATATGTGCGACCACCAGACACTGATGAACTAAGCCACATAATTCAGCAGCCAGACGAATCGGCCACACAATTCTGGACACGGTTCTTAACCAAGAAAAATCAAATCGTAGACTGTCCGGATGCAGAGGCCCTTGCAGCCTTCAAGCATAACATCCACGACGAGTGGCTTGCCCGGCACCTAGGATAGGAAAAGCCGAAATCCATGGCAGCCCTCACATCACTCATGACCCGCTTCTGCGTGGGAGAGGACAGCTGGCTAGCCCGCAGTAACAACCTCAACAAAAATTCTGGCAGTCCGGATACCAAGGACCGTAATGGCAGGTCGCGTCGCAACAAGCACAAACGCTGCATTAACGGCGATAATACCGAGGATACGGCAGTCAACACCGGATTCAGAGGCTCTAAACCTGGTCAGCGGAAAAAGCCATTCAAAAGAACTACTCCGGGTCCGTCCAACTTGGACAGAATACTCGACCGCTCGTGCCAGATACACGGCACCCCCGAAAAGCCAGCTAATCACACCAACAGGGATTGTTGGGTATTCAAGCAGGCAGGCAAGTTAATTGCCGAAAACAATGACAAGGGGCTGCATAGCGATGACGAGGAAGAGACCGGCCGCCGAACAATAGAGGACAGAAGGGTTTCCCCCCACAAGTGTGGACGGTGAACATGATATACGCAACCCACATACCCAAAAGGGAGCGGAAGCGTGCGCTCAGGGACGTATACGCGATGGAGCCAGTCGCCCCAAAGTTCAATCCATGGTCCTCCTGCCCGATCACTTTTGATCGAAGGGACCACCCCACCAGCATCCGCCACGGCAGATTCGCCGCATTGGTTCTAGACCCAATCATCGACGGATTTCACCTCACTAGAGTCCTGATGGATGGCGGCAGCAGCCTGAAACTGCTTTATCAGGATACAGTCTGCAAGATGGGCATAGACCCCTCAAGGATCAAACCCACAAAGAAGACCTTCAAAGGCGTCATACCAGGTGTAGAGGCCAATTGTACAGGCTCAGTGACACTGGAAGTGGTCTTCGGATCCCCGGATAACTTCCGAAGCGAGGAGTTAATCTTTGACGTAGTCCCGTTCCGCAACGGTTATCATGCACTGCTCGGACGAACCGCATTTGCAAAGTTCAATGCGGTGCATGCTGCACTACGCATATCTCAAGCTCAAGATGACAGGCCCTTGAGGAGTCATCATGGTCAACGGAAACACGGAACGCTCTCTCCGAATGGAGGAGCATACAGCGGCTCTCGCAGCGGAAGTACAAAACAGCCTCTTAAGGCAATTCTCAAGTCCGGCCGTTAAGCGACCGGACACTGTCAAGCGCGCCCGGAGTAACCTACAACAAGACCACCTGGCACGTTCCGAGCATGCGTAGCAATGCGGCCCCAACCCCAGCCTTGCAAAATTGCAAAACCAGTACTCCGCATACATCACTACGCTCTGAAGATACCATGGGCATAGGGGAAGGGGCACGACCACGGCATGCCCAGAGTGCGGCTTAACCACACCAGGGGCTCCCAAGTGTGTCATTCTTTTTTCCTTTTTTTTCTTTTTTTCTTATCTTCAGGACTCCGCTTACCAGAGGCCTTGTCCGGCAGTAGACCTGCCGAACTCACGATGCAACAGCCAGGGAAGAAGAAAGGCCACGCCGAGTAACCAGGTGGTCTCCATTACGAGCATTATACCTATTTTATGCACCATTCCGCAGCCTACCCCTGGAGGGGGACATGTTAAATAGTCCCAACCCTTGATTATCGCACTATTTGTATCGTTCTGCATTCATTGCAGTATTTTTTTGAATAAACAACGCATCGCTTTTTGCCTATCATTGCATTCCTTTTATATATATGTTCAATTATGACATGCTGCATCCGTACACTTTGGTACGGCTAAATACACCAGGGGCTTAAGTTCCCCACATTATGGTGTGATAGGTCCGAACACTTTCACAAGTGCAGCACCCCGAACTTATAGCATTATATGCATCGGCTCTGAATCATGTCTTGGGTCAATAGTTGGGTTTGACCGGCTCCGATGTTTTGGTACCTTACGTTCCGTTATATCGGCTAAGGTAGCGCTGGGAGAACCACTGCGATTGTGCCCCAGTTGAGCTGGGCGATCACCTTAGTGGAGAAAGCTAAAACTGACCGTCATGATGGGGCGAGAGCCGGTCGCTGTTCGAGAGGTTTTTTTGAGTCCCTAAAGAATTATGCCGCTTAGAGCGAGGAACCGGATTTGTCCGGCCCAAGCATGGATAGCGCCCCGAATTCGGCCTTCCGAACACTAGGGGCTTCGCCGAAATTTAAAATTATAGAATTCTATGGCTAAGTGAGAGTGTTCAAGCATTATAAGTCATGTTGCCTCGTTCATCGTGTTGGGCGCCTCCCTAGATGGACCCAAAAATGGGAACAAGAGAGCTCAAGTTTATCCCGAACACCCCAGCACTCGTGGCATGGGGGCTGAAGCCGACGACTTGCCATCTCTCAGATTTGATAAACAGCCGCACATAAGGTAATATTTTAAATTAACAAGTGTTCCTTAGCGCATATGAACAAAGTTTTCAGCGCACAGGATAACAAAATGCGAGTCTACTCAAATATTACATCATTGGAGCACTCACCCGCAATAATGCGGGAACCCTTCAGGACACCCTTATAATACATTTCGGGCGTGCGATACTCCTTGCCCGGCGGTGGCGCGTCCGTCACAAGCTTCTCAGCGTCCATCTTGCCCCAGTGCACCTTAGCACGGGCAAGGGCCTGATGGGCACCTTCAATGCAGGCGGAGAGCTTGATGACTTCAACCCACGGACAAGCATCCACCAGCCGCCGCACCAGGCCGAAGTAGCTCCCAGGCATGGCCTCTTTGGGCCACAACTGAACTATGAGGCCCTTCATGGCCTGTTCAGCCACCTTGTCGAGCTCGACCAGCTGCTTTAGCTGGTCGCTAAGGGGCACCGGATGTCCGGCCTCAGCATACTGAGACCAGAACACCTTCTCCGTCGAGCTCCCCTCCTTGGCTCTGTAGAAAGCGGCAGCGTTGGACACGCTACGGGGCAGATCTGCGAACGCTCCTAGAGAGCTCCGAATTCGGGTAAGTAACAGGTAATTCACTTTTACATGCTTGCTTTGCATGAAGAATGCCTTACCCGCTGCTATTTTCTTCAATGCCTCAATCTCCTGGAGGACCTTGCGGGCTTCGGCCTTAGCGGCTTTGGCACTCTCAAGAGCCGACGCAAGCTCGGACTCCCGAGTCTTTGAGTCATGCTCCAAACTCTCATGTTTTTCCACGAGAGCCTGGATCTCTTGTCGTACCTCCGCCACCCGCGCCTCCTGCTTCTCTCGCTCGGTGCATTCCGCGGCCGCATTGCATTCAGCCGCGGATACCGCCTCCTTCAGGGTTGCCACCTCGTTCGTAGCCCCTGGAGTACCCATGTTATCCTTGTCATTCCTCTTGCAACCAAATCCTTTTCTGTAAGGTACAACTTTAAATAAGATGTCACTCACCTTCCTTGTCCTCGAGCTGCTTCTTGGCACGGCCGAGCTCGCTCTCGGACAGCTCGAGGTTCCCCTTCAAGGCATTGACCTCCGCAGTCAGTGCGGCAGAGGTCAGGAGCGTAGTCTGCATTCCCATATTGACATATTTTTGTTAAGACTCCTGCGTATATCTTTCTAGATCCTCAGTCCGGCTTTTCCTTCCGAACACCGAACCGAGCATCAGGGGCTACTGTCTACGCAGTACTATTTTACATATCTTAAAACTCTTACCTCAAAGCCTGTTAGAAGGCTGCTACGGGCTTCGGTCAGCCCGCTCTTGCGAGCTGCACCTTCTGAATCACCGCACTCATGACAGTGCGGTGTTCCTCTTTGATGGAAGCGCCGTTGAGCGCCTCCAGCAAGTTATCCGGCGCCTCCGGTTTGACGGAGGCCGCCGGCGTCACAGTCTTGCCCTTCTTACGAAGGGGCCGCCCGCCGGACTCAGGAACCACTACAGGTTCCGGTGCGGAGTCCGGTCCAAAGTCCAGGAGGTTGCCTTGCGGCACCTCCGGGCCTCCTCCTCCTGGTGGGTCCCTTTCTGGGATCCCACCTCGGCGTCGTCACGGAGGGAGGAGGCGGTCGGAAGTGAAGTGCTATCCACATCCGACGTACCCAAGGACCCGCTCGACGAAGCGGGAAGATCGTCCTTGGGCGGACTACAGGGTTGTATGCGGCATTAGAAAGACACCATGCGACGAAAAGAAAAGTTATGAGCTATTCGGGAGTCCGGATACTTACAATCTCGCTAGGGGCTTGGCCCTTGAAGGCCAATCCTCGTCGCCGTCACCGGCGTTGGCAGAATAGTCCAGAGGAAGGGTCCTTCCCTTCTTGGACCCTCCGGCCTCCCCAGTTGGGGAGGCCTTCCTTTTCTTCCCTTCCCCCATTGGGGAAGAAGCTTCTTTCTTCTCCTCCTCGCCTTCGCGGGAGGAGTCCGCCTTGGAGTCATCAGATGATGAGTCTGATAACACCAGACGACGGGAACTCTTTCGAGTTCCTGTGGACTTCTTCTTGGCCTTCTTATCCGGCACCACGTGAGGTGCCAGAACCAGCAGCCCTGTTAAGCGGGCGTCCGCTGGGTCTTCTGGCAAAGGAGCCGGACAGTTAGTCTACCCGGCCTTCTTCAGCCAGTCCTGTTAAAAGAGAGGGAGTTTAGATCCCACATAGAGTCAAACTATGGAAAGAAAGTGTCCCGTAAAGGATAATATAGCTTACCTCGCCAGCCTGACGCTGCGAGCTGAATCCGCGATCTTCGGTGGCAGATGCGGGAGCCTTGGCGCCCTTGAGCAGCACCCTCCAGGCCTCTTCGTACGTAGTGTCGAAGAGCCTGTTCAAGGTTTGGTGCTGCGCCGGATCGAATTCCCACAAATTGAAAGCCCGTTGTTGGCACGGGAGAATCCGGCGGATGAGCATGACTTGGACTACGTTGACAAGCTTGAGCTTTTTGTTCACTAGCTTTTGGACGCAGGCTTGGAGTCCGGTTAGCTCCTCCGAATCGACCCATGTCAGGCCCTTATCTTTCCAGGAGGTGACCCGTGTGGGGATGCCAGATCTTAATTTGGGGGCCGCTGCCCGATCAGGGTCACGCGGCTCGATGATATAGAACCACCCCGACTGCCACCCTTTGATGGTTTCCACGATGGCGCCTTCGATCCATGTGACGTTGGGCATCTTGCCCACCATGGCGCCTCCGAACTCCGCTTGGCTGCCCTTAACAACCTTCGGCTTGACATGGAAGGTCTTGAGCCACAAGCCAAAGTGGGGCTGGATGCAGAGGAAGGCCTCGCACACGACGATAAACGCCGAGATGTTAAGGATGAAATTCAGGGCCAGATCATGGAAATCCAGGCCATAATAGAACATGAGCCCCCAGACGAAGGGGTGGAGTGGGAAGCCCAGTCCGTGGAGGTAATGGGGAAGGAATACCACTCTCTCATGGGGCCCGGGAGTGGGGATGAGCTGTCCCTTGTCGGGGAGCCGGTGCGCGATATCGCTGGACAAATATCTGGCGCTGCGCAGCTTCTTGATGTGCCCCTCAGTAACGGAGGAGGCCATCCACTTGCCTCCCGCTCCGGACATGGTTGGAGAAGGTTGAGGTGAGATGTGCGGACTTGGGCGCTGGAGCTCGAGTGCACGGAGATGGATAGGCAAAGGAGGAAGAAGGCGTAGGTAAAAAGGTGGACCCTTATCCCCTTATATATGGGTGGACGAAACCGTGCGTCCCCACCGGCCTGGTAAAACTCACTTATCTCCCAAGCGCCGCAATCAATGGCGCGGTTGGGTTACCCGTGTCCGTATTGATGAGAATCCCGGAATAAGGGGACACGATCTCTGCTTTGATAAGACGTGCCAAGGAAACCGCTTCGCTAAACGCGCTGAGGTGGAACAATAAAAACAATTCGAGTAAAGGCTTGGCCGTGGCGTGATGTCATGCTACGAAATACGTCAGCAGATTGAAGTTGTGTAAATATTATTCTCTCTATGGTGGTATGTGGAATTTATTTTGCAGAGCCAGACACTATCCTGGTGTTCACAATCTTCTATGAAGAATTCAGGGGAGGAACCCGCCTTGCAATGCCGAAGACAATATGCGCGCCGGACTCGTCGTCATTGAAGCTTGGTTCAGGGGCTACTGAGGGAGTCCTAGACTAGGGGGTGTCCAGATAGCCGAACTATCATCATTGGCCGGACTCCAAGACTATGAAGATACAAGATTGAAGACTTCGTCCCGTGTCCGGATGGGACTTTGCTTGGCGTGGAAGGCAAGCTTGGCGATACGGATATGTAGATCTCCTACCATTGTAACCGACTCTGTGTAACCCTAGCCCTATCCAGTGTCTATATAAACCGGAGGGTTTTAGTCCATAGGACGAACAACAATCATACCATAGGCTAGCTTCTAGGGTTTAGCCTCCTTGATCTCGTGGTAGATCTACTCTTGTACTACCCATATCATCAATATTAATCAAGTAGGACGTAGGGTTTTACCTCCATCAAGAGGGCCCGAACATAGGGTTTTACCTCCATCAAGAGGGCCCAAACCCGGGCCCTCTCGATTGAGGTAAAACTCTACTTCCTGCTTGATTAATATTGATGATATGGGTAGTACAAGAGTAGATCTACCACGAGATCGTAGAGGCTAAACCCTAGAAGCTAGCCTATGATGGTATGATTGTAATTGTGATAGGCCTTCTAAGGACCAACCTCTACGGTTTATATAGACACCGGAGAGGGCTAGGGTTTACATGGAGTCGGTTACAAGGAAGGAAACACAATATCCGGATAGCCAAGCTTGTCTTCCATGCAAAGGAGAGTCCCATCCGGACACGGGCCAAAGTCTTGAGTCTTGTATCTTCACGCTTCAATAGTCCGGACGTTCTACACAATCCGGCTTTCCGGATACACCCTAATCCAGGACTCCCTCATCCACCTTGTACCGGGCCCTGACATAGTTCCTGGTCTGCTTGTCACAGTATTTATCGAAGAGGGGCGGTAGGCCTTGCTCGGCACGCTCCGCGTCCTCCTTGTCCCATATAAGTTCTGCCACTCTATAACCGCCGGGACCGAGTTTGTGGACCCCTAAGTTCAAGTCCCGCATATCTTTCCCCCACTGACTTGATTACGCGGTTGTGTTGCTCTCGCACTTGATCTTGAACTCCCGGTAGTCAGCTTCGCTGATCGAAGGATTTGTCTCCTTGATCTTCTCATAACTATAACCTCTTAGAATCCTTCTCCTCACCACGGCTCTCCAAGTAGACAGGGCCGTGCTCATCTTTGTGAGGTCGGCACTGTTCACTTTATTCCCTGAGAGGCGTGTGTTTGCGAAGTCACCGGGGAACTTGTATCATTCCTGCAACTTCGTGAAGAGGAGGTTGCGCAAATTCCCTCGGTCACCAAGCCTTAGGTGCTCGGTGTTGATTGAGACGGTGCTCCGGAGAATGCATCCGAGTTGTCCCGAGTACCCACTGACCAATTCTTTGGGCATCGTTGGATGCCCACTGGAGGACACCTCAGTAAATTCCTGCTTGACGGTGCCGAGCACGTTCGGGCGCCGGTCCTTCCGTTGCCTCTTCAGTTGGCTGCCATCTGTGTGTGTGCTGCCATCATCTATGGTGGCATCTTCGGCGACACCATCATGGGTGTCATCCCCGACACCACTAGGGGTTGTGTAGTCGGGATCGGTGTCTTCCACGGTGTCCTCATAGTGCTGAGGTTCTTCCTCCATCTCCTGGGACAGCTCCCAGAATGCCTTGCCCGACCCGCCGGCCTCATCGTTGTGGGCCATGTTTGATCTAAAGAGGAAAAAAGTTTGGTCAAAAAGTTGGTTATTGTCAAGGAACAAGATCTCTAAGTTGACCAAATAACCTAATTCTCGAGGAATGTATCCAAAAAGTTGGTTATTGTCAAGGAACAATTGAGAGATGTTTGTGATATTGCCTAGGTGTTTTAGGATGGAACCTGTTAGTGTGTTATTGCTAAGGTCCAAGTCCATGTTCTCAAGGTCTAAGATAATTTAATCAAGGCAGTGGCAGTGGATTTGTGCACAAGCTAAGCTAGCTAAGACAGTAGCTTCCTTGCAACCCACAAAAGACAAAGGAAAAGGGGTGAAAAGGGGGAGATGGTTAGCTTTGATGAGCAGGCAGCATCTTCCTAACCCCCTTCTTCTTGTCTCCTCTCACTATCTCTCTCACACACATGGCAAGCAAGGGTGTCTGAGTGTGTGAAAAAATACTAAACTAATCCAACCACTAAAGCACTAGATCACTACTATTGTATAATCTTTTTATAGCTTTGTATATAAGTATGGATCCAATGGGTGACACTGCCATGCATCCCTCTCCTATCATTTAATCATGATTAGCCCATCATTTTGACCAGAGATTAGTTTTGGTTAATTAATTAACTAGTGTGTGCCACAGCAGAGCACAGATCTCCATCTAGCGAGTAGGAGTAGCTTTCCAAGGCCTGTTTCGGTTGAGAATCGGGCACCTTCTAGGTCAAGAAAATTGGGCATGACATTCGCTAATTTTCTTGACCTAGGAGTGCCCCATTCTCAACCGAAACGGAAATCAATCAACATTTCAGGAGAAAGGGGTCATTTCAGAAGATCACAAGTAGCAGCAGATTCACTTGACAAAATCACAAGTAGCACAGCAGCAGCATCATCACAAGTAGTACAACAGCAGTAGTGAATATAGTGAGTACATCAGCAGCAGCATCATCACAAGTACTGTGATGCCCCTTCAAACAAGAGTTTCCTTCTGTCTTATTTTTGACATGAACAAACAAGGGTTGCCAATTCAAGCTAACTAGTGATGATGTTGTTCCTTTAAAGTGCAGTTCAGTATATGTAACAAAAAACAGGTGACAAAACTTGCACACCCCTCTCTGCTTAACGAGGCAGGGAAACAGTGCCAGGATAGCAACCAAACACTGTCCAGGCACAGTTTAGGGAGGCTCCAAGCCAGACACGATTCAGTGTGGACACTATCCAAATAGACCCTAAATGACTGGGGATACTTGTAAAAACTTGGTTTAGCTCCTTTCACACATAGATAAGTAGTTGGGCAAAAGACACAATTTCCTGTAAGAACTTGAAAAAGAAACTATGCCATATATACTTCAAGACTTCAAGTATATAGCCATAAAAAATTGTTCATGCATGTATGAGCCGTGGATCATGCTGTTTCCGAAAAGAGTAAACCCACAGGGGGCAACTTACCTGTGATTTCAGGCTAATTGTATTAAAATTTGAAGCAACTACTATCAGACATGTAAAAAATGTGCTATATATCTCTCTCTTGTGCTATCTCTCTTGCAAAAAAGTGCAGTTCCTTTAAAGTTTCAAATTTGCACTTGCATTGAATTTAAACATGCCCATTGGGTGTGGGTGAACCATTCAGAACAATCAGCCATGGCAATGTCACATTTCAGCACCAAAGTGGCTTGCACTTCTTTTTAGTTGAACTCTTTTTTAATAGACAAACAACTAAATGCTCAGAACTTCTAGTACTACCACTAGATCATTTTCCTCTAGAACAGAACCAAACATTTTTTATATAGAAATACGTAGTTCACATATTTTGGCACAAGAAGTCCAGTTCATGTCATACCTACAGTGCTTAAAACAGTTGGCCAAACAAAAAATTTAACAGTAAGGTGCATTGACTTTTTCTTTAAAAGGTTGTACTTGAAGAACTAAGCTCCAGGTCCACTACAAACAAGTTTCAGTTCCAAGTTTGGCACTTGCTGTCCGACACGAGCCACAGCCCCCTTAAACATTCAGCATGTGCACGAAACAAACGCATGTTACAAGACAAAAAACAGATAGGCGCATCAATTGGAATCCATCCATCATATACCATCAGAAAAAGGCTAGAGAGAATTGGGGAAACAAAGGTGAACCTCTCTCTTCTTGCACTCCTTGTAGTTGTCGAACTGCTGCTGGCACTTGCTCTTGTCCTGGTTGGTCTCCAGACTTGGAGACACGGCACATCATCAGAGATTTCATCAAATACACACGAAACAATAGAAAGTTTGTTCTCTGATCACTAACAATGGTAGCATACTTCCAATCAACATGAAAAGTGAAATACCAGGTTGATTGAAGTTGTATTCCTGAGCACTTGCAGATTCTTCAGTAGTTAAGCCACGGTAAAATGAATCCTACAAAATTAAAGGCCATACTGAAAATCAGGCATGTCCGGGAAATGAAATTGGTCTGCCTTTGAAATTTGCTGTAGGATTGTGTGCGACTTGCTTTACTGCGACTTCATTGTTCGGTTCTGAAGGTGCGACAACAGCCAACCATTAGGTTCTTGTACACTCATTGTTGACTTCCCAGGTTAAGTAATGACTGTGGTAGCACGACGGGCCTTCGAATTTGATAAACTGCATCACTTGGACACGCAAAGCATGATTCTACTGTAGGATCCCTAGCAAACTAAAAAGCATGATTCTACTGTAGGCTGGTAACACAAAGCATTTCCAATCACAAAAGAGGTGTACTAGGGGAAGGATGCGTGTACACTTCAGGGAGGCGGTGTACTGGGGGAAGCAGGAGGAGTCGGCAATCCGGGCCGCGCTGGGGTAGGGCCGGAGTTGAGGTGGAGCGGAGACCGGAGTTTAGGTGGCCGAAGTTGAGGTGGAGCTCGAACGGATCCTCCAAGATGGTGTAGCGGAGCTTGGCGCATCTCCTAGGCACGATGACGGAGCACGGGGCGGACGGTGGCCGCGGTGACGCGCGTGAAATTGCGTTATGTCGACTAGAGGGGGAGTGAATAGGCGATTTTTATGAATTCTTCACCGAGGAATTTGCCGGTGAGGAAATTCCTTAGCGAAGAACTATTGGCAGTGGAATAAGTACTCAGAAGTAAGCATAACAGAATACAAGCATGATCATCATGATGAAATGAAGACTAGCACAGAGTACAGAAAGCGTAATCACAGGATAACACAAGATGAAGACAAACAGACTGGAGAAATTGAACTGAGGAAATTGAGAAAGTCTTCAGTCAAAGTCTTCAAACAAAGATATGAACAAACACTCAACACAGTAATGAGGAAATGAAAGGGTTGAGGAAATAGAACCAGTAGGTTGGTGAAGACAATGATTTGGTAGACCAGTTCCAACTGCTGTCTCAGTTGTACGTCTGGTTGGAGCGGCTGAGTATTTAAACTCGAGGACACACAGTCCCGGACACCCAGTCGCTGAGCACGCAGCTCAGGACACCCAGTCCTCACCGTATTCTCCTTGAACTAAGGTCACGCAGACCTCGTCCAATCACTCGTGGTAAGTCTTCAGGCGACTTCCAAACCTTCACAGACTTGGTCACTCGGCGATCCACAATTCATCTTGGATGCTCTAGACCTTGACGCCTAACCGTCTGGAAGAAGCACAGTCTTCAAAGGTAACAAGCGTCAGATCCATGCAGGATCAATTTCTTCAGTGATGCTCAATCACTTTGGGTTTGTAGGGGTTTGGTTTTGGGTTTTCCTCACTCGATGATTTTCGCTCAAAGTTCTCGGAGGATGGGTTGCTCTCAAATGACAGGTGTCAAGTTCTCTCAGAGCAGCCAACCAGCTAGTGGTTGTAGGGGGCGGCTATTTATAGCCTAGGGAGCAGCCCGACATGATAAGACATAAATGCCCCTCAATGATATGACCGTTAGGTGGATAAGATATTTTGGGACAGCTGGCGCGCAGCACAGCAACGGTCGAAAATTTGACTCTCAAATTCCTCAAGGCTATCATGTTCCTCACTGTGTAGGTAATTCGTACTGACGAATTCCTAACTCCTCAGTCAGAACAAATTCATCAGTGACCAGAAGAACTTCGTCTCTGTCACTGAAGAAAGTGACTGAACTGTATGAGATTTCCAAAGGCTTCACTCGAAGGGATTGGTAGGTGTAGGATTTTGAGTTGAGCATCACATGGAAATTTTTCCTTAGTATTTCCTCGACCCCCTTTAACAGTACGGTGTTTCCTATGACTCAATAAAGAGAAAATGAAACTACGAAAACAATAGTCTTCACACTTCATGTTCCACAAATGAATACCAAGTCTTCAAGGTCACACCAATTTCTTCACTTTCAAAGTCTTCAGAAAGTCTTCAGAATATCAAATTATTCAGTTGAAGAACTTCATTTTTAGGGGTCGACTTTCTCTGTAAATATCAAACTCCTCATAGACTTATAGACCTGTGTACACTTACAAACGCATTAGTCCCTTAACCTATAAGTCTTCAATACACCAAAATCACTAAGGGGCACTAGATGCACTTACAATCTCCCCCTTTTTGGTGATTGATGACAACATAGGTTAAGTTTTCAACGGGGATAAACATATGAAGTGTATACACTGATATTGAGGAATTTGATTACAAGATATAGTAGAACTCCCCCTGAAGATGTGCATAGTGAGGAATTTGCTTTTGAGGCAATGCACATTTGAAGAGTTGAATCATGGAGATCTCCCCCTATATCTTGTAATTCATACACGCATTTGATATATAATATGAAGAATTTGAAATGCATGATGAAATATGGTGCCTGATGTGATTTAGCATGCGTGCAATGTCATTAACGAGGAATAAGCATGCAAAGCATAATGCAACAAAAGTATCAGCGCACCATCGGGTTTAAGATTACAACTCGATCCTAATAAAAGTTTCAGAAGAACGAGAGTTGTAACTTAAAAAAATGCCCTTAATATAGACCCGCCCGCTTGAAGACTAACTCAGATTTCTCCCCCTTTGTCATCAAATGACCAAAAGGATTGAAACTGAGGACTAACGCCCCTGAAGAATTTCAAGTCGATGAAGGAGCGCCTGCCGCAGTGTCGTCCAAATCTTCATACTCATCAGTGTCACGCGATGAAGAATAAGAGCTGGCCACCAAGGAAGGAACTTTGACCTTCTTGAATTTCTTCGGTGGAGGTGCAGACCAGTCAAATTCTTGCTTGAGACCCATATTCTTCAGATCTGCAACGCTGTAGACATGAGAGAGAACAACCCAGGTACGGTTGAAGGTTTCATGGAGGTAGTATTTGTTTTTCTTCACTGCATTGTGTGTTGAGGTCATGTTGTGAAGAATTGAACCAAACTGACGCTTGACCCATTTGTGATTGCGATCAACCTTCTGATGAAGACTGAGGAGTAACTCACGGTCAGTCATCACCCTGGGTGCTGTGGCTTGAGGATTTTGCTTGGCTGAGGTATTTGCGGCAGAGTCATGTGTGGCAGAATCGTCATTGGTAGAGTAAGAGGCAGCCTTGCGAAATTGACCATCCAATGGACGAATGCCTTCATCGATCATAGCAGCGGCCTTACCTTTATCATCAGCTGATGAAACTGTCCGTTTGAGGACTTCAATGGGAGGCAAGTAGCTACCGTGGTTCAGAGTGTCAGCTTTGTAATTCAGTGAAGATCTTTCCCTAATGAATCTCATAATCCAAGGAGCATAGGGCTTCAGCTCGAATGGTGACATAGCAATATTGGCCAGAGTCCTCGTGAAGAAATCATGGAAGTTGACGGGAACGCCATGAATGATGTTGAAAAGCATATTCTTCATGATGCCAACGACTTCTTCATCATTTGAGTCGTGGCCTTTGATGGGACTCATTGTCTTCGTCAGAATTGGATAGACAGTCCGAGGCACATACAGTAATTCCTTGACGAGGAATTTGGTTTGTGGGGCCTGCCTTGGCTTCAAAAGCTTCATCAGCACTTGCATATAGTGATTTGAAAGTTCTGGTTCGTTGTAGATACAACGAGCACCATCAAGTGGAGGACTGAGTGGTAGAGCACGAAGCAATTCAGTTGCTGGTGCCTTGTAGTGAGTATTTTCAGACATCCAGTCTAACACCCATGAGTTCACGTCTTTAGCGTCTCCGGTGATGTGCAGAGTTGCATAGAATTGAAGAATGAGTTCTTCATTCCAGTCACAGATATCAATACAGAAATTCAGAAGTCCTGCATCGTGAAGAACACTGAGGACTGGCTCAAAGCCGGGCAGAGACTCCATGTCCACATGAGGAATATGTGCATGATCGAAGACTTTGTCTTTGTTGAAGAGCACTGAGGAATAGAAATTGGCTTGGCTGGCAGTCCAGAACCGCCTCTTCCTTATGCGAGCAAAATCATATGGATTATAATCAGTGAAGAATACATGCTCGGCAAAGAAATCTTCAGCCTTGAACTTCTGTTTGCTTGAGAACGGATTCTTTTTCTTTGGCAGAGGGGTGTCAGTGAGTTGCATCACCACCTCAGGAATCGCGAGCTCAGGTTCTTAAGGCTGAGGAATTTCTTGTTCCTCAACAGGTGCGGTCTGAGGATTAGCAGCAGCAGGTTCATCAGCACTAGTGGCTAGAATTTCTTCATGGACAGATGAAGTGGGATGAGTTTCTTCAGAGCCCATTTGAACAGTTGGTGCAGGGGACTGAGGTATCTGTTGGAGTGGGGTGAAGAGTGGAGAATTTGGATGTTGACTTTCCCAAAAGTCATCGTTCATCACTGGTGTTGTGCTTCCAATATCCACATCTTCTTCAAGTTCCTCAACACCGGCCTCTTCAGCTGTGAACTGAGGCATAGGCGAGGAAATGATTGGGGTTGAAGGGATTGCTTCCACTTCAATTTCTTCATCAATCTGCTCTGACGAAGCAGCAGAATGATTTTCTTCATCAGATCTGCTTGGGATCTCATAGTCTTCTCCAAAAGGAACAAGGTCCTTTGATGGCATGGAGGAAATCGGAACAGCATCAATTGGATTTTCGAGCGAGCTGGTCGTTGGCTTCATTTTCTTCGTAGCCGAAGAGTTTGACACAGCTGATGCCTTCCTTTTCTTCACTGCAGCTCGCTCTGCAGCCTTGGTCTTCTTCACATCGAATGCACATGGAAGAATTGGAGTTGGTGTAGGTGCAGATGGAGCTGAGGAATCTGGTTGATTTTCTACAGGCGCAATTGATGCAGTTGCCCTGACTTCTTCAGTTTCTTCAGGCGCACCACTAGTGGATGCCCTCGCAATTTCTTCAGCGGCTGGAATGGGATCATCGGCCCTGGAACTAGCATTTTCATCAGCAGCCTGAACTTCATCAGCGGTGCTGGCATGTTCTTCAGTCGGCTGAGCTGAGATTCCAGCCTGAGGAATTTCATGTTGCGTTGGGGCAACAACATTGGTGAATTTCTTTGTCAGGTTGACGAATTTGACTTTGGCTCCTTGTCAATCAGCATAGTAGGCATCAAAGTCATTGCTGAGGGCTTGAATTTCAGACTGAGCCTGGAGAAGTTCCTCAGGTGTCATTCTGACAACGTTTTTCCTCAGGAGCTTCTCCTTTCTGTATTGAGCTTTCTTAATCTCTCTTGCCTTTTCAAACTTCCATTTCTCTTCAGTGATGAAATGGGTCAACATATGACTTTGTCCAGGGGTCAGATGAAAATCAGGCAGTGGCACAGATGTGCCTTTGGCTCTAGCCGCCTTCACCTGTCTGTCTCTGAAACACCAGAGGCAATCGAGAAACCAGCAGTCCTTTGACATGTAGCCAGATGCACAGGAGCTGAGGACTTTGGTGGAGCAGTAGCAGTGTGAGGAATTTGCTGTGGGGGCGCTGCTGAGGAACTTGGCCTACGAGCAGGCTTCTTTGGCATGGATTTCCTTGGTTTGACCGAGGCCTCAGTAGCAGTAGCAGTGGCAGAATCCTCATTGAATTTCTTCACTGCCTCCTTGGCTTGTCTTGCCAATTTAGCTTGGCGCTTAGCCCATTCTTCAGGAAAGTCCTCACCACGTTTGATGCTTGTGGGATCAGCTACTTGGCTAGGTGCAAATGGAGCTCTTGGGCATGGAGGATTGAGGGCGAATTTCTTCATGTACTTTGGAGTCACATATCTGTATTCCCTCCATTCCCTTGCCCATCTCTGTTCAATCTTCTGAATGCGCACCTTGCGCTGATTTTTGTTTTCTTTGCCAAATTTTGCTTCATCAGGTGTGCAATAGTCAGCATAAATTTCCTCAGGGATTTCAAACGCAGTCATAACCTCAGGTTTCTTTCCTCCTTTCTGCGGCTTCTTACCGTCTGCCATATTCTTCAGTTGAGGAATTTGAACAATTGAGTTCTCTGAAGAAGTATGCAGTTTTTCTTCGAGGAACGCTGCAAATGAGTTAAGTTGATGAGAACCTAGTGATTCAGCAGCAGACATGAGTACCTGTGAACAGAGTACAGGTGCGAGGAATTCGGAGAGGTCATATGCGTTCTGAGAAGGTTTTTCGAAAAGAACAAGTTTTGAGGAATTTGACCAGATGAACCTTGAGGAATTTCACTAAGTGTTCTTGTCTTAGGTTCTAGAGTTGTACAGATCGAAGATCCACACAATTAGGGAATCTTGAAGAAAATGATTGCTTAGAGAAACAGTTCAAGATCATATGATGTGTGTGGTGTTCATATGTGTGAAGATTTGAAGAATAAACACCTTTGAAGATTTTCAGGAAAGCTTGAGAATCAAAGCGAGTAATAAAAGTAACTTTTAATTACCCGAAGTGAAGAACACGATGAACTGAGAAGAACAGATGGTAAGTTCGTCAGGTTAGATCTTCCTTGCCCTAACTCGGCGGAGGAAGACAGCTACGGCGGCGACGGAGTGAAGATTTCCGCGGTCGGCGTGAGTACGACGGCGACGAGGTCGAGGCAGCGAAGCTCTTCCTCACCGGCGATGATGGAGTAGTGGCGGCGCTAGGGTTTGAGGAGCTCGAGTGAGAGAGTAGTGATCGAGCGGAGTAAATGAAGTGAGGAAGGGGAGAGGGGTATTTATAGACACGGTGAAAAACTGTTCGCCCGAAGATTTGGGACGAACGTGCCCCTGCCCTTTCTCCTTCACGCGACATGTGTCACCCACGTACTGTGTAGTGGAGATCATGTACGATCGTGGGTGAATAGAATAATGCATCGTCGGATGCGGAACAGTTTGAGCGGCAAAACCGAAAATTTGGATAAGATTTGTTTTAAAGTTTCTTTCGCAATTTCTTCAGCTGACAAGGACACAGTGAAGATTTTGAACGAGTTTCAAATAGAACGCATATGAAGAATTTGTGAATAGATTGGGTTGAGTATAGCATAGAGGGGGAAGGGTCCGATCACATTCACTTAGCAGAAAAAAAACAACTTGAAGAAATAGCTATAAGTGAATGCTGTAGAGGACATAAACTCATATATATATATAGACAATGAACAAAAACGAAGGGAACAGTGAAGATTTTGCAAAGTTTAAGAATTTGAAAAACTGAAGAATTTCAAAACAAAAAAAACTCAAATTGAAGATTTTCAACTTTTTGTGGTGGCGTGACCCACTGTATAAGAATGATGATTTCAGACACTGCGTACAATTGTCGTAGGGTTCTGAGAATCAAATTCTTCATTAATTTCTTCACACTTAGAGTGTTATTCTTCATTGATTGAAGAAAAACGTTTCTTCATGTGTTGCACACCTAAGTCATCAATTTTGCATGAGTGTTAGGATGTGTGTCCTTTTCAAAGAACATTCGAAGATTCTAAGATATTTAGCTCACACCACAACTTGCTAAATCTCTTCTCATCCAAGGGCTTAGTGAAGATATCAGCTAGCTGTTCTTCAGTCTTCACGTGCTCGATGGAGATGTCACCCTTCAACACATGATCATGAAGAAAATGATGACGAATCTGAATGTGCTTTGTCTTCGAGTGCTGAACTGGGTTGTGAGCAATCTTGATGGCACTCTCATTGTCGCAGAGGAGAGGCACATTCTTCACGTTGACGCCATAGTCCTTGAGTGTTTACTTCATCCAAAGCAGTTGAGCACAGCAAGAGCTAGCAGCAATGTATTCAGCTTCCGCGGTAGACAGTGATACGCAGTTCTGTTTCTTCGAGGACCAACAGACCAAAGATCGTCCGAGGAAATGACAAGTGCCAGAAGTTGACTTGCGGTCCACACGATCACCAGCATAGTCAGAGTCAGAATATCCAATGAGATCAAAAGCAGAGCCCTTGGGGTACCAAAATCCTAGTGTTGGTGTGTGAGGTAGATATCGAAGAATATGCTTCACAACCTTATGGTGTGATTCCTTCGGTGCAGCTTGAAATCGGGCACACATGCAAACACTAAGCATTATATCTGGCCTAGATGCACATAAATACAATAAAGAACCAATCATGGAGCGGTATACCTTGTGATCGAAGTCAATACCATTTTCATCAGTGCATAGATGGCCTTTTGTGGGCATAGGAATTTTGACGCCTTTGCAATCTTGCATGCCGAATTTCCTCAGTACATCTTTGAGGTATTTCTCCTGAGATATGAATATGCCATTGCGCTGTTGACGAATTTGAAGACCTAAGAAGAATTTCAACTCTCCCATCATAGACATTTGATATTCTTCACTCATCATATAGGCAAATTCATCACTATAACGTTGGTCAGTGCAGCCAAAGATAATATCATCAACATATATTTGGCACACAAACAGTTCACCATCATAAGATTTAGTAAAGAGAGTAGGGTCGAGTGAACCGGGTGTGAAGCCATTCTTCACGAAGAATTCCTTCAATGTATCATACCACGCCCGAGGGGCTTGCTTGAGGCCATAGAGGGCCTTATTAAGTCTGAAGACTTTGTTAGGATTCTTTGGATCTTCAAAACCTGGGGGTTGAGCAACATATACTTCTTCCTCAAGCTTACCATTGAGGAATGCACTTTTCACATCCATTTGATATAAGATGATATCATTATGATTAGCATAAGCAAGTAATATGCGAATAGCCACAAGTCTAGCAACAGGTGCAAAAGTTTCATTGAAATCAATTCCTTCAACCTGTGTGTAGCCTTGAGCTACCAGTCGTGCCTATTCCTTACCACAAGGCCATTTTCATCTTGCTTGTTGCGGTAGATCCACTTTGTGCCAATGATATTATGCTTGCGAGGATCTGGACGTTTGACCAGTTCCCAGACATTGTTGAGCTCGAACTGATGTAATTCTTCTTGCATAGCCTGAATCCACTCCGGCTCCAAAAATGCTTCATCTACCTTAGTGGGCTCTGTGATAGAGACAAAAGCATAGTGCCCACAAAAGTTAGATAAATGTGAAGCTTTTGAGCGTGTGAGAGGACCTGGCGCTTCAATGTCATCGATGATCTTGTCAACTTGTACTTCTTTTGCAACGCGAGGATGAGCTGGTTGTCGTCGAGGTATTTGATCATTTTCCTCAGCACCATTGTCTTCAGCATTATTTTCAGGTGCGTCATCTCGACGTTCTTCGCGTACTAGAATGAATTCTTCAGCAAATTCTTCAGTAGGAATGACATCCTCAGTTGCCTTGAACTTGATAGAATCCTCCGGTGCTGGTTCATCTAACACAGAAGGTAGGTGCTCTCTTTGCGAGCCATTAGTTTCATCGAACCGCACATCTACAGTTTCAACAATCTTGTGAAGAGCGATGTTGAAGAATCTGTAGGTGTGCGAGTCCTTTCCGTAACCAAGCATAAAACCTTCGTGTGCTTTCGGTGCAAATTTAGAATTGTGGTGAGGATCTCTAATCCAACATTTAGCACCGAAGACTTTGAAATAACTCACATTGGGTTTCTTGTCAGTGAGGAGTTCATAGGCCGTCTTCTTGAAGAATTTGTGAAGATATACTCTGTTGATGATGTGGCACACAGTATCAATTGCATCAATTCAAAAACGATGAGGCGTTTTGTATTCATCAAGCATAGTGCGAGCCATCTCAACAAGAGTTCTGTTCTTGCGCTCCACGACGCCATTTCGCTGAGGAGTATAAGGAGCAGATAACTCATGAGTAATACCAAGTTCATCAAGATAGTCATCAAGACCGGAATTCTTGAACTCAGTTCCATTGTCACTTCTGATGTGCTTGATCTTCACACCAAAGTTGGTTGAAGCCCTCGAGGAAAATCGTTTGAAGACTTCCTGCACTTCATGTTTGTAAGTAACAATGTGTACCCATGTATATCGAGAGTAATCATCAACAATGACAAAACCATATAGAGATGCAGCATTAGAGACTGTTGAGTAATGATTAGGTCCGAAGAGGTCCATGTGAAGCAATTTGAATGGACGAGTAGTGGTCATGATAGTCTTTGCTGGATGCTTGGACTTGGTCATTTTTCCAGCTTCACAGGCTCCGCATAAGTGATCCTTGAGGAATTTGACATTCTCAATGCCAATGACATGCTTCTTCTTCGCAAGCGTGTGCAAATTCCTCATGTCTGCGTGACCAAGTCGTCGATGCCATAGCCAGCCTTCTGAAGCTTTTGCAAGTAGACACACGGCTGGTTGTGGTCCTGTAGAGAAATCAACAATATACAAATCTCCTCTCCTAAGGCCTTCGAAGACTTTGGAATTGTCAGCTTCCATAATCACAACACAGCGATACTTGCCAAAGACAACAACCATATCAAGATCACAAAGCATTGAGACTGACATGAGGTTGTATCCTAAGGACTCAACAAACATGACTTTGTCCATGTGATTATCCTTAGAGATCGCAACCTTACCAAGACCCAATACCTGACTTTTGCCTTTGTCAGCAAAGATGATATGCTTCAGATGTGACGGTGATAAGGGAGCATCCATCAAAAGATTCTTGTCACCAGTCATGTGATTTGTACATCTACTATCGAGGACCCATTCAGTGGTTTTGGGTTGATCATCCTGCAGATGAATTAGTGTAACTTACAATCTCATATGCTTCATCAGTGAAGAATATGATATCAAGTTCATCAGATGAATTTCATCAAGCGGTAAACAGATATAGCAGCATGAGGACGTGTGAAATGAAAGTTCATTTCATCATGGTTAGCATGTGTCCTTTCAGGCAATTTTGTCAGGTCCCCAGCAAATTCTTCAGACGTTAAGGCACGTCTGGAGACCTGACCCTACATAAGAGATTAGTTCTTTTTCTTCACCACCCACATCTGAAGGGGTGGCAAAGAGTTCATCACTCTGCGAGCACCATACGAGAATGGTGGCATAGAAGCCAAACCATTTCGTTTCACATAAGAGGGGTTAGGGTAAGCATATGAATAAGCAAAGAAATTCTTCGAGGACTTATGAACATAATGATTTGAAGAATAATGTGCATATTCGAAGCCCTTAGCTATACCCTGCGAAACAGAGTTGTTAGCACGATTATAATCATATGAGGACTTTGATCCATTTGAGGAATTTGATCCACGTGAGGAATTTGGTCCATATGAGGACTTGGATCCATATGAAGAATTAGGTCCATATGAAGAGTTTGTTCTGGGGTTCCTATTCTTCACAGGTGGTGTCATGAGGACATTCACCTGAAGACCTTCAACATAACTTTTGGGAACCCAGATTTTCTTCATAGGGGAACCGTTCCTGCAGTTAGTCCCAACATATCTAGCAAAAACTTCACCATTCTGATTTTTGAATAGTTTATAGTTGGAGTCAAATGACTCATCAGAAGAATGAGGAGATTCACATGTAAAGCCAGATAACTTGGATGGATCAACTCCGGGGCGCGCTGGGGTAGGGCCGGAGTTGAGGTGGAGCGGAGACCGGAGTTTAGGTGGCCGAAATTGAGGTGGAGCTCAAACGGATCCTCCAAGATGGCGTAGCGGAGCTTGGCGCATCTCCTAGGCACGATGACGGAGCACGGGGCGGACGGTGGCCGCGGTGACGCGCGTGAAAGTGCGTTATGTCGACTAGAGGGGGGGTGAATAGGCGATTTTTATGAATTCTTCACTGAGGAATTTGCCGGTGAGGAAATTCCTTAGCGAAGAACTATTGGCAGCGGAATAAGTACTCAGAAGTAAGCATAACAGAATACAAGCATGGTCATCATGATGAAATGAAGACTAGCACAGAGTACAGAAAGCGTAATCACAGGATAACACAAGATGAAGACAAACAGACTGAAGAAATTTAACTGAGGAAATTGAGAAAGTCTTCAGTCAAAGTCTTCAAACACAGATATGAACAAACACTCAACACAGTAATGAGGAAATGAAAGGGTTGAGGAAATAGAACCAGTAGGTTGGTGAAGACAATGATTTGGTAGACCAGTTCCAACTGCTGTCTCAGTTGTACGTCTGGTTGGAGCGGCTGAGTATTTAAACTCGAGGACACACAGTCCCGAACACCCAGTCGCTGAACACGCAGCTCAGGACACCCAGTCCTCACCGTATTCTCCTTGAACTACGGTCACGCAGACCTCATCCAATCACTCGTGGTAAGTCTTCAGGCGACTTCCAAACCTTCACAGACTTGGTCACTCGGCGATCCACAATTCCTCTTGGATGCTCTAGACCTTGACGCCTAACCGTCTGGAAGAAGCACAGTCTTCAAAGGTAACAAGCGTCGGATCCACGCAGGATCAATTTCTTCAGTGATGCTCAATCACTTTGTGTTTGTAGGGGTTTGGTTTTGGGTTTTCCTCACTCGATGATTTTCGCTCAAAGTTCTCGGAGGATGGGTTGCTCTCAAATGACAGGTGTCAAGTTCTCTCGGAGCAGCCAACCAGCTAGTGGTTGTAGGGGGCGGCTATTTATAGCCTAGGGAGCAGCCCGACATGATAAGACATAAATTCCCCTCAATGATATGACCGTTAGGTGGATAAGATATTTTGGGACAGCTGGCGCGCAGCACAGCAACGGTCAGAAATTTGACTCTCAAATTCCTCAAGGCTATCATGTTCCTCACTGTGTAGGTAATTCGTACTGACGAATTCCTAACTCCTCAGTCAGAACAAATTCATCAGTGACCAGAAGAACTTCATCTCTGTCACTGAAGAAAGTGACTGAACTGTATGAGATTTCCAAAGGCTTCACTCGAAGGGATTGGTAGGTGTAGGATTTTTAGTTGAGCATCACATGGAAATTTTTCCTTAGTATTTCCTTGACCCCCTTTAACAACACGGTGTTTCCTATGACTCAAGAAAGAGAAAATGAAACTACGAAAACAATAGTCTTCACACTTCATGTTCCACAAATGAATACCAAGTCTTCAAGGTCACACCAATTTCTTCACTTTCAAAGTCTTCAGAAAGTCTTCAGAATATCAAAGTCTTCAGTTGAAGAACTTCATTTTTAGGGGTCGACTTTCTCTGTAAATATCAAACTCCTCATAGACTTATAGACCTGTGTACACTTACAAACGCATTAGTCCCTTAACCTATAAGTCTTTAGTACACCAAAATCACTAAGGGGCACTAGATGCACTTACAGCGCGGCGGCCGCGCTCGGGGAGGCAGGGGCCACGGAGGGTTCGGCCGGCTGGGCGCGCCCCGGCGGAGGGCCGGCAGCGGCGGCTTGAACCCTAGGTCTCATGCTCGGGAAGGGCTCCGAGGGTGGGCTCGGGGAGGAGGCGGCGCTCGGGGGAGGGAGGGGGAGGGAGGGGGAGGGAGGTGGTGGATGGGGGCGGCGGAGCCCGGGAGCGAGGTCGCTGGTGGGTGGGGGCGATGGTGGTGGTGGAAGGGGATCGGTGGCGGTGGCGAGAGGGGAAAAGGATGAACGGGTAGGCGAGGGGCGAGATGGGAGAGGGACGAGGGGTGCATATTTTAATGGGGGAAGGCTAGGAATGGCGCACCTCCTAGGGGTGCGCCATAAATACCGTGATAGCAATGGCGCACCCTTCCCTGGTGCGCCATTACTAACTTTTTTTTGGATTTTTAGTTGCATCTAATATTTTTTTACAAAATGACGATCAAATTTGAAAATTTTTATGAATGTGAAAAAATATCATCAAATTTGAAAACATTAATGAAAAAATATGAATATGAAAACATTTATGAATATGAAAAAATATCATCAAATTTGAAAAATATTCATGAATACAAAAAGAGCCCATGAAATTTAAAAATATTCATGAGTTCAATAAATATTAACAAATTCAATACTTTTTGTGAGTTGGAAATTCAATACCAGAATAAACCTAAATACAAATTGGTATACTCCTAGGGGTGCGCCTAAGTACCTTGATAGCAATGGCGCACCTTCTCCTGGTGCGCCATTAGTAACTTTTTTTGGATTTTTAGTTGCATTCATTTGTAAGTTGGTAACACATTTATGAATATGAAAAAATATCATCAAATTTGAAAAAATATTCATGAATTCAAAAAGTGCCCATGAAATTTAAAAATATTCATGAGTTCAAAAAATATTAACAAATTCAATACTTTTTGTGAGTTAGAAATTCAATACCGGAATAAACCTAAATAAAAATTGGTATACTAATGGCGCACCTCCTAGGGGTGCGCCATAAGTACCTTGATAGCAATGGCGCACCTTCTCCTGGTGCGCCATTAGTAACTTTTTTTTGGATTTTTAGTTGCATTCATTTGTGAATTGGTAAAACATTAATGAATATGCAAAAATATCATCAAATTTGAAAAAATATTCATGAATTCAAAAAGTGCCCATGAAATTTAAAAATATTCATGAGTTCAAAGAATATTAACAAATTCAATACTTTTTGTGAGTTATAAATTCAATACCAGAATAAACATAAATAAAAATTGGTATACCAGAATAAACATAAATAAATATTCATGAGGACTAGAACAGAAGAAATGTCATTTCCATATGTCGAAATACAATCAAGAAATGAAGACTACAATTTAAATACAATCGATCTTAGCTAGCTATCTTTTCACAATCTTCTTGCCCTTCTTTTTCGCAAATGGAGTTCTTCTCTTGAACGGACGTCCTTTAGGTAGGGTGATCCTGCTTCTTCTTGTGGTGTATGGCACTTCATCGTCATCGTCATGTTCCATCTTCTGGTCGCCGTACTTGTCGAAGTCTTGCTCATTGGCGACTCCATCCATTCCGATGATCTTCCTTTTGCCTCTCCTCACGACAACACGACTGGGCTTTGACGGGTCGGTAATGAAGAAGCATTGGTCCACTTGGGAAGCCAGTACCCATGGCTCATTTTTTGCAGTGACGTTTGCGCCCGCGGTCTTGGATTTGGCTTCGGTTATAACCATGGTGGTGAAATACCGGTCTTCTTTTAGGACGCTCTTGGCCCATCTGACATGGAACATCGGGACCTTCTCTCCAGCGTAGCTCAGCTCCCACATCTCCTCGATCCTTCCGTACTATCTGTCCTTGTCGTTACCGGTGTAGGATTCCATCGTTACCCCGGAGTTCTAATAACCATCCCTCTTCATGTCCTTTTCCTCGGTGTAGAATGTGTAGCCGTTGATATCGTACGCCTCATACGTCATCAGGTTGTGCTCGGCGCCCGGTGACAAGGCGAATATGAGTTTTTCTTCCGCTGAAGAATCCTCATGTAAAGGGTACGACCGAAGCTTCTCCTTGAACCAACGCGTGAAACATGAGTTGTGCTCTTTGATTATATCTCCGTCCGTCCTCTGTTGGCCTTGGTCATTGTACGTCTTCTCAATAAAGGTTTTGTTCTCTACCACCCAACGATCGACCACGTCTATGTGTTGTAGCGCGACTAAGTTTGCTCTTTCAAAGTCGGCAAGTCGACCCTCGAAGTCGACATGCATTTCGCGGCGACCCTGCCGAGGTGCCTGTTGACGGGCAAACCAACGGGGTTCTCGATGCCTAGATAATTCGTGCAGTAGGAGATGCACTCTTCGGTCAGAAAAAGCCCTTGGCTATGCTTCCCTCTGGATGTGACATGTTGCGAACGTATCCTTTGATGACACCATTCATCCTTTCAAACGGCATCATGCTGTGCAGGAATGTCGGCCTGAGTTCGATGATATCCTCCATGATATGGACCAGCAGATGCACCATAAGGTCGAAGAATGCGGATGGGAAGTACATCTCAAGCTCGCATAGTATCACCATGATATCTTCCTGTAGCCTTTTGAGTTGCCTCATGCCAACCGACTTCCGAGAGATGACGTTGAAAAAGTTGCATAGGCCAAATAGCATTTCACGGACGTGCACGTCCATGATCCCATGGATTGCAACTGGAAGTATCTGCGTCATCAACACGTGACAGTCGTGAGACTTCATCCCGCTGAACTTCTGCTTCGCTGAGTCTAGGTATCTGCTTATCTTCCCCGCGTAACCGTAAGGAAGTTTTACTCCTACGAGGCAGGTGGAAAACTACTTGATCTCCTTCTGACTTAGAGTGAAGCACGCGGGAGGGAAGTCATTTCCGATCTTCTTGCCCTTTTTGCTTTTGCGACGACTTTCCGTGTCCTTCGCCTCATCATCATCATCATCATCATCATTAGCGTGAAGCTCCTCCCTGATGCCCATTGATTTCAAGTCTGCCCTTTCTTTCGGCCCATCTTTGGTCCTCTCTGGCATGTTGAGCAAGGTACCAAGCAGACTCTCGCACACGTTCTTCGTGATATGCATGACATCAACGCTGTTAGGCACATGGACTTCTAGTACGACAAGTCCCAGAAAACAGACCTCGTTTTCCATACCTTCAGCAGCGGCTCTGGCGCCTTTCGCTTCTTTCCCGGCTCTGGCGCCTTTCCCGGTGGTGCACTCTTTCCACTTTTTCAACAGCTCGTCTATTTCCTCGCCGCTCCTCGTACGCGGGCGTCTTCGGGGTTCAGTTTCACCATCGAACAGATCCTTGCGTTTTCTCCACGAGTCATCAGCATGAAGCCACCTTCGATGTCCCATGAACACGGTTTTCGAAGACCCAGGATCTCTATCTAGCTGGCGATACATTGTGTCATCCATGCACCTGACGCATCCAGAAAATCCATGGACCACCTGCCCCGCGATATATCCGTAACCGAGATACTCGTGCACCGTCGTGAGCAATGCGGCTCTCATAGGGAAATATTCTTTCTCTACGGCGTCCCACGTATTGGCTGGCATTTTCCACAGCGTGTCTAGCTCCTCTTTCAGCAGCCCCAGATACATATTGATGTTGTTCCCTGGTTGTTTCGGCCCTTCAATTAGCATACTCATGTGAATGTACTTCCTCTTCATGCACAACCAAGGGGGAAGGTTGCACATCCACACAAACACAGGCCAGGTGCTATGTGTGCTTCTCTGGCTGCCAAACGGATTGACTCCACCGGTGCTCGTGCCCAGCACCATGTTCCTTGGACCGTCCCCAAATTCTGGGTGTTTGAAGTTCAATGCTTGCCACTGGCTCGCATCCTTAGGGTGACTCAGCATCTTGTCTTTTTTATTTATCTCCGGATCATTTCCGTCATCTTCTCGCTTCTTCTCCTCCCAATCCGCGTGCCAACGCAGGAGCTTTGCTACCTTAGGGTCCACGAAATACGCTGCAGACGAGGAGTGATCGGAAAGTACCACACCACTTTTCGAGGAGATTTCTTCCTCTTCTTGTATCGAGTGACGCCGTACACCGGACATATGGTAGACTCCGCATGCTCATCCCAATAAATGATGCAATTGTTCATGCACACATGGTATTTCACGTGCGGTAAATCCAGAGGACACACGATTTTCTTCGCCTCCTCGAAACTGGTCGGGCACTTGTTCCCCTTGGGAAGACGTTCATGCCAGAATGACATGTTCTCGTCGAAGCATGCGTCGGTCATTTTGTGTTTTACCTTCATCTCCAGAGCCATGAGCGTTACTTTCAGGCGGGTATCCTCAGGCATGCATCCTTCATACAATGGAGTAACCATGTCTATCTCCAGTTGATCTAGCTTGGCTTTCTCTCGGGCGGCAGCTCTTGTGTTATCCGTCTGCTTGAGAAGCAGCTCTTGAATATGAGGGTCCTGCACCCAGCTCATCAATGGTCCATCATCGTCTGCTCCAGCATCTTCATCATCATGATCATGCCCTTTGTCTGCTCCGGCATCTTCATCATCATCATGTCTAGCATCTTCTACATGATGACTGTGTACTGCATCTACTTCGTGATCATGTCCTGGAGATTCTTCGTCTTATCGCCCGCCCTCGCCGCGGTTGTCTTGCTGCCCTTCCTCATTTCTTGCCCGGCCCCCATGGACGAATTCATAATCATCTTCATCACCTTGCCACCGGTAGCCATCCATGAAACCACGCAAGAGCAGGTGGTCCCGCACCTGTACGGAATCTGGGGCCATAAGGCTCTTCAGCTTGCATCTTCGACACAAACATCTTATCTCCGTCTCGTTCTTTTGAAGCATCTCGGCCTTCATGGAGCTTAAAAACCTATTCACGATGCCTTCGGTCGTCGTGCGGACCATGGTCGCCTGCGGGGTAGAGCAAAACGATATTTTAGAACCAAAAAAAAGTTGGCATGACTTTTCCTAAAAATAGGACCAAAAAGAATGCATAGTGCCAAATTCTCGCTGAAACGGAAATGAATCAACATTCCGGCAAAATATTGGCAACACCACAAACATACGTAGATCTAGGCCAACAAAAGTGCATGTGCAAGTTGTTGGAGGGAGAAAAAAAGTAGATCTACAACATAAAGAAAGCTTTCCCCTTACTTACCTATCAAAAAAAGGAAATTTAACCACTTAATTTGGGTGAATCTATGGTGCAAATGAGGTAAGGAGGAGGAGGCACCCGAGACAAGCTTGGAGGAGGAGGTGGAGAGAATGAAGTGGGAAAGTGAGTGTGGTAGGTGGTTGTCCAAAATATCTAGCTGCTCTCAGGTTACCAATGGCGCACCACCTAACAATGCGTCATTAGTAACCCTGGTTACTAATGGCGCACCTATTACGTGGTGCGCCATTACTAGCTTTGCGAAAAAAATAAAAAAATAATTGTTAGTAGTGGCGCACCATGGTTGTGGTGCGCCATTACTAGTTTGAACTAGTAATGGCGCACTATCCCCTGGTGCGCCATTACTAGTTTTGAAAAAAAGTAAAAAAAATTGTTAGTAGTGGCGCACAAAGTGTGTGGTGCGCCATTACTAGTTAAAACTAGTAATGGCGCACTATACCCTAGTGCGCCATTACTAGTTTTGAAAAAAATTGTTAGTAGTGGCATGGGTGTGGTGCGCCATTACTGATATGGACACTAATGGCGTACCTACACATGATGCGCCACTGCTATATAGCAGTGGCGCACCACATATGTGGTGCGCCTTTAATGTTCATATTAGCTATAGCCTTTTTCCTAGTAGTGATAGTATATGAGAGATGGGTGTAGCTACACCCGGTAGTAGGATGCATTTTCCCTAATATTAGCAGAATAGTTATTCTGATAACAATTTCGCAATGCACGCTTAACGCGAGGGCAATGCATCCCTATCAAACAAGCACTTCAATGTCACCAGAAAAAATTGCATGCATGTTTTCAGCATTGTTTTCGCTCCAGTTTCTAAATCGTTTGTCGGAACGAGGCGTACAATATATTGTTGGATAGCTATGGAAAATGCGCAGCCTTGTCATGTTTACCACTTTTCAAGATTCATCGTGGTTTAACAGCAGTTTCAAGAACAGTGCGCGCATGACGGGATGCAGCGAGCATATTTTCACGGTTGTTTCTAAACCACACATCGGAATGAAGCAAGCTATATGGCATTGGAAAGATATCGACGAGCTGAATCTTTTTTATATGTATTATTGTCTCTAATTCATTACGGTTTAAGAGCAGTTTTAAATTTAGTAAACCGCGGAATTCTGTTCTTTGGATTTTTTTTTTGCAATTTTTGTACTATTTTCGTTTCAGTTTTTGAACCGTTTTTTCAAATGAGGCGTGTGATACGCCGTTTGAAAGCTACAGATGCGGCGCAACTTTCATATGTTGAAATGTTTTTGAGATTCCTTACGGTTTTTAGTTAATTTTGAAAATCATGCGGCTGACGATGTGAGGCAGCGGCCGGTTTTCGAGAAATTTTTGCAAACCCTTGGTCGAAATGATTCAGTTTACAAGTTGTTGTAAAGATATCAATGAGGCACAACTTTTTCATATAGAACACTTTCTCCAATTACTTACGGTTTAAGAGCAATTTTGATTTTAACAAAATGCGGACACTATGTTTTTTCGCGACACCCAAATCATCGTGTGTACTGCATCAGACAGATGAACGCACTGCTTGAAACTATAAACCACACTGCATCAGACAGGCAAGCGGACTACATGATTAGTTTTTTCATGAGACCTATATTTTCGAATCGAAGAAGAGAAAGTGAAGTGCGCTTTGCATCGAGCGTAAATGAACCGCCACACTACAGAAAGTGAATCACACGAGTGAACTTCTAAAACAGTAATTTTTTTCTCGTGTTTTTGAATTACGTGATGAGGCAAGAGAACTGCATTAGTTTTTTAATTATTAACTCTTTTTTTACTAATGCATTCGGACCGCACTCTCGATGCTAGTGTACTGCATTGCTTGTTTTCCTTGTCTTTTTACATAGCAAACCAAGTCTTCGCACAATGAACCACACGAGAGTCCTTCAAAAAATTACAAACTAAATCTTGCCTTTCTGTATGAATACCCCCCAAAACAAAACAAAAATATAGCGAGCTGCCCCGAACGTGAGTAGTGAACCTCGTAAGTGAAAAAGATGGACTACCGGGTGAGACTAGTGCACAACAGCTTTTTCTCTTTAACCACATGCAATTCAACTTTCTTTAGGCTCAACAAACATGTGCGGGGCACTTTATCTTTGTTTTGGTTTTCTCCTGCAAAAATGAGTTAACTGAACCTCATTGCACTTAATTTTTTTACAACAAAAAGGGCATCCAATCTATCCATAATACAAACTACCACTGAAGCACTCCCGCACTCCCAGAAACAAACTGCGAGCACATCCGACCATGAGTTGTCTCGTCGATGGATTGCAGACCTAGAAGAAGTGCAGTACTGCGCCCAAGCAAAATCTGAAAAGCAACAAAATTACTGCTGAACTTCAACCGTTTGGTAGCCGCACTTCAGCTTTTGTTTCCTGGCGAGGCAAAGCCCGTCCTCGCCTTAGATGGAGCAGCAGGAGAAGGCGCGGCGTGGCCAACACCATGAATCTCACGGTGAACTACAAAAAAATTAAGCGAGCTTCAAAAAAAAATCAAATGAACTACAATCAGGGAGAAAACGCGACCGAGAGCCATGGCGTGATCGCTCGCCGGCAGCCGGGATCTATTCGATCCACGCTGCATGTTGTGGAGGAAGGCGCACAGAAGAGAAAGGGGTGTGGCGGCGCGCCTGGGCCAGCGAAGGGGAGCAGTTGCGCACGACGGCTAGGGGGAGGCCGCGCACACGCCCACAAAACTGCCCACGATGGCACACTGCACCACAACCATATGGCCGCCGGACTCCTCGCCTAAGCGATTGAACTGCACGTCGCGCCTCCGTCCAAGCGAGAGTTCGACGGAAGCCGTTGATACATCTCCGTCGTATCTATAATTTTTGATTGTTCCATGCCAATATTATTCAACTTTCATACACTTTTGGCAACTTTTTATATTATTTTTGGGAATAACATATTGATCCAGTGCCCAGTTCCAGTTCCTGTCTGTTGCATGTTTTATGTTTCGCAGAAACCCCATATCAAACGGAGTCCAAACGGTATAAAAATGGACGGAGAATTATTTTGAAATATTTGTGATTTTTGGGAAGTAAAATCAACGCAAGACGGTGCCCGAGGTGGTAACGAGACAAGGGCCCACACCCACTCCAGGTGGGCGTGCCCCCCACCCTCCTGGGCACCCCGTAAGGCAGTTGATGCCCTTCCTTTCCCGCAAGAAAACTAATTTTTGGAAAAAGATATGGGCGAAGGTTTCAATCCAATCGGAGTTACGGATCTCCGGATATAAAAGAAACGGTGCTAGGGCAGAATCAGGGAGCGCAGAAACAGAGAGAGACAGAGAGACAGATCCAATCTCGGAGGGGCTCTCACCCCTCCCACGCCATGGGAGCCAAGGACTAGAGGGGAAACCCTTCTCCCATCTAGGGAGGAGGTCAAGGAAGAATAAGAAGAAGGGGGCCCCTGTCCCCCTTGCTTCCGCTGGCGCCGGAACGCTGCCGGGGGCCATCATTATCACCGTGATCTTCACCAACACCTCCACCATCTTCACCAACATCTCCATCACCTTCCCCCATCTATATTCAGCGGTCCACTCTCCCGCAACCCGCTGTACCCTCTACTTGAACATGCTTCTTTATGCTTCATATTATTATCCTATGATGTGTTGCCATCCTATGATGTCTGAGTAGATTTTAATTGTCCTATTGGTGATTGATGAATTGCTATGATTGGTTTGAGTTGCATGTTTTATTATTGGTGCTCTCCTATGGTGCTCTCCATATCGCGCAAGTGTGAGGGTTCCCGTTGTAGGGTTTGCAATATGTTTATGATTTGCTTATGGTGGGTGGCATGAGTGACAGAAGCACAGACCCGAGTAAGTAGGTTGTTTGCGTATGGGATAAAGGGGACTTGATACTTTAATGCTATGGTTGGGTTTTACCTTAATGATCTTTAGTAGTTGCGGATGCTTGCTAGAGTTCCAATCATAAGTGCATATGATCCAAGAAGAGAAAGTATGTTATCTTATGCCTCTCCCTCAAATAGAATTGCAATAGTGATTATCAGTCTAGTAAGGTAGTCAGTTGCTTAGGGACAATTTCACAACCCCTACCACCACTTTTCCACACTCGCTATATTTACTTTATTTCTTCTTTATCTAAACAGCCCCTACTTTTTATTTACGTGTTCTTTATATTCTTGCAAACCTATCAAACAACACCTACAAAGTACTTCTAGTTTCATACTTGTTGTAGGTAAAGTGAACGCTAAGCGTGCGTAGAGTAGTATCGGTGGTCGATAGAACTTGAGGGAATATTTGTTCTACCTTTATCTCCTCGTTGGGTTCGACACTCTTACTTATCGAAAGAGGCTACAATTGATCCCATATACTTGCGGGTTATCAAGACCTTTTTCTGGCGCCGTTGCCGGGGAGTCATAGCGTGGGGTGAATATTCTCGTGTGTGCTTGTTTGCTTTATCACTAAGTAATTTTTATTTGCTGTTCTTAGTTGTTTTATATCTTTAATTATGGGTAGGAAACGCAAAATATGAAGAAAAAAATTAGGTGTACCTACTGCACCAATGGTGGAAGAACCACTCAAAATCTATCACACTATTGAAGCTTTTTACTTGGATCATCTTCGATCCCTATGTGCTCGTGCTGAAACCCCAACTAGCTTCTTTGAGGGCAAATCTTTAGATGAGCATTCTTGTTATGTGCGACACCATATATCTGAAAAAGGGAAACTTTTACTCGATCAAATTCATCGTTTGCAATGCTATGCTTGGACTTTATGTGAACTATATGATTTTACTTGTTGTTCTAAAAACCCTAAGAAACACCTTCCCTATCAATGCTTGTCTAGTGATAATGGAATCGTATCTTCGTATGTTAAGGGTGTTTATAATTACTATGATGTTCAACAAATTGAAGAATTTGTTGCTTTTAAGGCTTATGAAATTGCTTCTTTGATTGAAAAGTATGATGCTACTCTCTATAAATCTGTAATTTTTGCCATACTTGAATATTGTTATGATAATTATGCTTCTAATGCCTATGTTAAACCATATATTGAGGAATTCTCCGCTGTCCAAGAAGAGACTAATATTTTGCAGGAAGCTATGGAAGAAGAAATTGATGAAACGGTGAGCTCATTGGATGAAAAAGATGATGTGGAGAGCGAAGAACAAAAGGAGGAAGAGCGGATTAGCTACCCGTGCGCACCTTCTAATGAGAGTAACTCTTCAACTCATACATTGTTTAATTCCCATTCATACTTACCGAAGGATGATTGCTATGATGATTGTTATGATCCCGTTGATTCTCTTGAAATACCCGTTTTTGATGATGCTTGCTATGCTTGTGGCCAAGATGCCAATATGAATTATGCTTATGGAGATGAACTTGCTATAGTTCCTTATGTTAAACATGAAATTGTTGCTATTGCACCCACACATGATAGTCATATTATCTTTTTGAATTCTCCAAACTACACTTTATCGGAGAAGTTTGTGCTTATTAAGGATTATATTGATGGGTTGCCTTTTACCATTGCACATGATAATTTTGATGAATGTGATATGCATGTGCTTGCTGCTCCTACTTTCAATTATTATGAGAGAGGAACTATATCTCCACCTCTCTATGTTTCCAATATGATAGAATTGCAAGAAACTGCTTATACTATGCACTAGCCTTTACTTGGTGTGCATGAATTGTTCTTTTATGACATGCCGATGCATAGGAAGAGAGTTAGACTTCGTTGTTGCATGATATATGTTACTTTGTGCTCACTACTAAATTACAAATCATTGTTAATTAAAATTGGCTTTGATATACCTTGGGGTCCGGGTGGATTCATTACTTGAGTACTATAGGCCTAGCTTAATGGCTTTAAAGAAAGCACTGCCAGGGAGACAACCCAGAAGTTTTAGAGAGTCATTTATTTCTGTTGACTGCTTTTATATAGTCTAAAAACAAAAAAATAAAGAGGGGAACCTAAAAACTTTTCAAAAAGGAAAGTGAAAGTGAGAGAGACAAGCATTGTTGAAGTGGGAGCTAGCCTTGAACTTTGTTCACGCTCAAGGAAACTTTGTGAATCTTGATTACACAAACTTTTCAACAAAAAATAATTATCCCCTTGTACAATTCCATTGTATTATAAAAATAATGTGCCAAGGTTTGCCTTTAGGATGTTTACAATGCTTGTTGGTTTGTACGGTGCAGGACAGAAACTATGGCTGTAGTGCGCGATTTTACATTTTTTACTGGCACGTAAATGGTTCTCATTCCTTTTGCACTGTCTTGATGTACAAATTTTTTATTTTTCCTATTTTTGGTAGAATTGTTGAGGTACCAGAAGTATGGTGAATGTTCAGATTGCTACAGACTGTTCTGTTTTTGACAGATTCTGTTTTTGATGCATAGTTTGCTTGTTTTGATGAATCTATCAATTTATATCAGTGTATTAAGCCATGACAAAGTTATACTACAGTAGAAACAATGCAAAAACAAAATATGAATTGGTTTGTTACTGTACTTAGAGTAGTGATTTGCTTTATTATACTAACAGATCTTACCGAGTTTTCTGTTGAAGTTTTGTGTGGATGAAGTGTTTGATCGAGGAGGTCTCGATATGATGAAAAGGAAGAGAGGCAAGAGCTCAAGCTTGGGGATGCCCAAGGCACCCCAAGTAAATATTCAAGGAGACTCAAGTGTCTAAGATTGGGGATGCCCCGGAAGGCATCCCCTCTTGCTTCAACAACTATCGGTATGTTTTCGTATTCGTTTCGTTCATGCGGTATGTGCAAGTCTTGGAGCGTCTTTTGCATTTAGTTTTCACTTTTATTTTATGAACCATGCTGGTATGAGATAGTCCTTGGTTGGTTTATAGAATGCTCATTGCACTTCACTTAAATCTTTTGAGTATGGCTTTATAGAATGCTTCATGTGCTTCACTTATATCATTTGAAGTCTGGATTGCCTGTTTCTCTTCACATAGAAAACCGCCATTTGTAGAATGCTCTTTTGCTTCACTTATATTTGTTAGAGCATGGGCATATCTTTTGTAGAAACAATTAAACTCTCTTGCTTCACTTATACCTATTTAGAGAGATGACAGTAATTGGTCATTCACATGGTTAGTCATAAATCCTACATAAAACTTGTGGATCACTCAATATGATATGTTTGACTCCTTGCAATAGTTTTGCAATATAGATATGATAATATGTGGGAGGTACTAGTAGATGGTTGTGTTTAGTAAGGATGTTGGTGTTAAGGTTTGTGATTCCCGAAGTATGGTCTACTAACTATGTAACCAAATTGGCGCACATTGTATTTTGATTGTTTATCTTTGCGTGAAGGTCGGGGCGCGCGATGGTTAACTCCTACCAACCTCCCCCCTAGGAGCATGCGTGTAGTACTTTGTTTCAATGGCTAATATATTTTTGCAATAAGTATGTGAGTTTTTATGACTAATTTTGAGTCCATGCATGGATTATACGCACTCTCACCCTTCCATCATTGCTAGCCTCTTCGGTACCATGCATTGCCCTTTCTCACCTCGAGAGTTAGTGCAAACTTCGTCGGTGTATCCAAACCCCGTGATACGATATGCTCTATCACACATAAACCTCCTTATATCTTCCTCAAAACAGCCACCATACCTACCTATCATGACATTTCCATAGCCATTCCGAGATATATTGCCATGCAACTTCCATCATCATCATATACATGACTTAAGCATTCATTGTCATATTGCCTTGCATGATCGTAAGATAGCTAGCATGATGTTTTCATGGCTTGTCCATTTTTGATGTCATTGCTACGCTAGATCATTGCACATCCCGGTACACCGCCGGAGGCATTCATATAGAGTCATACCTTTGTTCTAGATATTGAGTTGTAATATTGAGTTGTAATAAGTAAATAAAGTGTGATGATCATCAATATAGAGCATTGCCCCATAAAAAATAAAAAAAGGAAAAAAAGGAAAGGCCAAAGAAGCCTAAATAAAAAAAGGGGGCCAAAGAAGCCCACCCAAAAAAAGAAAAAGAAAGAAAAGGGGCAATGTTACTATCCTTTTACCACATTTGTGCTTCAAAGTAGCACCATGTTCTTCATATAGAGGGTCTCCTATGTTATCACTTTCATATACTAGTGGGAATTTTCATTATAGAACTTGGCTTGTATATTCCATCGATGGGCTTCCTCAAATGCCCTAGGTCTTCATGAGCAAGCAAGTTGGATGCACACCCACTTAGTTTCTTTTGTTGAGCTTTCATACACTTATAGCTCTAATGCATCCATTGCATGGCAATCCCTACTCCTCGCATTGACATCTATTGATGGGCATCTCCATAGCCCGTTGATTAGCCGCGTCAATGTAAGACTTTATCCCTTTTTGTCTTCTCCACATAACCTCCACCATCATATTCTATTCCACCCATAGTGCTATATCCATGGCTCATGCTCATGTATTGCGTGAAGGTTGAAAAAGTTTGAGAATACTAAAGTATGAAAGAATTGCTTGGCTGAAATCGGGATAGGCATGAGGGGTACCCTATGTTAAGAAAATGGAGCATACAACACTATATGATTTTGTAGGGATAATGTTCTGGAAGCATTTCTATTTTGAAAGATATGATTGTTTGTTGGGAGGCCCTAAGTATTATTGTTTTTATGTCAAATGATAGACTATTGCTTTGAATCACTCGTGTCTTAATATTCATGCCATGGTTAGACATATGATCAAGATTATGCTAGGTACCATTCCACATCAAAAATTATTCTTTTTTATCATTTACCCACTCGAGGACGAGCAGGAATTAATCTTGGGGATGCTGATACGTCTCCATCGTATCTATAATTTTTGATTGTTCCATGCCAATATTATTCAACTTTCATACACTTTTGGCAACTTTTTATATTATTTTTGGGACTAACATATTGATCCAGTGCCCAGTGCCAGTTCCTGTCTATTGCATGTTTTATGTTTCGCAGAAACTCCATATCAAATGGAGTCCAAGCGGGATAAAAACAGACGTAGAATTATTTATTTGTGATTTTTGGGAAGTAAAATCAACGCGAGACGGTGCTCGGGGTGTCCATGAGACAGGGGCCCACGCCCACTCCAGGTGGGCGCGCCCCCACCCTCTTGGGCACCCCGTAAGGCGGTTGATGCCCTTCTTTGGCTGCAAGAAAGCTAATTTTTGGAAAAAGATCTGGGCGAAGGTTTCAATCCAATCGAAGTTATGGATCTCCGGATATAAAAGAAACGGTGCCAGGGCAGAATGAGGGAGCATAGAAATAGAGAGAGACAGATAGACATATCCAATCGCGGAGGGGCTCTCGCCCCTCCCACACCATGGGAGCCAAGGACCAGAGGGGAAACCCTTCTCCCATCTAGGGAGGAGGTCAAGGAAGAAGAATAAGAAGAAGGGGGGCCCTCTCCCCCTTGCTTCTGGTGGCGCCGGAACGCTGCCGGGGGCCATCATCATCACCGCGATCTTCACCAACACCTCCGCCATCTTCACCAACATCTCCATCACCTTCCCCCATCTATATTCAGTGGTCCACTCTCACGCAACCCGTTGTACCCTCTACTTGAACATGCTGCTTTATGCTTCATATTATTATCCAATGGTGTGTTGCCATCCTATGATGTCTGAGTAGATTTTAATTGTCCTATCGGTGATTGATGAATTTCTATGATTGGTTTGAGTTGCATGTTTTATTATGGGTGCTGTCCTATGGTGCTCTCCCTATCGCGCAAGCGTGAAGGATTCCCGCTGTAGGGTTTGCAATATGTTTATGATTTGCCTACGGTGGGTGGCGTGAGTGACAGAAGCACAGACCCGAGTAAGTAGGTTGTTTGCGTATGGGATAAAGGGGACTTGATACTTTAATGCTATGATTGGGTTTTACCTTAATGATCTTTAGTAGTTGCGGATGCTTGCTAGAGTTCCAATCATAAGTGCATATGATCCAAGAAGAGAAAGTATGTTAGCTTATGCCTCTCCCTCAAATAGAATTGCAATGGTGATTATCAGTCTAGTAAGGTAGTCAGTTGCTTAGGCACAATTTCACAACCCCTACCACCACTTTTCCACACTCGCTATATTTACTTTATTGCTTTTTTATCTAAAAAGCCCCTACTTTTTATTTACGCGTTCTTTATATTCTTGCAAACCTATCCAACAACACCTACAAAGTACTTCTAGTTTCATACTTGTTCTAGGTAAAGCGAACGCTAAGCATGCGTAGAGTTGTATCGATGGTCGATAGAACTTGAGGGAATATTTGTTCTACCTTTAGCTCCTCGTTGGGTTCGACACTCTTACTTATCAAAATATGCTACAATTGATCTCGTATACTTGCGGGTTATCAGCCGTCGGTGCCGTGGACCGAACTGCAAGGCCCCGTTGGTCGAGCTACACGCTCGTGTGGGCAGAACTGCATGCCCATGGGCAGAATCAGGCAGGGAGCCTGCCGAGCCGCCGCCCCCCCCCCCCCTCACCCTTCCATGTGTGATCGAGGCAGAGGAGAAGAGAGGAGGGTGAGTGGCATGGAGCCGGTTGATGCCTTGGGGTGGGAGAGGGGGGCTCGTCGTGGGCTATGACAGGATCTGACATCGGGTAGCAACGAGAGGATGGTGATGGGGCAGGTCCGACGGCTGGCCGACGTGGGGGCAGGTGACCCGAGGAGGTAGAGGTGGTTGGAGAGGGTGCGGCAGCGCAGGGAGGGAGCTGGTGCGGCGGCACGGGGAGGTGGTTGTGCCATGGCGCGGGGAGTGAGGTGGTGTGGTGGTGCCGGGAAGAAGATGGTCGACAGTGGTGACTGCAGGGAGGCAAGAGGGGCTCGGGGACGGGTCACCGGTAGACAGTGGTCGTGCCGCCGCGCACCCCCCGCATCATGGTGATGTTCCGGTGTCGGGATGGTCGAGGGCCGACAGGATCCATCGGGTGGCAGCGGATCCAGCACGAGGGAGGAGGGGCGTGGCAGGGCTGGATCCATCACAAGGCGAGGTCCCCTGGGGATAGGCGGGGTGGGCGCAGGAGGGCGGCGCCGTTGTGCGCCAGCGTTGCCAAAGGATTTGGGGGAGAAGAAGGTGGGAGGAGGTGGGGTGGGCACGAGGAGATGGGGGAGTGCGGGTTCGGCTGTGGTAGTGGGGTTGTCTTATTTTTATCTCCGTGTCCGTTCGGGTCAGCTAGCCGCGCGTCCGGAGGTGTTAGCAAAATAAGACTCCGGTGTTTGCAGAATAAGGGTCTTAAGGGTGTTGTTAGAATAGACCCACCCTATATATGAACCAAATTGAACGAAATAGTTATGAAATAGAAGCAACATATATAGTAAACATAGTTAACAAATTTCATCGTACCTAAAATAATTAACTAGAGCGCGGCACCATACATCTAATAGTTTCGTCGTACCGAGACATTCGAAGTTTCGTCATACAGAAAGTAACAAGTAACTAAACAAACACATTGTTTTTAAGCAGTGCACTCTTCCCATCTGTCCATATCCGGAAGGACGGACCCAAGCTTAGTGAAAGGCGTCATGTCCTGACGTTGTAGGGCAATGCGGGTTCGGACGTCAGCTCGTGATATTTGGCCACTGTAGAACATCCCATTCTCTTCGAGGACATCTTTCATGATGATGGACGCAATTTCTCGCTGGATCCGCTAGAAATCATTTCAAAGACGATTATCCGGCACGGCTCCAAAGGCTTCGGCCCATCTCTGGATATGGGTATCAGATGAAGATTTCATGCAAAGTGATTGCACATCCCTTCTGTACTCCAACATTAGATGGATGACGTAGAATCCATCGTTCTCACTTCTTGCCAGTTGCTGAATGCAACAGAAGTCAGTCTTATGGCTGAAACAGAGCCCGGCCTTATTTGTTTTTTTGCATTGGATGTAGCCACCCTGCATGCTGAAGCCCAGCATAGCTCTGTCCAGAACATACTTTATGTGTGTGTAATATTTATTCTGTATGTTCTTCGACGGGTCCAAATATAGAGCGCGGGAGTAACGAGGGTAAAGAACGATGAGAACGGCATGACACCCCCCACTGCGCAAAATACACGCTCAAGTTAGCCTCCATGCGTGCAAAGTAATTATTGAAATGCACGAAAGGATGTATGTATTATAGTGCTACCCGCAGATGACTTACCCGGGATGATAAGGTAGGAGAATCGTTTCTTTGTCCTTATTGCTAACCAAGAATTATTTGATGTAATGATGCATATTGTCGGTTGGCATCGTTGATTGACAAGAAGCCCTCGTGCATGTAGTATGGGTCCGCGACCGCAAGACCGGTGACTTGCTCTCTCCTGACGATGTAGTTCATGTGCAGCACATACAGGCAGACGAACGTAAAATTGAGTGTCGTCATTTGAAACATCTGGAAGATGTAATCAAACCTCAGGAAGAAGAGGTCCACAGGGCATGTGTGGACGTACATCTTGCAACTCCTTGGCACATGAACCATATAAAGTGGGTATCCTGGATCATCCGAGGCGAGGAGGCTTCTCTCTGTCGAAAGCACATGGTCATGGAGTCTCCTGAGATCTCATGTTATACCAGCTAGTGCATTCGCCGGTACCATTGGCTCTGCCATGACATGGATTAGTGGCGCATGTTTCATTGGTACACTATCAACCTTGGTCGAAGGCAACTGGCTGCTAGAACCATCATTGCCAGCTTTATTGGATTTTCTCGCCGTCGATCTCTTCCTCTGCTTCTTCTTGGTGGGCTGAGGTGTTGGTGGGTCTGTCAGACCCTCCCTGAACACCACCCCTAGTGTTGTCGGGCTCAGCATTGGACGACTCTGGCTCATTAGTTGAGCTTGGGTGGAACCGGCATCTGGAGGCGTGTCCTGCGAGGATTGCATGAACAAAGACTTCTTGCACTCCCGAGGACGTTCCAGCTCTGGTACATGCATCTCATATTCATATGGTTGACTCAGTGTTACTTCGTTGTCATAGCCAGTATTGAAATACTAGAGAGGGTCCTCGGCCTCCTCCATGTCATCATCCATATCCTCTTCCATGGGGCAGATGGCATCATCTGCCGGAACGGTTGGCCCTCCTTCCTCGTGTTTCTCGATCTCAGCAAGCAGCAAAGATGATGGTTATACTTGTGTAGGAGGGGTTGCGGTCATACCATCCTGATGTCCCGTTGGTGTGCTCCCGGCCACCTCGACACGAAGAAGATTTTTCGGCCATAGGATCGGGCAATTTTTGCATTGGCCAAGCTGCATGGGGGTCTCATCATCCTCTCCATCGGTTTGTATCGGACGTGGGAAACCCTCGTAGCCCACTTTCACACTCGCCACGGAGACCCTAAAGGTGTTATCAGGCATCTGCCGGCGGTGGAACAATCGATCCTTGGGCTTCACTATAGTACCCTTCCCCACATCCACCAACCCACCCTTCATGTGGTAAAGGAGGGTGCACGGAGTGGAGTCGGCCTACAAAGAAATATATGTGCGACGTCAGAGATCCAAAAAGAACGGCAACTGAAGATTAATTAATTAGTTGAGTTGATGAAGGTGCGACGCTTATTTACCGTGAGGGCTTCGAGCTCAGCCAATGTCGACGGCCCGACGTTCAAGCCAGAGACGGAGCTAGGGCTGCTGTGACAGCTGGGTGCAGGAGTAGGTGCTGGAGAAGGTGCGGGTGCGGGTGCGGTTGCCATACTAGGTACGGGTATGGGTGCGGTGTTCATTGACTTTCTCCCGGTGAAGCTGGGCTTGGGAAAATCACTTGGTGGTGCGTTTGGATTTTGTTGCGCCCATGTGACCACAGTTGGAATCAAGCTTGTAAAGGCAGCCATCATATCATCTCTACAGGCAGCTACCGTTTCCCGGATTATCTCAGCTTTGGTCTCAGCTTTTGCTTTCTCCATCGACCGCACCACCTTCTCGTCGATAGTCACTCGACTGAACGACTTTCTTTGTCTTTTGGCCTCGGGGTCCTCGCTATAATAGTACTTCCATGTGGCACCATCCCCAGTGATGTGCACACGTCCATATTGCGGTCGCTAGCTGGGCGGGTGTCCCATCATTATGTTCATGGCCCAGTTGAAAGGAGTGTCCCACTTGTACTTCGACGACGACTGAGTCGACTGAGTCGACGAGTCGCTTTCAGCTGCAAGCTTGTGTTGCTCTCTCTGCAAAATGGACCATGAATCATTTACGAATGCCACTAGAATGTAGTAGACTTCGTTGATCAAAACCTAATATGTAAGGTGGTAAATGGATAATTACCAGTAATCTCATGAATTTCCTAGTCGTCCCGTCAGTGAAGAAAATCTTTTTCTTGGGGTCCCACGAGAATCGGGCCCTGATGAAGTCGTGCTCTTGCTGGTCGGTGAACTCAGCCAATAGGTCTGGGATACCCTGACGTTCACGTTCTGCGTCCTCCTTAGCCCACACGGGCCTCTTTCCCATGTAACCACGACTTCCACGGCGGCGGTTCCCCGTGTTCTTTGCCTGCAGCTGCTTGCCTCTCTCCGACCTGGCCTTGGCAGCTTCTTCATTGCAAGTCTCCTTGAACTTTTCACAGTCCTCTATCGTAATTTTTGGATTGTCTTCAACAATCTCGGCGTAGGTTTCATGGTCTACTTGAATCGCCTTTTCACCGTAGTTTTCCAAATGCTCAGTGTGTTGCTGAAATTCCCTAGGGCTTTGTTGTTGATTTTTTTTCATGGCATCATCATCCCATGGGTCGACATCGTCATTCCGACCGGGGAACAAGAATCTTGCGTGCAACCTAGTTAGGAGCAGCTTCTTCAAATATTCATCCTTCCGTATTTTTGTGGTGTTGATGTTAGCGGTATCCCATAGGATGCATGCTAGTTGGTTCCCGTAACACGCTGCCACTTCCCGAGGCTCTATTGGCTCGAACTCGCCAGGGTGCACTGCTGTGACCACGAGTCTTTTGGTGCCGAGCTCATTTGGGCGTCATGTCCTCTTTTCCTTCTTTCCCTCACTGGCTTGGGAGGGCCCACCTTCCGTGTTGTAGTTAGTAACATCATCAACGCTAGTCTCAGTGCCGGTGTTGTTGGTGGCATTAGTGTCGATGACGGCACCACCACCGTTGTCCTCCATCGTGACAAGGGGGTCCTGGCACCCAGCTTTCTCTCTCTCCTGATCCGCCAGAAAGTCGAGGTAGGCGTGTGCTCGACCTAATTGGGACTGAGAACCTCCGGCCTCATCGGTGTCGGTCATGTTTCCTAGGGTTCAATGTCGTAGTCATTTAATTATCAAGCTTTATATAATAAATTGAATAATGACAAAAAAGGTGACCTTTGTTTTGCCGGAAATGTCGTTTCATTCCCGTTGCAACATATCTCGAGCACTCGATGTGTCCAACTTTCTAGCACAAGTCATGCCAAAATTCATGGAAAATTTCGGCATGACGTTTGCTAGAAAGTGCACATATAGAGCGCCTGGAATTTGCCGGAATGGAAATGAATCAAAATTTCCGGAAAAACATAGGTCACTCACAATTGGGAAATGAATCAACAGCCAAAGTCCGGCAGAACTATAGCAGCACAACAATATAGGATGCTCACTATAGCAGCACAACAACCACATGCACATGTACTCTCCTCTACCATCTGCATGGCCAGAGCTCTATATAGTGTGGGTTTTGGGATGCTCACTATCTGCCTGTCAAGGATGAGTGTGTGGTGTCGATGATCTTCGAGAGGCGTCGTCGAGCGTCATGTCAGTGATCTACCTGTGCGTCAAGCATTCACAAGATAAATTATTGTAGACACACAAGATAAATTATTGTAGACAGACAAGATCAATTGTGAACTTACAATCTGCCTACTAGAATGTTCATTTTCATTTTATTTACTCTATCAACAAACTAAACACTCATTTTCATTTACTCTAGCAACAAAATCCAAAACAAGCATATTAACAACATTCTAACAATAGGCATTTTAACAGCAAGCATTTGAACAACAAGCATTTTAACATAAAGCATTTGAACACTCTAACAATAGGCATTTTAACAACAAATGAACACTCTAACAGCACACATTTGAACACTCTAACAACAAATATTTTAACACTCTTACAACATGCATTTTAACAGCATTCTAACATGCATTTCAACATTTGGACAGCAAGCATTTGAACAAAACAAGCATATGAAGAGTGAGGGAAGAGGGGGTGGCACACCTCAGCCAGGGTTGGTATCAGGGTCGGGGTCGCCGGGGCAGAGGGGGTGCACCTAGGTTGGGGTCGCCGGGGCAGAGGGGGTGCACCTAGGTCGGGGTCGCCGGGGCAGAGGGGGGTCCTTCTCCTCCTTGTCGATCTGCAGAGAGACCAAATTTGGTCGGAGAGAGAGAGAGACTCTATGGCGGAGGGGCGGCACGGGGGGAGGGGACGGGCCAGGGGTGCACCTAGGGCAGGGGGCAGCACGGGGGGAGGGAGCGTTCGGGTCAGGTGCGGTGCGCGTCGACGGTGCCGTGGGCGGGTGCGGGCGTGGGCGGCGTGGGCGGGTGCGGGCGTCAGCGGTGGCGCGGGAGATCGAGCTCAGAGAAAGGGGATCGAGCGATAGAGTGAGAGAGAGCAAGCAGAGCGTGCTGTGTAGGCAACATGGCTATAGCGCAGTGTGGCAAAACGTGCTATAGCTAAGTTAGCTATAGCTCGGCGCAGAAAAACGTGCTATAGCTAACTTAGCTATAGCGGTGCCTAGCACAAACCGCGCTATTACTACTTTTTTTTCTTTTCTTTTTCTTTTCTTTTTCTTCTTCTTTCATATTCCACAAAGTTCCTTCCTTTTTCTTTTTTCTTTTCTTTTTCTTTTTCTTTCATATTCCACAAACTTCCTTTATTTTTCTTTTTCTTTTCTTTTTCTTTTTCTTCTTCTTTCATATTCCACAAACTTCTTTTCTTTTTCTTTCATATAGCTCTAGCTAGCTAGGGTTTAATTTAGTCTGTCGTTGGAGCAATACCACTGTTACCCTCCGGATAATAATTAGTAAAATATATATTACATCATTTGACCACTAACGGCGGTATACAAAATAGACACACATAAAATTTGTGGATTAGTTTGTCAACTTGGGCAACGACGACGCTTCAGACTGATTTTCTTCCCTCTTTTGTTCGTTGTCGAATAATTAGGCCCATGGTCGTGACTTTTCCTTCTCCAGGGATTACGATCTTTCATAGGTAATGTCTTCATTCTTCTTTTGATGTATGTTTCATCGTCATCTTCCCTCATCGGATCACCGTACTGGTCGTAGTCCTCCTCGTTGGCGACTCCATCCATTCCGGTGATGCTCCTTTTGCTTCTCCTCACGACAACACGGCTGGGATTGATCGAATCAGTTATGAAGAAACATTGTGTCACGTTTTTAGGGTGTACCCATGGCTCATTTTTGGCTATGGCGTTGACGGTACCGCTATCGAAGTCGGGTATACACATGGTAGTGAAATGTCAGTTTTCTCTCTGTACATTCTTAGCCCATCTGACACGAAACATCGTCGCGCTATGCAATCCAGAGTAGTTAAGCTCCCATATCTCTTGGACCCTTTCGTAATATCTTTCAATTACATTCCCGGTCATGGCTTCCATTGTCACCCCTGAGTTTTGGTCATCACTGTTTATATCTTTCTCCTCCATGTAGAACGTGTATCCATTGATATCATATGCTTGATAAGTCGCGAGGTTGGTCGAGGGGCCATGTGCTAAGGCGTATATGAGCGTTCCGTTCGGACAACCCTCTTCCGGGGGATTAGCCAGAACTCGCTCTTCGAACCAATGCAAGAAAGTGGAGTTGTGCTCTCCAATAACTTCAGCGTCCGTCCTGTGCACCCGACGATCACGGTACTTATTTGCGATGGTCTCTTTGTGCAGTGTCACAAAATCTTCTAGCACATCTAGGTTTTGTAGTACTACTAAGTTTGCCCTGTCAAGGTCGTTTTGTCGGCCCGAGCATAACACATTCACATCCCTATGACCGTTGGTGTGACCTTCGCCTTCGAGCCTTCCATAATGCTTGTTGACGGGCAAACCAACAACAGGGTCTCCGGTGCCTACTAGATAACTCTCACAGACAGAGATGCACTCTTTGGTCAGATATCTCTAGGTTATGCTTCCATCTGGATGGGACATGTTACGAAGGAATCCTTTGATGACCCCATTCATCCTCTCGAACGGCATCATGCTATGCAGGAATGTCGGCGCTAGGTCGATGATGTCATCCATGATGTGCACACATAGATGCACCATGACATCAAAGAACGCGGGCGGGAAGTACATCTCTATCTCATTCAGTATGACAACGATCTCTTCATGTAGCCTATGGAGTTGCTTCACACTGATCGACTTTCGAGAGATAGTATCAAAAAAGTGGCATAGGTCAGTAAGCGTCTCATGCACATGTGTGTCCATAATCCCTCTAAGTGCAACCGGGAGTAAATGGGTCATCATCACATGACAGTCGTGAGATTTCATCCCACTGAACCTTTTTTTCTTGGTGTCCAGATATCTGCTTATCTTCACATAGTATCCAGAACTAACTTTGATTCCCACAAGGCACTTGAACAATTGATTGACCTCCTTCAGATCTAAGGTGAAGCAAGAGGGGGGGTCAATATTGTTCTTCCTTCTTGTTTACTTTTTTGCCCCTATCTACCATCTCTGTCTCCGTCTCGGTCTCCTCTAATGACCTTTTACCGGGCATTTGGAGATCTTTCCTGGTATTCAAAAATTCCAAGTCTTTTCTTGCCTTCGGCCCATCCTTGGTCCTCTCCAGCATGTTCATCAATGTTCCAAGCAAACTCTCAAGGATATTTTTTGTGATATGCATTTGATCAAGGATATGAAGGCGTGCGAGTATGGGCCAGTATTCCAAGTCCCAAAAAACATATCCGTCTTCCATACCTTCAGCAGGGGCTCCGGCGCCTTTTTCTTTGTCTTTCCCGGCGAGGGGCACTCTTCCTAGTTCTTCAATAACTCATATATTTCTGCACCAATACGCTTACGTGGAGGACCTCGATGCTCAGCCTTACCATTGAATAGATCTCCACGCTTTCTCCACGGGTCATCCTTCTCGAGCCATCTTCGATGCCCCATGTACACAATTTTCGAAGACCCGCCATCTTTTGTTAGCTGCAGAGAAGTTGTCGTCTTCCTCTTCGGGCACATAATCGGTCATCTCTTCGTCTGGTGGCCCCATGTCATTATTTCCTGCCCCTTCGAAGTCCTCATCATCTTCACTTATCCACCAAGTATGTCCATGCATGAAACCATGCATGAGTAGGTGCGCCTTGAATGTACCACCCTCAAAGGGGTCAAGCCTGACTATTCCTTTGCATTTTCGACATGGACATAAAACATCCTTCAGTCTTTTTTCACACATGTCGTCCACAGCGGATTGCCAGTATCTTTCCACCATCCTTCCATTGAGCTTCATGATCACCTGCGCGCGGACCAAATATTATAACCACGTGTATATGCATGCATGGATCAAATCCTTACAAAAATTCGGCATGACCTTCCCTAAACATAGGACATATTGAGTTTGCCCGAAATTCGCTGAAACGGAATTGAATCGACATTTCGGCAAAACATAGGAAACTCATGTCACCCACATTATTTCATCAAATACACAATGTAGGCAACTCAAATAATGCCACACACAATTCGGTATATTCTCATATCGCCCACATATATATATATAGTTTCGGTTTTATCCACACAAACACTTTTTTTGCTCACCTATGTGTCGAGAGGGATATCGAGCACCTTTCTTCTTAATTACTTAGTAGCTCTAGATATATAGCTCTAACTAGCTAGCAAGCTAGGGAGAGAGAGAGCTAGGGAGATAGTGGGAGAGGAGAGGGAGAGAAGAGGGAAGGCATTAATGGAAGGGGGGAGGGCAAAGAAGAGGGGGGAGGGCATTAGTGGAGGGGGTGGTGGTGGAGGGCACAAAGAAAAGGGGGTGGTGGAGGGCAAAGAAGAGGGGGAGGGAGGGGTCTCTAATGGAGGGGTGGTGGAGGGGCAAAGAAGAGGGGGAGGGAGGGGTCCTCTAATGGAGGGGTGGTGGAGGGGCAAAGAAGAGGGGGGAGGGCTCTAATGGAGGGGTGGTGGAGGGGAGCATTGAAAGGAACAAGCAAGGTGCAAGGAAAGGGGGAGAAAGGAAGGGGGAAGAAGAGAGGGGAGGAAGAAGGGGAAAGGTGGTCGGTGGCTGGCGGTCATAGCAGTAGTGCGGGTCACCTATACGCGCTACTGCTATGGCAGCTTGCAAAATATCTATGGCTAGTGTTACATTACTTATAGCGCGGGCCAGAAACACACGCTACTGGTAAAATGTTATACATAGAAAAATTAGCAGTAGTGTGCTTAGATAAACAGGCGCTATAGATCCTAAACTAGCAGTAGCGCAGGTTGGACGACAGGCGCTGCTGCTAATTTTTGACAGGGGGTGTGGTGTGTTACACTTGGCAGTAGCGTGGGGTTAGGTAACAAGCGATGCTGCTAACTGATACCAATAGCACTCTTTATAGCCAGCGCTACTACTAACTACTAGTAGCGTTAGGTTATAAACAAATGCTACTGGTAAACTTCTATCTGTAAGCATTTTCCTAGTAGTGTTGGAGGCGCGCTAGTAGCGTTAGGTTATAAACAAACCCTACTGGTAAACTTCTATCTGTAAGCATTTTCCTAGTAGTGTTGGAGGCGCGCTCGACGGAGCCTAGGCGAATCCCGTCGTACAGCTTCTGGATGCGCGTGTTGTGGCGAGGGAAGACGGCCGGAGCAATAAGAGCCACAGCGAGTGCCGCCCTCGGGGCATCCTCCGCAGGCGGGGCATCTGAGGCCTGCGCTTGCTCCACGGCCGGCAGATCCGACGCCGGGGAGTCGTCGGAGATGGTGATGGTGGCTGGTTGGAAGAGCTGTAGGGTGGTGGGGAGGAGCGCCGCTCGGCGGCGGCGGGCTCAGATGCAGGTGCGCGGCAGCTGCAGAATCTAGTGGCCACTGCAGCGGGCAGGATATATAGCACAGGAGGCGTGTTGAAGGTTAGTGTAGGCGACAGGGGATAGGAATTCGGTTGGGAGCAGGCCCACAAAGGAGCCAATAAGACTAGAACAACACTTCCTGTTCGGTGTCAAAGCTGTTATTCTGACCTTTATTGGCCAGGATCGGCATCGACAAACTTGTGTCAGTACGGTGTTTAAGGCAGTTTGCTGGCCTTCATTATTGGTTAGTGTTCACAACTAAGATAAAAAATCCATGTCTTGGTCATCTTCAACCAGACGTGATGATGGCAGCGTGAGGTCGTGCATCCCTTCTTGAAGGCATTGCTGCGGAAGAAGTCGACTTAGTTGCATAGGTGTTAATTTCAGATTTGTAATGGTTCTGCGTGGTTGTTTATGTTACCTACTCTACTTGTTTATGTCTTGGTTTTATTGGCTTGCATCAACTTTAATAAAGATGGGTGTGTGCATCACAATGATGCGGATCAGGCCCAAGATTTCAAATTCCTTTCTAGGAAAAAATAATCTTATGCTAAAAGGCCAGGATGCCATGGTAATGCAACAAAAACAGTTGGCAAATCAAAAAAAATTGCCAAGCTCTTAAAGTTAATTTTTAAGGACCCATGTCTCTCGAAATTTTCCTACAGGAATTCAGGGGCGTCCTGTTTTGTAAAAGCATTACAAAGCAATAAATTATATACAAATAAATTAAGTAGGCTCACATAAATCATCATCATGAAGGTGTTACATCATGCCGTGTTTTCTTCCTAATTGATATTACAGTATGGATATTTATACTTCATCAACACTAGAGGAACACAGTACACATATAAACCTTGATTTAACATGGTATTTGTTTCAGAATGCCATGTCCAAGAAATGTTGGTATATCCATTACTAATTTAGCCTCTCCGATGGGATTTTAGAGATATCAACCATTTCTGACTAGATTTTAAAGCTGCTTCTCATGTATTATTTCTCGTGGAATAATGCTCTTAGGTGGACTGAGCCCTCATGTCTTTTGTTTGGTTACCTATTTCAGGACTGGATACATACAGCCTGGAAGGATCGTTTGCATTTGTTCTTGGGATCACAGTCACCATTGTTGATGTTGTGTTTGCTGTTACAAGTAGAGGAACATTGAAACTAAAGTTTGATGGATCAGGAGACAGCAACTAGATTTTGACGTACAACTGATGCTTCCCAGGGGTCTACATTACAATTCTTTCGGGGCAAAGATGTTTATAATATGCTTCGACGTCATCAAAGTACTGCGAGTGAAATCGTCCCACTTGCAGTGGCACGATCTTTCCTTACACAAAAGTCTCTTAAAAATGCATGGCTAAAACAAGTACTCCTAAGCCTTCCGCCTGTGGCCCGTTTGATCATTACATAGGTGCCTCAGTCCATAAAAGCCATATTGATCACAGTATGCTGCCGGGGCCGATCTAATCTTCTCCACCGCTGGCTGATCTACCACAAGCACCGCCCCATTGTTGATCCCTCCTTCCTCTCATGATGTTGAGTCAGTTTCATGTTCCAGGTTCATCGCTGTCATATATAGAACATGCCAAATCTTTTTTTTCGAACCATGTAGGAGAAATGCATGTGGAATTTATAGATGTAGAAGATAAAAAGGGAGGGGGAACCCCTACATAATCCAGATGACCAAAACAGAACCGGAAAAACAAAGAACTCTCAACATCTAACCACAGGTAACTAAGGAACAACGTGGAGCCTGGAAGCAGCAACAAAAATCACACTAACAAAACAAGACAAAACTCCCATCGGTAACCAACAACCGCTACCAACTGACAACCAGGACGCATGGTTCAGAGGTTTTCCCATTTATCTTGCAAGAACAACAGCCAAAAGATTGGCAGAAGGAAGAGTAGAGAACATGCCGAATCTGTTCCGGTCCTACACGATTTACTATTTCGATCCCTCAAATCCTCGCTTTCTGGTTGTGGTCTCACGTAAGACCTAACCTAGGGGACCTCAGAGGAGGGGTGGCCATAGTGATGGCGGTGACCTATGGCACAGACGGTTGTTGCATGGTGAGCGGGCAAGACTCGTACAGCAGGGTCACCACCGGCAGTTGTCATGTGTTTCCCTAATCCAAGTCGTTGGGTAGAAGAAAAGTAGAAGGCCAGGCAGTGTTGGGAAGTTGGCCGATGCCCCGACGACCTTCTCAACCACGCTTGACATCCTTTAGGCCACACACTCACTAACACTGCCACATCTTGACGCCTCGTTGGCCACGACGGCAGGCGGGCGAGCTTCACCACAAAGCTTAGGTTGTATGGATACATCATACATGCCAAGAAGGGTGCCAGCCCCCACCGCGAGCTTCAGCAGATGAAGGACGAGATGGTCTTCATCCACCTTGGCCGATGTCCCATGAGCTTTGTCCGCCGGTGACCACTAGTAGCAGGCAAGTGAGAGGTAGGGTGACAGGGAGGTTGGGCTGCGCCCATGTGGCATGCCTTGAGTGACGCGGAGGGTGTTCTTGATTTTCTCCATCTCAGTGCTGCCAATTGTGCAAACTTCGTTCTCACACTGATGTACAGGATTTTTGCGACATACTCAGCATTATATTCCTGATGTCTCCTACTCTCAAGCTAGTCTCCCTAAGTTTTTTCTTGCACTGATTTTGCTAAAGGCTGGTATATGAAGGGAAGGTGCTGAAACTCAGTCACTTATGAAGACACAGGAAGTAGGGGGAGAACACACTTCATTGGTGGTTGTTGGTATTTATATGGATGATTAGCTGCACTTGATGTGGTTGTTAGAGATCCTAGATCATGACTGGCGCGCGTTGCCGCGCCTATAATTTTTGCAATGTAATGATATGAATTTTCATAGAGGAACCAGAATATGGATTACTCTTTTGCTGAAATTTAAACTACGAATAGTTGATAATCTTCAATACTGTATTTAGAACCAACATTATTTAAATAAATCTTTAGCCATATGCCCATACCAAGTAGCACAATGCATAGAATGGGAGTAACACCAAACTTAGATAATACAAAGTAATACTCTCTGCAATCCATATTAGTTGTTGCTCAAACAAATGTATCTAGCACTGAAATACGTCTAGATACATCTATTTCAACGACAACTAATATGGATTGGAGGGAGTAATACCTTTTTTTTACTATAGAGTGTAATACCCTGTATGACATGCCACATAACAAAGTTGTAACATGTGTAGATGAGAGCAAAATCGAGTAACCCAAATTCTCGTTCAGATGCCATGGCATCAACTCTTGCATAAATTATTTTCAGCTGACTGAAACCAAGCACGACACTTTGAAACCAAGCTGTATTAGGCCAGTACAAGTGCCAAATAGAGCGAAAACACAATAAATGAGCAGCAGAGCATAAGCAGGAAAATCATTACAAGATGATCAGCATGTTCCTTGGCTTAATAGGTGTTGGTCCCGAGCTCTTTACTGTTCTTAAATTATTCAGGAAACACAATGTTGTGAATTCAAGCACAAGTAATATAGCATGAGGCATTCCATGCTAATCGGTACTTTTATCATTGGGATGAAAATGATGTCTTCACCCACATATTAGTTTCTGTACATATAAATTTACATGATTACTAAACGACAAACGTACATTGCATGCTATGTAGTTACCTTTATTTAAGATTTTTTGTCATCTCACATAAAAAGGGCAATGCAGACCTTGCTCACGTCCTGCAAGGACAGTAAAAGACAGTAGCAGCCTATTTTCCTGTAATTAAACATGTCTCCAGAATAGCAAAACCGTAGTTAACCATTGACTTGGCATTTGATTCAAAAGTAATTGCAGCTAACATCATTCAGATTAGTACAAAGACCTGCAGTAAACATGTATAGCAGATAAATGAGATCAAGCCATATGCAGACTGAAGAATCTGACTGAAGAACTGAAGAATTGTATGGGAGCTCACCAGTGACCAGCAGCTGGAGGTTTTCGAGTGAGGCCATAGGACAGCCAACCTAATTCTCTAGTACTGACGCCCTGTAAAATTGATCCAACGGCTGGTGCCGACCAGATTGCAAATAGTAAACTTAGGTTTTGCAGAGATTTAATCAGGATGATTCTGGAGTGGCAGTGGACGCCACTGATCCGAGGACAGCGGGGCAAGCAGCTGCGAGCACGAGGAAACGGTGGCGCTGTAGGGTTCTCCCCTATGGTAAAAGAGGAAGAGCCGCCGGGTGGTAATTTTGGCCGGCCCAGCCTTGAGGTCGCCCACATAGTCTGCACTCCTCCCTGGATGAGCATGGCGATGGCCTTGCTTGGATTTGATGCCCCCCTACATGCCTCTCCCCCCTCACCATAAACTAAAATCTAAATGTATCTTTTATCGGGCTCGCTCAATTGTGAGATTGCGAGAGACAGAGTAGTTGCAGAGAACGGATGAGTCAGCGCTACAACTTCTTTGCCAAGGCCCAAGGACGGCCAGTTGCTCGACTGACCTGAAGAGAGATTACAATAAAAATTGTCAACCACGAGAGGAGGCTCCAAGATGGAGATAACCACCACAGAAGATGGGGAGATATACAGACTTATAGAGATTGAAAGTAACGCCGGCCACCGCCCTCGCTATGATTTCGTTCTTTTTTTCCTGCAAGATTTGGAGGCTCGGTCTTAAACGACAGCGATCTGAGCAGATCCACTCCGCAATGGTGTGCTTGGCGATTCGCAATTCTACGGCCAAACACCGCCAGATATGAGGACGGGGACCTCGCAAAAAAAGACATGAGGACGGGGAGTGAATGATTAATCACCTGGTCATGAAGAACTTGATGCACTTGGCGATGGCGAAGCCGAGAAGCGCGATGACGATGGGGTATTTTGGGAAGGCGGCGAGGTAGGAGAACCCCGATCGCCGGCGCAGCGCGATCCAACGGCTAGGGTTTCCATGGGGGCGCTGCGAAAGAAAGCTGCGGGGAGAAGACGAGGCTCGTGAGCCAGGACCGTGCTGGGCTGCATATGTGCTCGGTTGATAAATGGGCTGCCTGACGGCCCAGTTAATCATAGGGCTTGCTTTCGGCCTCTGGAGCAGCAGCCATAGGACAGCTGGGCCATGGCGGGACAGATGGCTGTACATGTGAGATCCGACGACTAGAAACGTCTAGATCGCATAAACAGACGGCCAGAAATGTAAAGCATTGAGAGGGCTCGCTTTAGGTGCGGTTATACTGTCCTTAATTTATATCAGCACGAGAGATTTCTACACAAAATTTCTTCATAACTACTTCCTCCGTTTCAAAATAGATGACCCAATTTTATACTAACTTTATACTAAAATTAATGTAAAGTTGAGTCATCTATTCAGGAACGGAGGGAGTATATTAGAATTAACCACGATCGGTGGCCTTGTCCGGCTCGGACAGATGCAATCACCAAGCCGTATTGGTGTACGACTAGGTTAGGCTAGCTTATATTCCCTCCGTCCTGAAATAAGAGTCTTGATCTTAATACAAATTTATATTAAAGCTAATACAAAGTTGAGATACTTTGGGACGGAGGGACCATATACTGTACCCCTTAAGATTTAATAAGAGTCTTGATCTTAGTATAAATTTATATTAAATCTAGGGTCCCGATAACTGCCACACGTGTGGGCGTTAAGGGAACTGCCCACACGTTCTGTGTGGTGCCTAAGAGGACCAGCCCACACGCTTGTGTGTGGGCAAAACAACTAGCGCTCACACGTCTTTTTTTTTCTTCCGGTCCCTCTTATACGTGTGCGTGTGGGCGAAATAGATAACGCACACACGCCCGGTACGTCAGGCCTCGTACCTCGTGGCCCCGCACGCCCCACGTGACATTTTACCGCGCGCACACAGTTGCCATGGGCCGGACCCTCGTCTATGTTCGTTTAAGTGCAGTTGCCATGTTGCTGAACTACGGTTGCCATGTCGGACAACTACAGTTGCCATGTTTGCTCAACTGCAATTGCCATCTCAGGTCAAAGTTCCAGATTGTCATTTTTTGGACAACTACAACTGTTGTCATGTGTGGTCAGGTCTACTGCAGTTGCCATGTTTTCAAAACTTTAGGAGTTGCCACCTACTAACACTAGGCAGTTGCCATGTAGCACTGAAAAAATGGCATGAAAAAAAAAACATGTTTGGGTAAAAGAGAGAGTTGCCATGTGCTCACAAGCACGTTAGGGCAGTTGCCATGTAAAAAGAAAGAGTTGCCATCTGCTAACGTGCACGCTAGGGCAGTTTGCCATGTACCATGCAAAACATATGGCAAGTGACATGTTCGGGTAAAAAAAGAGAGAGTTGTCATCTGCTTGCAATCACACTAGGGCAGTTGCCATGTACACTACAAAACGCATGGCAACTGGCAGCTTGGGTGTGGGAGAGGAGGCGGACATGTGGGCGAGATGGCAAACGCCCACGCACCAGCCCTTGTGCGTGACTGAAAACTGGTGTGTGGGTGAACTGCTAAACGCTCACACACCGGCCACTCCGTGTGGTAAAACGGATGTGTGGTCCAACTATGTCACACACCATACAAACGCTTTGTCCTATGTGGTACAGAAAATCGGCCAGATTGTGCCAAGATTCGTGCATGTAGTACTGGACGATGATGGATGCGTGTGGTCGAGATGATCAACGTCCACACGTGTGGACTTTAACATTTCCGTAAATCTAATACAAAGTTGAGACACTTATTTTAGAACGGAGGGACTATATACTTGTACCCCTGTAAGATTTTGTAGACCAGATCAAAAGAAATAAAATAGCGACACGCTCCTGTTGCGATCCATCGGCGTCCCATGTCCGCATGTGTGTGCCGCTGAACTAGCTCGTATCGATCAGGCAAGCCGGCAGCTTGTATTTTCTATACGTGCGTGTGTTTGGTTGAAGGAAAATCGATCCAGCAGCCTGCTAGTCAGCTTGGTGTGTACGTGCAGCTTGCCGTGTACGTCTACGTCTACCTCTCCGACGGAATCGGTTAGCTCGGAAAGTACTCGAGCTAGTCTCGTACGTGCGTCTGGCCGGAAAGTACATGACCGATCGCAGCATCGAGGTCGGGCCCGTGCCAACAATTGGTAAGTTTTGGTGTATTGGCGTGATTTTCGAAAAGCAGTCGAAGGATCATGTCGAACACAGGCAAGGAGATCGTGACGGCGGCAGCGGCACCACTGATGCCGATGGTGGGGGTGTCGCAAGTCCCCCGTCTGGATCGAGAGGACTACACGCTATGGGCGATGAACATGGAGGTCGCGATGGAGGGGACCGAGCTCTGGGGAGCCGTCGACCCCGGCGACGCCGAGTATGCGAAGGGCGCGGCAAAGTACCGGAAGGATCGTCAGGCGTTAACGGCGATCTACTCCGCCATGCCGAAGGATGTGCTGCAACACCTTGTCGGAAAGAACTCAGTGAAGGAGGCATGGGAGACCATTAAGATCCTGCACCAGGGTCATGACCGTGTCAAGGAAGCACACCTTCAGTCCCTGATGAGAAGCTACGAGTGCCTGAAGATGGATGAAAGTGAGACGGTTGATCAGTTTGCCGCCCGTCTCAAGACCCTTGTCAACATACGCAGCTATGGTTCAACCCTAGAAGAAGTTGCGATCGTCCGACGATTTTTGCGAGCCGCGCCGGCACGCTACATCCAGATCGTCACGTCGATTGAATAATGTCTCGACCTGAAATCTCTCACGGTTGAGGATCTCGTCGAAAGGTTCAAGGCCCACAACGAGAGAATTCGTCTCAGTTCCGGCGACGCAGAGGTGAGTGAGCACCTGATGCTGACAAAGGCGCAATAGATTGCCCTGTCAAAAGAAAAGCAGGGCAGATCCACGAGCAGCGGCAAGAAGGGGAAGGGGAAGCGGCGCTCGGAGAGAAAGAACTTCGCCACTCGGACGACGAGGCTGCACCTGCTTCACCGAGGAGGAAGTTTTGTTGGGGAACGTTGCAGAAAAATTAAAATTTTTTCTACGGTTTCACCAAGATCCATCTATGAGTTCATCTAAGCAACGAGTCAAGGGAGTGAGTTTGCATCTACACACCACTTGTAGATCGAGTGCGGAAGCGTTCAAGGGGTTGGTGATGATGGAGTCATACTCGACGTGATTCGAATCACCGATGACCAAGTGCTGAACGGACAGCACCTCCGCGTTCAACACACGTACGGTACGGGCGACGTCTCCTCCGTCTTGATCCAGCAAGGAGGAAGGAGAGGTTGAGGAAGATAGCTCCAACGGCAGCACGACGGCGTGGTGTTGTTGGTGCAGCAGTACTCCGACAGAGCTTCGCCAAGCACGTACGGAGGAGGAGAGGTGTTGGGGAGGGGAGGGGCTGCGCCTTGAGTTGTGTTGTCTTGCAGCCCTCCCCTCACCCCTCTATATATAGGAGGAGAGGGGCAAGGGGGCCGGCCCTCTAGGGGAAACCCTAGGGGGGGCGGCGGCCAAAGGGAGAGGGAAAAGGGGTGGCTTGCCCCCCAAGCTAGGGGGGCGCCCCCTTTAGGGTTTCCCCTCCCCTTGTCCTAGCCGCATGGGCCTAGGTGAGGATGCGCCCAGCCCACTAGGGGCTGGCTCCCTCTCCCACACAGCCCATGTGCCCCCCCCCGGGAGGGGTGGCCCCACCCGGTGGACCCCCAGAACCCTTCCGGTGGACCCGGTACAATACCGGTATGCCACCGAAACTTTCCGGTGTCCGTTTAACCACTTTCCTTATATAAATCTTTACCTCCGGACCATTCCGGAACTCCTCGTGATGTCCGGGATCTCATCCGGGACTCCGAACAACATTCGGTAATCACATACTTGTCTTCCTGATAACCCTAGCGTCACCGGACCTTAAGTGTGTAGACCCTACGGGTTCGGGAGACATGCAGACATGACCGAGACAACCTCAGGTCAATAACCAACAGCGGGATCTGGATACCCATGTTGGCTCCCACATGCTCCTCGATGTTGTCATCGGATGAACCGCGATGTCGAGGATTCGATCAAACCCCGTATGCAATTCCCTTTGTCAATCGGTACGTTACATGCCCGAGACTCGATCGTCGGTATCCCAATACCTCGTTCAGTCTCGTTACCGGCAAGTCACTTTACTCGTACCGCAATGCATGATCCCGTGATCAAACACTTGGTCACTTTGAGCTCATTGTGATGATGCATTACCGAGTGGGCCCAGAGATACCTCTCCGTCATACGGAGTGACAAATCCCAGTCTCGATCCGTGTCAACCCAACAGACACTTTCGGAGATACCTGTAATGCACCTTTATAGTCATCCAGTTACGTTGTGACGTTTGGTACACCCAAAGCACTCCTACGGTATCCGGGAGTTACACGATCTCATGGTCTAAGGAAGAGATACTTGACATTGGAAAAGCTCTAGCAAACGAACTAACCGACCTTTGTGCTATGCTTAGGATTGGGTCTTGTCCATCACATCATTCTCCTAATGATGTGATCCCGTTATCAACGACATCTAATGTCCATAGCCAGGAAACCATGACTATCTGTTGATCACAACGAGCTAGTCAACTAGAGGCTCACTAGGGACATATTGTGGTCTATGTATTCACACGTGTATTACGATTTCCGGATAATACAGTTATAGCATGAATAAAAGACTATTATCATGAACAAAGAAATATAATAATAACACTTTTATTATTGCCTCTAGGGCATATTTCCAACAGTCTCCCACTTGCACTAGAGTCAGTAATCTAGTTACATTGTGATGAATCGAACACCCATAGAGTTCTAGTATTGATCATGTTTCGCTCGCGAGAGAGGTTTAGTCAACGGATCTGCGACATTCAGATCCGTATGTACTTTGGAAATTTCTATGTCTCCATCTTGAACATTCTCACGGATGGAGTTGAAACGACGCTTGATGTGCCTGGTCTTCTTGTGAAATCTGGGCTCCTTCGCAAGGGCAATAGCTCCAGTATTGTCACAGAAAAATTTGATCGGCCCCGACGCATTGGGTATGACTCCTAGGTCGGTGATGAACTCCTTCACCCAAATAGCTTCATGCGCTGCCTCCGAGGCTGCCATGTACTCCGCTTCACATGTAGATCCCGCCACGACGCTCTGCTTGTAGCTGCACCAGCTTACTGCTCCACCATTCAACATATACACGTATCCGGTTTGTGACTTAGAGTCATCCAGATCTGTGTCAAAGCTAGCGTCGACGTAACCCTTTACGACGAGCTCTTCGTCACCTCCATAAACGAGAAACATGTCCTTTGTCCTTTTCAGGTACTTCAGGATATTCTTGACCGCTGTCCAGTGTTCCTTGCCTGGATTACTTTGGTACCTTCCTACCAAACTTACGGCAAGGTTTACATCAGGTCTGGTACACAGCATGGCATACATAATAGATCCTATGGCTGAAGCATAGGGGATGACACTCATCTCTTCTATATCTTTTGCCGTGGTCAGGCATTGAGCTTAGCTCAATCTCACACCTTGCAATACAGGCAAGAACCCTTTTTTGGACTGATCCATTTTAAACTTCTTCAAAATCTTATCAACGTATGTGCTTTGTGATAGACCTATGAGGCGTCTCGATCTATCCCTATAGATCTTGATGCCTAATATGTAAGCAGCTTCTCCAAGGTCCTTCATTGAAAAACACTTATTCAAGTAGGCCTTAATGCTGTCCAAAAGTTCCATATCATTTCCCATCAAGAGTATGTCATCTACATATAATATGAGAAATGCTACAGAGCTCCCACTCACTTTCTTGTAAACACAGGCTTCTCCATAAGTCTGCATAAACCCAAACGCTTTGATCATCTCATCAAAGCGAATATTCCAACTCCGAGATGCTTGCACCAGCCCATAAATGGATCGCTGGAGCTTGCATACTTTGTTAGCGTTCTTAGGATCGACAAAACCTTCTGGCTGCATCATATACAGTTCTACCTTGAGATAACCGTTAAGGAATGCCGTTTTGACGTCCATCTGCCATAATCATAGTATGCGGCAATTGCTAACATGATTCGGACGGACTTAAGCTTCGCTACGGGAGAGAAAGTCTCATCGTAGTCAATCCCTTGAACTTGCCGATAACCCTTAGCGACAAGTCGAGCTTTATCGATGGTGACATTACCATCCGCGTCCGTCTTCTTCTTAAAGATCCATTTGTTTTCTATCGCTCGCCGATCATCGGGCAAGTCAGTCAAAGTCCATACTTTGTTTTCATACATGGATTCTATCTCGGATTTCATGGCTTCTAGCCATTTGTTGGAATCTGGGCCCGCCATCGCTTCTTCATAGTTCGAAGGTTCATCATTGTCTAACAACATGATTTCCAGGACAGGGTTGCCGTACCACTCTGGTGCGGATCGTGTCCTTGTGGACCTACGAAGTTCAGTAGCAACTTGATCCGAAGTACATTGATCATCATCATTATTTTTCTCTTCAGTTGGTGTAGGCATCACAGGAACATTTTCTTGAGCTGCACTACCTTCCCGTTCAAGAGGTAGTACTTCATCGAGTTCTACTTTCCTCCCACTTACTTCTTTCGAGAGAAACTCTTTTTCCAGAAAGGATCCGTTCTTGGCAACAAAGATCTTGCCCTCGGATCTTAAGTAGAAGGTATACCCAATGGTTTCTTTAGGGTATCCTATGAAGACGCATTTTTCCGACTTGGGTTCGAGCTTTTCAGGTTGAAGTTTCTTGACATAAGCATCGCATCCCCAAACTTTTAGAAACGACAGCTTAGGTTTCTTCCCAAACCACAATTCATACGGTGTCGTCTCAACGGATTTAGACGGTGCCCTATTTAAAGTGAATGTAGCTGTCTCTAGAGCGTATCCCCAAAATGATAGTGGTAAATCGGTAAGAGACATCATAGATCGCACCATATCTAATAGAGTGCGATTACGACGTTCGGACACACCGTTACGCTGAGGTGTTCCAGGCGGCGTTAGTTGTGAAACGATTCCACATTTCCTTAAGTGTGTACCAAATTCGTGACTTAAGTATTCTCCTCCACGATCTGATCGCAGGAATTTTATCTTTCGGTCACGTTGATTCTCTACCTCATTCTGAAATTCCTTGAACTTTTCAAAGGTCTCAGACTTGTGTTTCATTAAGTAGACATACCCATATCTACTCAAGTCATCAGTGAGAGTGAGAACATAACGATATCCTCCGCGAGCCTCAACGCTCATTGGACCGCACACATCGGTATGTATGATTTCCAACAAGTTGGTTGCTCGCTCCATTGTTCCGGAGAACGGAGTCTTGGTCATCTTGCCCATGAGGCATGGTTCGCATGTGTCAAACGATTCATAATCGAGAGACTCCAAAAGTCCATCAGCATGGAGTTTCTTCATGCGCTTGACACCAATGTGACCAAGGCGGTAGTGCCACAAGTATGTGGGACTATCGTTATCAACTTTACATCTTTTGGTACTCACACTATGAATATGTGTAATATTACGCTCGAGATTCATTATGAATAAACCATTGACCATAGGGGCATGACCATAAAACATAACTCTCATATAAATAGAACAACCATTATTCTCGGATTTAAATGAGTAGCCATCTCGTATCAAACGAGATCCAGATACAATGTTCATGCTCAAACTTGGCACCAAATAGCAATTATGAAGGTTCAAAACTAATCCCGTAGGTAAATGTAGAGGTAGCGTGCCGGCGGCGATCACATCGACTCTGGAACCATTCCCGACGCGCATCGTCACCTCGTCCTTTGCCAGTCTCCGCTTATTCCGCAGCTCCTGCTGTGAGTTACAAATATGAGCAACGGCACCGGTATCAAATACCCAGGAGTTACTACGAGTACTGGTAAGGTACACATCAATTACATGTATATCGAATATACCTTTAGTGTTGCCGGCCTTCTTATCCGCTAAGTATTTGGGGCAGTTCCGCTTCCAGTGACCCTTCCCCTTGCAATAAAAGCACTCAGTCTCAGGCTTGGGTCCATTCTTTGACTTCTTCCCGGCAACTGGCTTACCGAGCGCGGCAACCTCCTTGCCGTCCTTCTTGAAGTTCTTCTTACCCTTGCCCTTCTTGAACTTAGTGGTCTTACTGACCATCAACACTTGATGTTCTTTCTTGATTTCAACCTCTGCTGACTTCAGCATAGAAAATACTTCAGGAATGGTCTTTACCATCCCCTGCATATTGTAGTTCATGACAAAGCTCTTGTAGCTTGGTGGGAGCGACTGAAGGATTCTGTCAATGAGTGCCTCATCAGGGAGGTTAATATTCAGTTGGGTCATACGGTTGTGCAACCCAGACATCTTGAGTATGTGCTCACTGACAGAACTATTTTCCTCCATCTTACAACTATAGAACTTGTCGAAGATGTCATATCTCTTGACCCGGGCGTGAGCTTGGAAAACTAGTTTCAGCTCTTCGAACATCTCATATGCTCCGTGATGCTCAAAACGCTTCTGGAGCCCCGGTTCTAAGCTGTAAAGCATGCCGCACTGAATGAGGGAGTAATCATCAGCACGAGACTGCCAAGCATTCATAATGTCTTGGTTCTCTGGGACGGGAGCGTCACCTAGCGGTCCTTCTAGGACATATTGTTTCCTGGCAGCTATGAGGATGATCCTCAGGTTCCGGACCCAGTCCGTATAGTTGCTACCATCATCTTTCAGCTTGGTTTTCTCTAGGAACGCGTTGAAGTTCAAGTTGACATGAGTGTTGGCCATTTGATCTACAAGACATATTTGCAAAAGGTTTTAGACTAAGTTCATGATAATTAAGTTCATCTAATCAAATTATTGAATGAACTCCCACTTAGATTTGACATCCCTCTAGTCATCTAAGTGTTACACGATCCGAGTCGACTAGGCCGTGTTCGATCATCACGTGAGACGGACTAGTCATCGTCGGTGAACATTCTCATGTTGATCGTATCTTCCATACGACTCGTGTTCGACCTTTCGGTCTCCGTGTTCCGAGGCCATGTCTGTACATGCTAGGCTCGTCAAGTTAACCCTAAGTGTTTTGCATGTGTAAAACTGTCTTACACCCGTTGTATGTGAACGTAAGGATCTATCACACCCGATCATCACGTGGTGCTTCGAAACGACGAACTTTAGCAACGGTGCACAGTTAGGGGAGAACACTTCTTGAAATTGTTGTAAGGGATCATCTTATTTACTACCGTCGTTCTAAGTAAACAAGATGCATAAAACATAATAAACATCACATGCAATTATATAAAGTAGTGACATGATGTGGCCAATATCATATAGCTCCTTTGATCTTCATCTTCGGGTCTCCATGATCATCTTGTCACCGGCATGACACCATGATCTCCATCATCATGATCTCCATCATCGTGTCTTCATGAAGTTGTCACGCCAACGACTACTTCTACTTCTATGACTAACGCGTTTAGCAATAAAGTAAAGTAGTTTACATGGCGTTCTTCAATGACACGCAGGTCATACAAAAAATAAAGACAACTCCTATGGCTCCTACCGGTTGTCATACTCATCGACATGCAAGTCGTGATTCCTATTACAAGAATATGATCTCATACATCACAATATATCATTCATCATTCATCACAACTTCTGGCCATATCACATCACATGACAATTGCTGCAAAAACAAGTTAGACGTCCTCTAATTGTTGTTGCATCTTTTACGTGGCTGCAATTGGGTTCTAGCAAGAACGTTTTCTTACCTACGAATAACCACAACGTGATCTTGTCAACTTCTATTTACCCTTCATAAGGACCCTTTTCATCGAATCCACTTCAACTAAAGTGGGAGAGACAGACACCCGCCAGCCACCTTATGCAACTAGTGCATGTTAGTCGGTGGAACCGGTCTCACGTAAGCGTACGTGTAAGGTTGGTCCGGGCCGCTTCATCCCACAATACCGCTGAAGCAAGATAAGACTAGTAGCGGCAAGCAAGTTGACAAGATCTACACCCACAACAAAATTGTGTTCTACTCGTGCAAAGAGAACTACGCATAGACCTAGCTCCGATACCACTGTTGGGGAATGTTGCAGAAAAATTAAAAAAAATTCTACGGTTTCACCAAGATCCATCTATGAGTTCATCTAAGCAACGAGTCAAGGGAGTGAGTTTGCATCTACATACCACTTGTAGATCGAGTGCGGAAGCGTTCAAGGGGTTGGTGATGATGGAGTCGTACTCGGCGTGATTCGGATCACCGATGACCAAGTGCTGAACAGACAGCACCTCCGCGTTCAACACACGTACGGTACGGGCGACGTCTCCTCCGTCTTGATCTAGCAAGGAGGAAGGAGAGGTTGAGGAAGATAGCTCCAACGGCAGCACGACGGCGTGGTGTTGTTGGTGCAGCAGTACTCCGACAGAGCTTCGCCAAGCACATACGGAGGAGAGGTGTTGGGGAGGGGAGGGGCTGCGCCTTGAGTTGTGTTGTCTTGCAGCCCTCCCCTCACCCCTCTATATATAGGAGGAGAGGGGCAAGGGGGGCGGCCCTCTAGAGGAAACCCTAGGGGGGGCGGCCAAAGGGAGAGGGAAAAGGGGTGGCTTGCCCCCCAAGCTAGGGGGGCGCCCCCTTTAGGGTTTCCCCTCCCCTTGTCCTAGCCGCATGGGCCTAGGTGAGGATGCGCGCCCAGCCCACTAGGGGCTGGCTCCCTCTCCCACACAGCCCATGTGCCCCCCCCCGGGAGGGGTGGCCCCACCCGGTGGACCCCCGGAACCCTTCCGGTGGACCCGGTACAATACCGGTATGCCACCGAAACTTTCCGGTGTCCGTTTAACCACTTTCCTTATATAAATCTTTACCTCCGGACCATTCCGGAACACCTCGTGACGTCCGGGATCTCATCCGGGACTCCGAACAACATTCGGTAATCACATACTTGTCTTCCTGATAACCCTAGCGTCACCGAACCTTAAGTGTGTAGAGCCTACGGGTTCGGGAGACATGCAGACATGAACGAGACGACCTCAGGTCAATAACCAACAGCGGGATCTAGATACCCATGTTGGCTCCCACATGCTCCTCGATGTTGTCATCGGATGAACCGCGATGTCGAGGATTCGATCAAACCCCGTATGCAATTCCCTTTGTCAATCGGTACGTTACATGCCCGAGACTCGATCGTCGGTATCCCAATACCTCGTTCAGTCTCGTTACCGGCAAGTCACTTTACTCGTACCGCAATGCATGATCCCGTGATCAAACACTTGGTCACTTTGAGCTCATTGTGATGATGCATTACCGAGTGGGCCCAGAGATACCTCTCCGTCATACGGAGTGACAAATCCCAGTCTCGATCCGTGTCAACCCAACAGACACTTTCGGAGATACCTGTAATGCACCTTTATAGTCACCCAGTTACGTTGTGACGCTTGGTACACCCAAAGCACTCCTACGGTATCCGGGAGTTACACGATCTCATGGTCTAAGGAAGAGATACTTGACATTGGAAAAGCTCTAGCAAACGAACTAACCGACCTTTGTGCTATGCTTAGGATTGGGTCTTGTCCATCACATCATTCTCCTAATGATGTGATCCCGTTATCAACGACATCCAATGTCCATAGCCAGGAAACCATGACTATCTGTTGATCACAACGAGCTAGTCAACTAGAGGCTCACTAGGGACATATTGTGGTCTATGTATTCACATGTGTATTACGATTTCCGGATAATACAGTTATAGCATGAATAAAAGACTATTATCATGAACAAAGAAATATAATAATAACACTTTTATTATTGCCTCTAGGGCATATTTCCAACAAGTTTGACAATACGAAAGTGAGGTGTCATAAGTGTGGCCTCCTCGGTTCAAGGCTGGCTGCAAGGAAGCACCGAAGCAACGGGCGCTCATGGCCGAGGAAGGAGACGACGGGGATATGATGCTGATGCGCTGGGGAACGTTGCAGAAAATAAAAAATTTCCTACGGTTTCAGCAAGATCCATCTATGAGTTCATCTAAGCAACGAGTGATAGGAGTGCATCTACATACCTTTGTAGATCGTGAGCGGAAGCGTTCAAGAGAACGGGGATGATGGAGTCGTACTCGCCGTGATCCAAATCACCGATGACCAAGTGCTGAACAGACAGCACCTCCGCGTTCAACACACGTACGGAGCGGATGACGTCTCCTCCTTCTTGATCCAGCAAGGGGAAAGGAGAGGTTGATGAAGATCCAGCAGCACGACGGCGTGGTGGTGGATGCAGCAGGACTCCGGCAGGGCTTCGCCAAGCTACTGCGGGAGGAGGAAGAGGAGTAGCACGGGGAGGGAGGCGCCAAGACTCAGGGTGTGGCTGCCCTCCCTCCCCCCTCCTTTATATAGGCCCCCAGGGGGGCGCCGTCCCTGGAGATTGAATCTCCCAAGGGGGGCGGCGGCCAGGGGGGTGGAGTGCCCCCCAAGGCAAGTGGTGCCTCCACCCCCACCCTAGGGTTTCCAACCCTAGGCGCAGGGGGGGCCCAAGGGGGGCGCACCAGCCCACTAGGGGCTGGTTCCCCTCCCACTTCAGCCCACGGGGCCCTCCGGGATAGGTGGTCCCACCCGGTGGACCCCCGGGACCCTTCCGGTGGTCCCGGTACAATACCGGGTGACCCCGAAACTTTCCTGATGGCCGAAACAGCACTTCCTATATATAATTCTTTACCTCCGGACCATTCCAAAACTCCTCGTGACGTCCGGGATCTCATCCGGGACTCCGAACAACATTCGGTTTGCTGCATACTCATATTCATACAACCTTTAGCGTCACCGAACCTTAAGTGTGTAGACCCTACGGGTTCGGGAGACATGCAGACATGACCAAGACGACTCTCCGGTCAATAACCAACAGCGGGATCTGGATACCCATGTTGGCTCCCACATGCTCCTCGATGATCTCATCGGATGAACCACGATGTCGAGGATTCAATCAACCACGTATACAATTCCCTTTGTCAATCGGTACGTTACTTACCCGAGACTCGATCGTCGGTATCCCAATACCTCATTCAGTCTCGTTACCGGCAAGTCACTTTACTCGTACCGTAATGCATGATCCCGTGACCAGACACTTGGTCACTTTAAGCTCATTATGATGATGCACTACCGAGTGGGCCCAGTGATACCTCTCCGTAATACGGAGTGACAAATCCCAGTCTCGATCCGTGTCAACCCAACAGACACTTTCGGAGATACCTGTAGTGCACCTTTATAGTCACCCAGTTATGTTGTGACGTTTGGTACACCCAAACCACTCCTACGGTATCCGGGAGTTACACGATCTCATGGTCTAAGGAAAAGATACTTGACATTGGAAAAGCTCTAGCAAAACGAACTACACGATCTTGTGCTATGCTTAGGATTGGGTCTTGTCCATCACATCATTCTCCTAATGATGTGATCCCGTTATCAACGACATCTAATGTCCATAGTCAGGAAACCATGACTATCTGTTGATCAACGAGCTAGTCAACTAGAGGCTTACTAGGGACATATTATGGTCTATGTATTCACACGTGTATTACGATTTCCGGATAATACAATTATAGCATGAATAAAGACAGTTATCATGAACAAGGAAATATAATAATAATCCTTTTATTATTGCCTCTAGGGCATATTTCCAACAGTCTCCCACTTGCACTAGAGTCAATAATCTAGTTACATTGTGATGAATCGAACACCCATAGAGTTCTAGTGTTGATCATCTTTTCCTCGCGAAAGAGGTTTAGTCAACGGATCTGCGACATTCAGATCCGTATGTACTTTGCAAATATCTATGTCTCCATCTTGAACATTTTCACGGATGGAGTTGAAACGATGCTTGATGTGCCTGGTTTTCTTGTGAAACCTGGGCTCCTTGGCAAGGGCAATAGCTCTAGTGTTGTCACAGAAGAGTTTGATCGGCCCCGACGCATTGGGTATGACTCCTAGGTCGGTGATGAACTCCTTCACCCAAATTGCTTCATGCGCTGCCTCCGAGGCTGCCATGTACTCCGCTTCACATGTAGATCCCGCCACGACGCTCTGCTTGCAGCTGCACCAGCTTACTGCTCCACCATTCAACATATACACGTATCCGGTTTGTGACTTAGAGTCATCCAGATCTGTGTCGAAGCTAGCATCGACGTAACCCTTTACGGCGAGCTCTTCGTCACCTCCATAAATGAGAAACATGTCCTTTGTCCTTTTCAGGTACTTCAGGATATTCTTGACCGTTGTCCAGTGTTCCTTGTCGGGATTACTTTGGTACCTTCCTACCAAACTTACGACAAGGTTTATATCAGGTCTGGTACACAACATGGCATACATAATAGATCCTATGGCTGAAGCATAGGGGATGACACTCATCTCTTCTTTATTTTTTATCGTGGTCGGGCATTGAGCCGAGCTCAATCTCACACCTTGCAATACAGGCAAGAACCCTTTTTTGGACTGATCCATTTTAAACTTCTTCAAAATCTTATCAACGTATGTGCTTTGTGATAGACCCATGAGGCGTCTCGATCTATCCCTATAGATCTTGATGCCTAATATGTAAGCAGCTTCTCCAAGGTCCTTCATTGAAAAACACTTATTCAAGTAGGCCTTAATGCTGTCCAAAAGTTCTATATCATTTCCCATCAAGAGTATGTCATCTACATATAATATGAGAAATGCTACAGAGCTCCCACTCACTTTCTTGTAAACGCAGGCTTCTCCATAAGTCTGCATAAACCCAAACGCTTTGATCATCTCATCAAAGCGAATGTTCCAACTCTGAGATGCTTGCACCAGCCCATAAATGGATCGCTGGAGCTTGCATACTTTGTTAGCATTCTTAGGATCGACAAAACCTTCCGGCTGCATCATATACAGTTCTACCTTGAGATAACCGTTAAGGAATGCCGTTTTGACGTCCATCTGCCATATCTCATAATCATAGTATGCGGCAATTGCTAACATGATTCGGACGGACTTCAGCTTCACTACGGGAGAGAATGTCTCATCGTAGTCAACCCCTTGAACTTGCCAATAACCCTTAGCGACAAGTCGAGCTTTATAGATGGTAATATTACCATCCACACCCATCTTCTTCTTAAAGATCCATTTGTTTTCTATCGCTCGCCGATCATCGGGCAAGTCTGCCAAAGTCCATACTTTGTTTTCATACATGGATTCTATCTCGAATTGCATGGCTTCAAGCCATTTGTTGGAATCTAGGCCTGCGATCGCTTCTTCATAGTTCGAAGGTTCACCGTTGTCTAACAACATGATTTCCAAGACAGGGTTGCCATACCACTCTAGTGTGGAACGTGTCCTAGTGGACCTACGAAGTTCAGTAGCAACTTGATCCGAAGTACCTTGATCATCATCATTAATTTCCCCTCCAGTTGGTGTAGGCACCACGGGAACATTTTCCTGAGCTGCACTACTTTCCGGTTCAAGAGGTAGTACTTCATCGAGTTCTACTTTCCTCCCACTTACTTCTTTCGAGAGAAACTCCTTTTCCAGAAAGGATCCGTTCTTGGCAACAAAGATCTTGCCCTCGGATCTTAAGTAGAAGGTATACCCAATGGTTTCCTTAGGGTATCCTATGAAGACGCATTTTTCCGACTTGGGTTCGAGCTTTTCAGGTTGAAGTTTCTTGACATAAGCATCGCATCCCCAAACTTTTAGAAATGACAGCTTAGGTTTCTTCCCAAACCATAATTCATACGGTGTCGTCTCAACGGATTTAGACGGTGCCCTATTTAAAGTGAATGTAGCTGTCTCTAGAGCGTATCCCCAAAATGATAGCGGTAAATCGGTAAGAGACATCATAGATCGCACCATATCCAATAGAGTGCGATTACGACGTTCGGACACACCGTTACGCTGAGGTGTTCCAGGCGGCGTGAGTTGTGAAACGATTCCACATTTCCTTAAGTGTGTACCAAATTCGTGACTTAAATATTCTCCTCCACGATCTGATCGTAGGAACTTTATCTTTCGGTCACGTTGATTCTCTACCTCATTCTGAAATTCCTTGAACTTTTCAAAGGTCTCAGACTTGTGTTTCATCAAGTAGACATACCCATATCTACTCAAGTCATCAGTGAGAGTGAGAACATAACGATATCCTCCGCGAGCCTCAACGCTCATTGGACCGCACACATCGGTATGTATGATTTCCAATAAGTTGGTTGCTCGCTCCATTGTTCCGGAGAACGGAGTCTTGGTCATTTTGCCCATGAGGCATGGTTCGCATGTGTCAAATGATTCATAATCGAGAGACTCTAAAAGTCCATCAGCATGGAGCTTCTTCATGCGCTTGACACCAATGTGACCAAGGCGGCAGTGCCACAAGTATGTGGGACTATCGTTATCAACTTTACATCTTTTGGTATTCACACTATTAATATGTGTAATATTACGTTCAAGATTCATTAAGAATAAACCATTGACCATCGGGGCATGACCATAAAACATATCTCTCATATAAATAGAACAACCATTATTCTCGAATTTAAATGAGTAGCCATCTCGTATTAAACAAGATCCAGATACAATGTTCATGCTCAAACTTGGCACTAAATAACAATTATTGAAGTTCATAACTAATCCCATGGGTAAATGTAGAGGTAGCGTGCCGACGGCGATCACATCGACCTTGGAACCATTCCCGACGCGCATCGTCACCTCGTCCTTCGCCAGTCTCCGCTTATTCCGCAGCTCCTGCTGTGAGTTACAAGTGTGAGCAACGGCACCGGTATCAAATACCCAGGAGTTACTACGAGTACTGGTAAGGTACACATCAATTACATGTATATCACATATACCTTTAGTGTTGCCGACCTTCTTGTCCGCTAAGTATTTGGGGCAGTTCCGCTTCCACTGACCCTTCCCTTTGCAATAAAAGCACTCAGTCTCAGGCTTGGGTCCATTCTTTGACTTCTTCCCGGCAACTGGCTTACTGGGCGCGGCAACATCTTTGCCGTCCTTCTTGAAGTTCTTCTTACCCTTGCCCTTCTTGAACTTAGTGGTCTTATTGACCATCAACACTTGATGTTCTTTCTTGATTTCAACCTCCGTTGACTTCAGCATTGAAAATACTTCAGGAATGGTCTTCACCATCCCCTGCATATTGTAGTTCATCACAAAGCTCTTGTAGCTCGGTGGGAGCGACTGAAGGATTCTATCAATGACCGCCTCATCCGGGAGGTTGATCTCCAGCTGGGACAGGCGGTTGTGCAACCCAGACATTTTGAGTATGTGCTCACTGACAGAACTGTTTCCTCCATCTTACAACTATAGAACTTGTCGGAGACTTCATATCTCTCGACCCGGGCATGAGCTTGAAAAACCATTTTCAGCTCCTCGAACATCTCATATGCTCCATGTTGCTCAAAATGCTTTTGGAGCCCTGGTTCTAAGCTGTAAAGCATGCCGCACTGAACGAGGGAGTAATCATCAGCACGTGACTGCCAAGCGTTCATAACGTCTTGGTTCTCTGGGATGGGTGCTTCACCTAGCGGTCCTTCTAGGACATATGCTTTGTTGGCTGCTATGAGGATGATCCTCAGGTTCCGGACCCAGTCCGAATAGTTGCTGCCATCATCTTTTAGCTTGGTTTTCTCTAGGAACGCGTTGAAGTTCATGTTGACATGAGCGTTGGTCATTTGATCTACAAGACATATTTGCAAAGGTTTTAGACTAAGTTCATGATAATTAAGTTCATCTAATCAAATTATTTAATGAACTCCCACTCAGATTAGACATCCCTCTAGTCATCTAAGTGTTACACGATCTGAGTCGACTAGACCGTGTTCGATCATCACGTGAGACGGACTAGTCATCGTCGGTGAACATTCTCATGTTGATCGTATCTTCCATACGACTCGTGTTCGACCTTTCGGTCTCCGTGTTCCGAGGCCATGTCTGTACATGCTAGGCTCGTCAAGTTAACCCTAAGTGTTTTGCATGTGCAAAACTGTCTTACACCCGTTGTATGTGAACGTAAGGATCTATCACACCCGATCATCACGTGGTGCTTCGAAATGACGAACTTTAGCAACGGTGCACAGTTAGGGGAGAACACTTCTTGAAATTGTTGTAAGGGATCATCTTATTTACTACCGTCGTTCTAAGTAAACAAGATGCATAAAACATAATAAACATCACATGCAATTATATAAAGTAGTGACATGATGTGGCCAATATCATATAGCTCCTTTGATCTTCATCTTCGGGTCTCCATGATCATCTTGTCACCGGCATGACACCATGATCTCCATCATCATGATCTCCATCATCGTGTCTTCATGAAGTTGTCACGCCAACGACTACTTCTACTTCTATGGCTAACGCGTTTAGCAATAAAGTAAAGTAGTTTACATGGCGTTCTTCAATGACACGCAGGTCATACAAAAAATAAAGACAACTCCTATGGCTCCTACCGGTTGTCATACTCATCGACATGCAAGTCGTGATTCCTATTACAAGAACATGATCTCATACATCACAATATATCATTCATCATTCATCACAACTTCTGGCCATATCACATCACATGACAATTGCTGCAAAAACAAGTTAGACGTCCTCTAATTGTTGTTGCATCTTTTACGTGGCTGCAATTGGGTTCTAGCAAGAACGTTTTCTTACCTACGAATAACCACAACATGATTTTGTCAATTTCTATTTACCCTTCATAAGGACCCTTTTCGTCGAATCCGCTCCAACTAAAGTGGGAGAGACAGACACCCGCTAGCCACCTTATGCAACTAGTGCATGTCAGTCGGTGCAACCTGTCTCACGTAAGCGTACGTGTAAGGTCGGTCCGGGCCGCTTCATCCCACAATACCGCTGAAGCAAGAACAGACTAGTAGCGGCAAGAAAGTTGACAAGATCTACGCCCACAACAAATTTGTGGTCTACTCGTGCAATAGAGAACTACGCATAGACCTAGCTCATGATGTCACTGTTGGGGAACCTTGCAGAACATAAAAAATTTCCTACGGTTTCCCCAAGATCCATCTATGAGTTCATCTAAGCAACGAGTGATAGGAGTGCATCTACATACCTTTGTAGATCGTGAGCGGAAGCGTTCAAGGGAACGGGGATGATGGAGTCGTACTCGCCGTGATCCAAATCATCGATGACCAAGTGCTGAACGGATAGCACCTCCGCGTTCAACACACGTACGGATCGGATGACGTCTCCTCCTTCTTGATCCAGCAAGGGGAAAGGAGAGGTTGATGAAGATCCAGCAGCACGACGGCGTGGTGGTGGATGCAGCAGGACTCCGGCAGGGCTTCGCCAAGCTACTACGGGAGGAGGAAGAGGTGTAGCAGGGGGAGGGAGGCGCCAAGACTCAGGGTGCGGCTGCCCTCCCTCCCCCCTCCTTTATATAGGCCCCCAGGGGGGGCGCCGGCCCTGGAGATTGAATCTCCCAAGGGGGGCGGCGGCCAGGGGGGTGGAGTGCCCCCCAAGGCAAGTGGTGCCCCCCCCCCACCCTAGGGTTTCCAACCCTAGGCGCAGGGGGCCCCAAGGGGGGAGCACCAGCCTACTAGGGGCTGGTTCCCCTCCCACTTCAGCCCATGGGGCCCTCCGGGATACGTGGCCCCACCCGGTAGACCCCCGGGACCCTTCCGGTGGTCCCGGTACAATACCGGGTGATCCCAAAACTTTCCCGATGGCCGAAACAGCACTTGCTATATATAATTCTTTACCTTCGGACCATTCCGAAACTCCTCGTGACGTCCGGGACTCCGAACAACATTCGATTTGCTGCATACTCATATTCATACAACCCTAGCGTCACTGAACCTTAAGTGTGTAGACCCTACGGGTTCGGGAGACATGCAGACATGACTGAGACGGCTCTCCGATCAATAACCAACAGCGGGATCTGGATACCCATGTTGGCTCCCACATGCTCCTCGATGATCTCATCGGATGAACCACGATGTCGAGGATTCAATCAACCTCGTATACAATTCCCTTTGTCAATCGGTACGTTACTTGCCCGAGACTCGATCGTCGGTATCCCAATACCTCGTTCAGTCTCGTTAGCGACAAGTCACTTTACTCGTATCATAATGCATGATCCCGTGACCAGACACTTGGTTACTTTGAGCTTATTATGATGATGCACTACCGGGCCCGGTGATACCTCTCCGTAATACGGAGCGACAAATTCCAGTCTCGATCTGTGTCAACCCAACAGACACTTTCGGAGATACCTTAGTGCACCTTTATAGTCACCCAGTTACGTTGTGACGTTTGGTACACCCAAAGCACTCCTACGGTAGCCGGGAGTTACACGATCTCATGGTCTAAGGAAAAGATACTTGACATTGGAAAAGCTCTAGCAAAACGAACTACACGATCTTGTGCTATGCTTAGGATTGGGTCTTGTCCATCACATCATTCTCCTAATGATGTGATCCCGTTATCAACGACATCTAATGTCCATAGTCAGGAAACCATGACTATCTGTTGATCAACGAGCTAGTCAACTAGAGGCTTACTAGGGACATATTATGGTCTATGTGTTCACACGTGTATTACGATTTCCGGATAATACAATTATAGCATGAATAAAGACAGTTATCATGAACAAGGAAATATAATAATAATCCTTTTATTATTGCCTCTAGGGCATATTTACAACATGATGTGCGAGCTAGTGGGCGAGGAGGATCCAGACGATCACGATCAGCTGGAGACTGGTCCGGTGAGCGCATCCATGTCGGTAGAACCGGGCGAAGTTGTGGCGCCAAAAGACCATGATTCAAAACGTGACGGTGTAATCATGCTAAAACCAGGCGAAGACGTGGCGCAAGAAGTCCACGACATAATGAGTGATGTTGTGGTCGCGCTAGAAGAAGGCGAAGACGTTGTGCCAGAAGACCACGACGCAAGGTTGCCCGGTGGAGTCGCGCCAAGTGACCACGACACGCAGGCAGTACGGCGGACGCGTCAATCAGTCCACGCGCGCAGGCCATAAGTGCCGAGTCACATATGCTCGTAGGCAGCGGCAGCGACCGAGCCGGTGCATGGGACAGAAGAAAGGGACACACCACCACGTGAGGGCCATGTGGGTGGGCTAGATGGTGTGCAACGTTCAGAAAAAAGAGATGGGCAAGAGAAAAATAACAGCCCAGCAAGCAGCAGTGATGAATCAGCTCGGGATGCAAATTCTTTAGGTAGCAATCCACGCGACTGCAGCCCAGTAAGAAGTCAAGCTAGCAGTGCAGCTGCTGCAGGCTCTCCGAGTGATTCTAACCACCCAGGAAGCGGACCAAGAGGTCCAGAAACACCAACAACGGGAGGTTTGGCAACTCCAGAAAAAGTGGCATCGCCTCTGACAGTACAAGAGACGACGGAACAGCCACCTACAGCAGTATACATGCGGTAAGTATTGAATCTCTGTCCGAAGGAAACACTTCAAACAAGTGAGGTGAAGATGAAGAGCAAAGAGCAACGACGTTTGCACATCGAGGAACCGGATAATTTTGGAGATGCAAAGACCGAAGAGTGTTGGCGTCGTGCTATGAATGAAGAGTTGGGTTCAATCCGAGACAACAAAGCATGAGAACTCGTGGATCTTCTCAATGGACATAATGCCATGGAGCTCAAGTGAGTGTACAAAGTCAAGACGCATGACGAAGGGAACTTGGTGAAGCATAAAGCAATGCTCGTGGCTAAACCAAACATGCAAGTGCAACGTGTGGACTTCGAACAAGTGTTCGCTCCAGTTACCAAAATGGACTCGGTGAGACTGCTTATAGCTCTCGCGGCTCAAGAATCTTGGAGGCTACATCACATGGATGTGAACTCCGCGTTTTTGACCGGGGAGTTGAAAGAAGAAGTATACGTGAAGCAACCACCGGGTTACATCAAAGAAGGAGAGGAAGACAAGGTATTGAAGCTACACAAGGCATTGTATGGGCTACGACAAGCTCCTTAGGCATGGAGCATGAAGCTTGACAATACATTGATTTTTCTCGGGTTTGAGAAAGCCCCACTAGAGCATACAATGTATAAGCGAGGTAAAGGCAAGGATCGTCTTTTAGTGGGCATTTATGTGGATGATCTGTTGATAACTGGAGCAGATGAAGAGGTGATTGTAAACTTCAAGCTACAGATGAAGGAGCTATTCAAGATGACTGATCTAGGGCTCTTGAGTTACTACCTTGGGATCGAGGTACAACAAAAGCCGGAGAGGATCACATTATGCCAGGAGGCATATGCAAAGAAGGTACTTGAAAGCTGTGGCATGAAAGATTGCAATCCAAGTCATGTTCCGATGAAGCCTCGTCTCATACTAAGCAAGAATAGTGAAGCACCCACGGTTGATGCAAGGGAGTATCGAAGTATGGTCCAAAAGTTGAGGTATCTCACAAGTACAAGATCGGACTTGGCCTATTCCGTTGGCATAGTGAGTCGCTTCATGGAAGCACCCACGATTGAACATTGGGCAGTTGTGGAAACTACTCAGGTACATCAATGGGACAAGAAACTTAGGTTGTGTCTATTTGAGAGAGAAGAAGAAGGAGATGGTGGAGCTACTTGGCTATAGTGATAGCGACATGGCAGGAGATGTGGACGACGCGTAAAAGTATCTCGGGCGTGACATATTTCTTGGTAGGAAGCATTGTGAGTTGGCTATCACAAAAGCAGAAGGTGGTCGCATTATCATCTCGTGAAGCAGAGTATATTGCAGCTGCTACCGCGGTGTGTCAAGGTGTTTGCCCAGGAAGGCTACTCGATGACCTCACATGTAAGGAACTGGAAGTAGTGGTGCTCAAGATTGACGACGATTCTACAATCTCTCTGTTGAAGAATCCAGTGCATCACGGAAGATGCAAGCACACCGATACAAGGTATCGTTATTTCAGTGAGTGTGTGAAAGAAAGCAAAGTTGATGTCAACTACGTTTGCACCGATGACCAGCTTGCAGATATCCTAACTAGATCTTTAGGACGATAGAAGTTCGTGAAAATGCGGCGAAGGATCAGCGTCTATGCTGTAAAATGAGGACATCATATTTAGGAGGGTGATTGTTGAAATTAACCACGATCGGTGGCCTTGTACGGCTCGGACAGGTGCAATCACCAAGCCGTATAGGTGTAGGACTAGATTAGCCTAGCTTAAGTTCCTATATATATACTTGTACCCCTGTAAGATTTTGTAGACCAGATCAAAAGAAATAAAATCTCAGGAGCGACACGCTCCTGTTGCGATCCATCGGTGTCCCGTGTCCACATGTGTGTGCCGCTGAACTAGCTCATATGGCAAGCCGGCAGCTTGTATTTTCTATACGTGCGTGTGTTCGGTTGAAGGAAAATTGATCCAGCAGCCTGCTAGTCAGCTTGGTGTGTACGTGCAGCTTGCCGTGTACGTCTACGTCTATCTCTAGCTCGGAAAGTACTCGAGCTAGTCTTGTACTCCCTCCGTCCAGAAATACTTGTCGCAGAAATGCATAAAAATGGATGTATCTAGAATTAAAATATGTCTAGATACATCCATTCCTCCGACAAATATTTCTGGATGGAGGGAGTACGTGCGTCTCACCGAAAAATACACAGCGGATCGCAGCATTGAGGCCGGGCCTGTGGCAACAAACTATGGGTGTCTCAAAGCGTGGAAGATCTTATCATCAAATAAGAAGGGTCCTTGCTCATAGAGATTATTCTGAGCACACTAGGTAACAAAGGGAGGTATTGCCTCCAAGACGAGGCAACAATAATACCATTTGGTTGGTATTGTGTATCAGTTGAATCCTGTAGGTTAAATATAATACTGTTGTTTCTTACAATATTCCCTTCTTCTCTGAAAAGGCTTGGTAAAATATATAGATTACAAATTCTGTTTCCAGGCACGGTGGCAGATATCTGAGCGAATTCTAAAGCAATGGACCTCATTAAACAACCTTGATAGGGAACACCATGAGCATGCTAAGAACAATTTTACACAACATCTTATCCTAAAGCCACGACCATGGGTATTGGCTGGCACAGTTATCAGACGATCAGTCATTATGACTGTGACTGGAACAACACTTCATGTTCGAGGTGGAAACTCTTGTTCTGACCTTTATTGGCCAGGCTCGGCTGACCCCACAGCTTTTTTCAAAAAGAGCCTATAATTATTGGAGATTACTGTTCATCATGAAGAAAAAATTGCCACAGCTTCTTGCAGGCATTGCCGCAAAAGGAGTCGACTTAGTTGTAGGTGTTAATTTCATATTTGTAATGGTTCTGACGTGGTTGTCTATGTTACGCACTCTACTGGTTTATGTCTTGGTCTTTATTGGCTTCCATACACTTTAATATAGATGGATGTGTGAATCACAATAATGCAGATGCTCAAGATTTCAAACTCCTTTGGAAAAAAATCTTATGCTAAAAGGCCAGGATGCCATGGTGGTGCAACAAAAACAGTTGGCAGATCAAATGGTTTGGTCAATCTCTGAAAATTATTTTTTAAGAATCCATGTCTCGAAATTTTTCTACACAAATTCATTGCTAGGGGACATCCTGTTTTATAAAAGCCTCACAAAGCAATACATTATTGTTGGATAAGTGAGCAACAATCTTTACTGAGGGCCAAAGGCCGGTACATATACAGAGTGGTAAAGTGCAGAAAAGCCCCTTATACAATGGGGATGTACACAAGGAAATATACACATCTAACACCCCCCCCCCTCAAACTCATGGTGGATCAACAACACCGAGTTTGGAGAGGAAAAAGCCATGCTGCGCTCTAGTCTGTGCCTTCGTGAAGAAGTCAGCCAACTGTAACTCAGGGGGCACATAGTGAAGAGCGAGAGTCTGATCCTGCACAGCAGCACGTCAAAGTGGGCATCACGCCAATGTGCTTGGTGAGCTCATGCTTCACCGGGTCACGCGCGATACTGATAGCACCAGTACTGTCTGACAGCAGAGGAGTCGAGGTAGTAGCACACACACCAAAGTCCTCAAGTAATCACCGTAACCAGATCACCTCAGCCGTCAACATAGCCATGGCTCGCAACTCAGCCTCTGTACTCGAGCGAGAAACTGCAGTCTGTTTCTTTGTCTTCCAGGCAATAAGAGAGCCACCAAGAAAGACACAGTAAGCAGACAGCAAGCGTCAATCAGAGGGATCACTAGCCCAGGTAGCATCAGTGTAGGCCTGGAGCTCAAGAGAGCTGGAATGGGAAAGAAAAGGCGCTGAGAGATCGTGCCACGAAGATATCGTAGAACACGGAGGGGATGACTATAGTGGACAGATGTGGGGGCGAAAACAAACTGACTCAGGATGTGGACAAGGTAGGATCGGGGGAGGAGCTAGCACGGAGTTCCAGCGTGCGGGAGAGAGGGGAACCTAACATCTGATACCATGTTGGATAAGTGAGCAACAATCTTTACTGAGGGCCAAAGGCTGTACATATACAGAGTGATAAAGTGCAGAAAAGCCCCTTATACAATGGGGATGTACACAAGGAAATATACACATCTAATAGTTATTATACAAATAAATTAATTAAGTAGGCTACATAAATCATCATCATCAATGTGTACATCACGGCGTGTGTTCTTCCTAATTGATATTACAGTATGGATATTTATATTTAGTCAAAGACTAGAGGAATATGGTACATATGTAAACCTTGATTTAATTAACATGGTATTTGTTAAGAATGCCATGTCCAAGACATTTGGTATATCCATCAACAATTTCTGACTGGATTTTAAAGCTGCTTCCCATGTATTATTTCTCGTGGAATAATGCTCTTAGGTGGACTGGGCCCTCGCGTAGTTTTGTTTGGTCACCTATTTCAGGACTGGAACGATCATTTGCGTTTGTTCTTGGTATCACAGTCACCATTGTTTCTACTGTGTTTGCTGAGTAGAGGAACATTGAAACTAAAGTTTGATGGATCAAGAAACAGCCACCAGATTTTAATGTACAATCAATGCTGCCCAGCGGTCTACATTACTATTCTTTGGGGGCAAAGATGTTTATAATATGCTTCGACCTTGTCCCAGTACTGCGAGTGAAATCGTCCCACCCGTAGTGGCACGATCTTTCCCTATACAAAAGTCTCTTAAAAGATGCATGGCTAAAACAAGTACACCTAAGTGGCAGATGCTTGGTCACTGTGAGATCAAAACTATCATAAAATTGCTAAAATAGTGGTGCACATGACTTGGAAAAAGTTCAATACTGTGGGAACACAGAATCGCAAGCATGTTAGAGAAAACTGTCGGGAGCATATATAAATGATCAGGATTCAGGATGTACAGGTGAAGCGAACAGGAATGCACCATCCTGCAGCCCCTTCACGTCATACACAAGATAATCAAGGGTGGACACATACATGGAGCAGAGCTTACTGGCAGGCACTTCAGGTCAATTCCACTCCGACCTTCTTAGCAGCTTAACCACATTATATAGTACTCCGGCGCTGACAGACTGGATGTCGTCGTTGAACGCATGCACAGATTCTACCAAGTAATCATAATGGGTAGATGAAACTAGCAACACTACAACTCGCTTAAAATCAGAAGTGTATAAGTACATGCACAAAATATGATGCGATGCAGGCTACCTACTAAAGAATTTTTACCTATGAAGTGAAGAGTCTTGATTTAGTACCAACATGTAACCTTTCAATGCACTAGCAAGATAGACCAAACTTTATTTGCTTCCTAAGAATACTCTATCACAATGTTCCCTTTGTCACCTATTACTCTTGGACAATTTAGATGTGTCTTCACAGAGGACACCACTTTAGTCACCCCGGCCGGATGTTGCTGTACAAGTGCATGCTCTAGTCAATGCAATCAAAAGACCGATCTGATGGAAGAGATGTAACGCCAGATGTCTTCCAGTTATTCGCCGTCGTTACGATCGAGAAAGACCGGATCGCTAGGCGTTCGTGCGCGTGGTGATCGTGATGCGCGTGGGCGCTGCGTCCCGTTGGCTATAAAACCAGTTGTACCAGTAATTTGTTAGGATGTGGGAGGAGTCCAGATATAACGGAAAAGGCGAGCGTTTGGGCGCTGTGGCGTTTTGTGGCCAGGAATATCTTTCTGTTCAGTACTACTTCTACCTCCATCCACCTGTGAGAGAGCTAGTTAGGGCTGCCCCAACACGCCCAACATAGTTTGAGGACCTCCGAACACTGGAAAGCTACGCGGAAGGATTCAACTTAGACAAAAAGACATTAAAACTTGTTGTAAAACGAAGAAATGATGATACAGCAGTGCTATACACACGACGCTACATAGCCGATTTGTGGACCACGCTACCGATCACACCATACGGTGCAGGGTAGCAGCACTGGTGCACCGTTGGATATGGTTGTCGGCTGTATGTCGTCTGTGCAGTGTCGGCTGCACAGCAGTTTCGATGATGATATAGTACAACTGAGCAAACTACAAACGTATGTGGGTCCTACACTAGTGACTAGGGTGTCTAACAAGGGGACTTATGCCTTGTCGAGGGATCAGCCGACAACCAAAACGCCAACCATATCCAATGGCGTGAGTAAATTATGCCTGGCGTTTTGGTTGTTGGATCCTGGAACCTGAATCGAGGAGCGGGCTGCGGGGACGCTGAATCTTCATCGAATCGTACCGAATCCGACCTCGTTCCCGAATCCGATTCCGGGTCGATGAATCGGGATCGAGGGACGGCCTACCGTTCCTCGTTTCCGGCTACTATGGTTTTGACCAATATATTACTCCATACATAGATGTGAGATCAAAGTGGTAAAAAACCTTATGATCGATCATGTTTGAATCAACAAATGAAGACGTAAAAAAAATATCACCAAATATTTGCCAATTTCTCAATTATCAATGCCTTATTTGAACAATGTATACAAAATACTGATCAACACTTATAAATTTTTATCAGCCACCATAGCAGAGCGGGCAAAGCATAGGCTACGTTTTCTCGAATCAAACCTCAACTCTTGGCTTGCCGGCGATGGGGTGACTCTGGCTCTATTTGTGGCCTACTGCCATGCATGTTTCGCGTCGTCCACTGCTGTTGGACTGTTCCTGGCATGGAGGACGCTACACCTGCAAGCTATAAGAAAATGGAGGATCACTTTCGTATCTTGGATGCCCATGATCAAATCGCTCTCGTCTTGTGTGCAAGACCTCTACTTGCTACTAGGGTCACGCACAGCATGGTTGTCTCTGTACCACGCTCTTTTTCGGTTCACCCCGGTACCCTGCAGACAAATAAGCACACATCCGTAGGTCTCCTCCATTTCGAGGCCACATTGTTGATGCTTTTAGACAAGCTCATCACAACAACGACAAAGAAGAAGATCAGCAGTCCGAGGTGGCATGTAGGTTTTTTTTTCAAAAGGGGGACTCTCCGGCCTCTGCATCTGAGTGATGCATACGGCCACATTTATAAATAGATAAAGTGGTTCAACAATGTCTTGCAATGTGCTGCAACAAAGGAGGCTGGCTCACAAAGAGCTAGCGAAATAAAACAAGGCCCAGAAGCCACAACCGGCTGGCATAATATAGAGAGATAGGTAAACTAATCGCCTATCCTATTACATGACCGCCATCCAAACCGGTTGAAGATATCCCGCGCTACCATCTCCCACCGGACAGATCCAGTAACCAAACGCGCCCTGGCCTCCGTCGGAGTGAGTAATGACCACATACGGATTAGCGCAGTAGCCCGGAATACAACCTGCAAAAAATGAATAGTTGTTGTTCTGTTAAAAGCCAAATCATTTCTGCAGTTCCAAATCGCCCATAACAATGCACATGCTCCTACTCGAATTTGTCTAGCTGTTTCGGCCTCTACTTGTTACTAGGCTTACGCACAACATGGCTGTCCCTGTGCCACGCTCTTTCTTCGGTTCACCCCAGTACCCTACAGACAAATAAGCGCACATCCGTAGGTCTCCTCCATGTTCAGGGCACTATGTTGATGCTTTGAGACTAGCTCATCCCAGTAACTACAAAGAAGATCGAAGATCAGCAGTCCGAGGTCGCATGTAGGTAGTTCCGCATGTCACCCAGTCCCACGGGTTGCTCTTTGCAGCCCATCCAAAGACCATTATCTGTCTCTCCTCCCCTTCCACTATGAAAGAACGATGGGAGGTGGTAGTGTCATGTTGCTCTATGCTACTCCATCCACATTTTATAACATGGGCTCGCTGGAGGGAGATACACATACTTCGACGGTTTTTATTTTTATTTTTCTGAAGCTACAATATTTCATTAAATGAATGCTACTGTATTTATTATTCCTCGTGGCTATGAGCAGGAGCCAGGGAGCACGCAGCTCATCTAGGGCCATTTTTTATTTTCTCCTGCGAAGTTTTGTTGCTGGTCCGTACAGAGCGTTAGTGCAAGGCACTACAGTTATATATAGCTTGGGCTACTAGTGATCATATAATGTGCACTCCAAACACTGTTCAGTAGTGAGCTTAAGTATTTGTAAGAAATAATTATGATTAATTACTCGAAATAGGGTTTCACACTGCTTTATAGATAAAGCACTGGTCCATACACCAAGCGTCCGAATCTCAGACGAACAACGACGGCTGGGGCCACATCACAGAGATGCCCAAAAAAGCATAAGAGAAATAGGAAAAAAAAGCCTCCTAGTGGCAGTCGCCAAGCGGCACTAAGATGACGAAAGACGATGCGTTGTATCTAGTAGCGCATCCACCATGAGGCCGAGACGGACACGGTCACGCTGCCTCGAGAGCGGGTGCCAGTGCTGCAGAAAGACAAGGAATTTGAAGGAGTCAGATGCCTTCCGCGGGAAGACCTTCTCAATCACTATTTTATTATGAGTCATTCAAAGAGTTCAAGACATCGCCGCAAAAATGAGTCAGAAAAGGCGGCGATGACAATTATGATTAATTAGACACAAGTGCTCATTGATATACATTTTAGTTGCACAATGATGATCAATTAGACACGGTGTAACTTGTGGCATAATCGTTCCATGCACAATTCTCTTAATGACCTCTTTGATCAGTATTGCTTCTGTAGGAATTTGAGAGGATTTGAATTCTAAAGATATTGTTTTATGAAAGCCTTTTGGATTACGGTATTGAGATTTTACCGAAGTCATATGGAATATTTTCCTATGCCTTGCCTTCCATAGTAATCTCAATATGAGCACAAACCTCATTTTGATTTTCCTTTCAGAAGTCCAATGCACGTACACTCTATCTCTCTTCCCTTTTATCAATCCTCTAAAATTCTTGTGTTTGTGTCCTGTTCACCAACCAAATAATTCCCATGTCTTTTTTATGGGACAATTCTCATGCTTCGGAATCATTCAGTAATCCAGCAACATCTCGATTCTACAGGTTTTTTATTCCCGGGTTTTCAAATTCATGCAATCCAAATAAAAATCACTAAGATGCACGGATAAAACAAATACTAACTGACGGAACAGGTCCTTCTAGTCAAACAAGTTAGTGTGAATGTCAAGATGCTCGATCACAGTCAAATCGAAACTGTCGATAATATAGCTTAAATAGTTCTGCGCATGACTTAAAAAAAAGGGTTCCTAGTCAAAAGCCGGCTCTAGGAAGCATGATGAGGAAGTACAGATGAAACAAACAAGAGTGCACCCCTTTCACGTGAAGACGGGTGTAGTGCCAGTGAGCCCGTTGTTGTGAAGAGTAAGCTTTGAGACGTTTTTGAGTGATGCCACCACTACTAGAATCTGGTTTTGTGCCGAGTTCCATAACTTTACCGAGTTCATTCTATCAGAAATTCGGAAAAAAATTGTCTGCCGAGTTTGATTCAAAATTGAACTCTGCAATGATAAGCAACTTGGTAGAGCTCTGACTTTGCCTAGTTCTAACAAAAAATGACTCTGCGAGCAAAAACATTATTTAAACATTCGCTGAGTTCCCGATGGAAAGAACTCTACAGTATTAATGATTGTCGGGCCCCGTCCAACTGAGTGTTCTGCGCCGAGTTTGGCACTCGGCGAAGATTTCGCCGAGTTTATTACGGGCTCTGCCGACTTTCTTTGAAACTCGGTAAAAAAAAGGGCTATTTTAGTAGTGTACCCACTGAGGCAAGTGCTCCAGCTTGATCGTCAGGCCAAATGACCAAAAGAGGAGGAGATGACACTACCAAACATAGCATTTTCTCCGACAAGATGCTTCCATCTCCATAAAATATTTGAATGAGAAATGAACGCACAGGGTCATGAAATTTTGTTAACAATTCCAGACAAGGTTTCTAGTTTACCTCTACCCACTGGAAGAGAACATTCTGCTTCTTTAGATTTCCTAATGAGCTTATCTCCTGGGACACTCGTTGGTCCTTTTTTATCTCTATATGGCATACTGAAGATCATGCCGAAGCAATCAATGACCTACACCAACGTAACATCAAAACCAACCCTGTTGTTGACCACACACTAGTAGAAAAGGGGTCTATTGTCCCGGAGTCCCGGTTTCAGAACCGGGACTAAAGGCCCTCCACGTGGCCGCTGCCTGGAGATCCATCTTTAGTCCCAAGTACTAAAGAAAAATTTATGATTTTTTTTAATTCTTTTTTTGAATTTTTTCCTGATTTTCAAATTTCTAAATTATTTTAACCTCTAATCTCTAATCACCCCTCATCATTGCTCAATTTAACCTCTAATCTCTAATCACCCATCATCATTTTAAATCATCTAACTTCCCGGACGGTCACCCATCCTCTCACTATCCTAGCCTGAGCACGCTTAACTTTCGGGTTCTATTCTCTCTTGTTTTCAAGTCTGCGCTTGTTGTTTTCCTGACAATAGTAAGATGTCAATCCTATTAACCCTCGGGAATTTAGCTTGAGCATGAAGTCACACATTTCACTGTTTGAGTTTGAAACTATTGTTCTAAAAAACAATAATTATTTAGTAGCACTAATATTTCTTGAATAAGTAGTTTGACCACAGTTTGATCATAGTTTGACCAGATTTGACCAAAATTCAAAAAAACTGAAATAATTATTTAGTAACACTAATATTTCTTGGATAAGTAGTTTGACCATTGTTTGCCATAGTTTGACCACAGTTTGACTAGATTTGACCAAATTTAAAAAAATGAAATAATTATTTAGTAACACTAATATTATTAAATAATTATTTAGTAACACTAATACTTCTTGAATAAGTAGTTTGACCATAGTTTGGCCAGATTTAACGAAAATTCAAAAAAATCTGAAATTTAAGCATAACTTTTTTCCTTTTAGAATTTGAGGATTCTAAAAATTTGCAAACAGGCCATAGGCCATCAAAATTGGATGCGCATTTTCATGCTGAACATTTTGATATATTTTATGTTTTTTTCTGACATTGTATGCATTTTACATTTTCCCTACACTTTTGCAAAACATGTCCAAATTGAAGTTTTTAAATTTTCCTAACTAGTACATGTAGTAACATAACTACATCTGGAAGGATTTTAATTTTTGAAATTCTTATCATTTTCTTTTGCTTTTTACAAAACTGAAAAGGCGATAGGGGGGTAGAGTTTGAAAATGGGACATTTAGTGCCGGTTCGTGCCACGAACTGGTACTAATGCCTCCAATCCCATTAGTACCGGTTGGTGGCTCGAACCGGGACTAAAGGTCTAACCTTTAGTACCGGTTGGTGCCACGAAGCGGTACTAATGGGCATCGCACCCTTTAGTCCCGGTTCGTGGCAACAACCGAGACTAAAGGTCCCATTTGAACCGGGACTAATGCCTGTACGATGCCCTAGCCGCTCAAACCGGGACTAATGCTCACATTAGTCCCGGTTCGTAATGCAACCGGGATTAATGCTCTTTTCTGACCGAACCATAGCCCTGTTTTCTACTAGTGACACCCGATCCTGGACTTCAAGAAAAGTTCTCCAAAAGCTCTGTCTCCATGAAGGAAATATGTCGTGTTTGGCCTCTACTTAAAGAGATGAATCGTGGGATTTCATCCTAGAAAAACAGTCTAGGCAATTTCCGGATAATGCCTTTAGCAAAGGAAGGACAAGTAAGACCGCCATTACCCAGGTATGACTATAGGATGGCAGAACTACACTCTTCATACCATAAGTCAAGAGTCGTTTCTTGAAGATCACCATCGAAATCAAAATCACCCCTCTTCCGCCGCCTAAGAAGAAGTCCAATACCCTGATGGCCACGATGGGCACGTGCGCACCATAGACCCAAAATCTAGAATCTTCTATCATATGCATTGTTTGTGCAGGATTCCTACATGTACATCATGATGAAAGGAAAAACTGTGACCGTCCAAAACGTGCAGCCAAGCAAAGCCTAGTCACCAACCACCACCAATGGGCATGCCCCATTCTGATCGCCCAACACCAACCTCGACGGATATCTTGGTTCCCCGAGTCAGTAAGTGTGAACTCATTACCGAGGCGACCCAGATCGACCCGCATGAGACACTGTGAAACAGGATGAAACCCATGCATCAAACATTGTTTAAACTCTAGATCTACAGTCAAAGTCACCTTTGCGTCAGTGTTGAGCACTCCAACGGGTTCCATCAATGTGGGGAACACAACACACCTACAAGGCTAGCTGCAACCAATCTGGTCAACAACGGGCCAGTGACCTGACCCCACTGCCAGTGCCTGTTGCCGAACCGAGAAGGACAGTCATGCGCAGATGCGGTTCTAAAAATGAACTCGAGAAAACACAGAAATCCAATGCAAGAGATGCACCTACACAGTGATGTAAACTATATTTGCGGCATACTAAGCATTATATTCCTGACGTCTCCTACTCTCAAACAAGCTTCCCTTAGTTTTTTTTGCATTGATTTTGCTAAACGCTAGTATGAGGGCAGGTGCTGAAACTCGGTGACTTATGAAGACTCTTGAAGTAGGGAGAGAACGCACGTCATCGGTGGTCGCATTTATATGGATGATTAGCTACACATGACGCAGTTGCTAGAGACATTTATATCTGCACGAGGAATTCCTGCACACAATTTCTTCATAAATATGGAAGTCTCAAAGCCTAGAAGATCTTATCATCAAATAAGCAGGATCCTAGCTCACAGAGATTTTTTCGGCGGTGAAACTGGTTACAAATTGCAGGGCACGCTAGGTCATGAGAAGAGTAATCACCTCAAAGACAAGGCGGCAACCTTTACCACTTGGTTTGTATTGTATCAGTTGAATTCTATGTAGGTTAAATATAATGTTTTTTTAACCATCAAATACATAGAAGAAAAAGGGGGAAGAACCCTACAAAGTCAGAGTACACACAACCTCCAGTATTGAACAACACACACACACACACATAAAGAAAACAACACCCTCAGAGCAAGTATAATAAGGTGACGTAATCGGGCTATAAGGATTTAAATATTATATTGTTGCTGAGTTGGAAGAGAGAGAATAGGAGAGAGAAGAGAAGCGGGCCGTAGACTTACAGCCGGCTGCAGCACGAGCTCCAAGAAGTTTTGAGAGAGTGAAATGTGGGTCACATGTTGATAAAATAGTACTTCCATATAGCTAACTATTATACGTGTTGACTATTACGTTGCCTATAGATGACATGTCAAGATGCTATAGCCAGCAGTTGGCTATAGTATTAACCATGCTCTCAAAGAGCTACCCACAGCCCAGGCAAAAGAATGACTTTAGAGTGCGAACGATATTCAGGCACAAACAAACACCCATCCACAAGACAACATCCTGAAAGATGCCCCTACCATCGAGGTTGGTGTTTATCCATGTTGTAGCTGTTCTGCCGCTTGGGTTGTAGTCAAACAGCCTAGTGTGAACATCAAGGTGCGTGATCGCTGCTGATCTAAGCTATCGACAAAATTGCTAAAATAGTGGTGTGTGCATGACTTAAAAAAGGTTCCTAGTCAGAACTCAGAACACAGAATCAGAACAATGTTAGAGAAAATTGTAGGAAGCATGGGCAGGAAGTACAGATGAAACGAACAGGAGTGCTCGGCACTGCAGCCCACTTCACGTCATACACTAGATACTCAATATACAAAAACACACACTGTTTTTTCCGTTTAATACGAAAAGATTTGATATAGTAATCATAATGTGTGCAGATGAAACCGGCAAATCAGAATAGTATATGTACATGCAACAAATATGCTGAACTGCGAGCGGAGCTACAGGACTGCAACTTGTGCAATGTTTCCCTTCACAATTTGTTTATTTCGATCTTGTGCCTATCAACACATACGATTCCCCCCAAACATCCATGTTCATTGTCATGATTTATCGTACACGAGTTGGCAACCAAATTGTGTGCACGGTATTGCACACAACTCTCTTTCTTAATGATGTGTGATGGGTTAACGATCACACATATGTCATTTTTGGGCACACGGTTGGATTTTGTAATGATTCCTTCATCACACACAGTTCGGCACTGGCTAGGGTTTGGGATTAATAGCATAATTTCACTAGTGACTGGGCTACATGGTTGGAGCAGAGCTCGAGAGCAGTCACTTCATTTATACTCTAGTATCTGCAACAACTTTAACCATACTATGTAATTCAATATATAGATGCGAGATCAAAGCAAAATAAAGACTATATATAGATGCATAATCAAAGAAGAAGAAAAATACTATGGCTTCCTTTGGTTTATACCCCTCCCATGTCGCTCCGGCGAGCGACGCGGAGGGGGAACCCTAGCCGCCAGCCCCAACGCGCCACTTCCCTTCTTCTCCCTCGCCGCCACCGGCCCGCGCTGATGGGCAAAGCTGGTCACCCGCCTGTCGGCGGGGGGGGGGGGGGGGGGGCTTCTCTTCCCTCATCGATGTAGGCCGACGCGGGACAGTGGTGTAGGGCAGTGGTGCTGCGTTGGCGACAGTTGCAGTGGCTCGATGGCTGGAGGTGGCGGCGGGGCCGGCGGCGGGCGCCATGGTGAAGGACCTCGTGGCGGCGGATACGTGCACTGCGCCTGGAGATGTGGCGCTCTTGTTTCCCTGTGGCGGGTAGCAGGAGTGGATGCGGAAGAGCGTTGGCCTGGTAGTGCGGGCGGCGGCTCGGCGTTAGGCACATAGCTTGCTCCTGCCCCCCCCCCCCCCCCCCCCGCGTGGTCCTCGGAGCGGATCTGGATGATGGTGGTCCCCCTTGCGCCCCTTCTTGCCTTGCCATCCCGCGCTACCGAGGCCCTCTTGCTCGCCTGATCTAGTAGCTGGGTGAGGTTGGGGGTCAGTGGCTCTGGATTGGGGCAATCCCTTGGCCGTCTCTGCGGCCACAATGTCGGTGGCGCCCTGGGTGTCTCCCTCCTTCCTGATGACAGCATCGAGATCCAACACTACCCTATTCCTCCATGTTCCGGGTGAAAACCCCAAATCCTCGGATTGGGTGGCAGCTATTGAATTCATGCTCTAGCCAACTCATCCAAAAGTCCGAACTGATGGAGGGAGGCGGGCAATATATTTTAACACTCCCCCTCATGTCTAGGCTATTATAGTCCTTAGACATGGGATCGATGTAGGCCGCATAATCATTTTTATTTAATGCTGCATTGGCAGGGTGTTGAACTCAAGACCTTTTGGCTCTGATACCATGTAGTAATTGTAGGATGGATGAATATTGCATTGTTGTATGCTATATTGATCCGACCCTCATATGGGGTATATATAGGATTACAACGTGGGAAGATGATTGATGTACAAGGCAAGTCATTGTTAGTTTAGAAACCAAATCTATCTCATTTTCTCTTAATCCCTAACTAACACGTCTGTACTTCTAACATTCCCCTCAGTCGTAGCGTGAATGGAGCGGACGATTGCGACTAGATTTGAAGTCTTGCGCTTCCGCCGTCTTCTCCGCTGCGCCATCATCAACTGCGTCTCTGATGGTTGGCATCTAGGGAGAGTCATTGTTGGTTTATAAACCAAATCTATCTCTATCTCTCCTAATCCCTAACTAACCCGTCTGTACTTCTAACATCCCCCTCAGTCGTAGCATGAGTGGAGCGGACGATTGCGACTGAATTTGAAGTCTTGCGCTTCCTCCATCATCAAGTGCGTCTCTGATGGTTGGCACCTAGGGAGGTGACTGCGTCCCCTTCTGGTGCCTCCCTTGACTCTCCTCTATTCCCTCCTGCAGTCACAGCAGGAGTGGCGTGGACGCTGGTGACGACGCAGACGCTGTTGACTGGAGTTGTTGCCGATGTGTTGCTGTAGACCAAGCCATTAATGTCGATGGCCTGGTAGCCGATCACGGTGATGTAGCCGTGGTCGATGTAGCCGTGGTCGATGGTGCAGTCGTTGTGGATGATGAAGTCGCACAAAGCCAGAGGCGCAAAAAAATGCGCTATGACGAAGCTGCAGGCGTGGACGATGCACCTTGCGGATGTCAGAGGATGCCGTCGGCGATGAGTCCGCCGGTTTTGCCAAGACCGGAGGAAACCCATCGAGCACACATCGGTTTTGCCAGAACCGTGTGGCCATGTAGGGTCATCAATGTAGTGACGCCATGTCGATGCAGTTGCGCCGTCGTGAGGCAGTCATTGCCGTCGTCATGGTCGCGTCTTGCAGAAAATTCTGTCAGAGGACGCTAAGTGTCCATCTTGTGGACAACGCGGCAGCGGTGTGTTGAAGAAGATGTTGGTGAAGACCATGTTGATGAAGACCTTGGCGATGAAGTGTCGGCGATGGCATCGCAGTGGCGTGTCGACGATAATGTGTCGCTTGAAGGTGTCCCTCCGTGACGACGAAGTGTCGATGTCGTGCCGTGCTGAACAAGTATGTTGGCTCGTAGCCCAGCATAGCGGTACAGCTCGATGAATTGGCACATGGTCGATGTAGAGGTGTCGATCGGTGGTGTAGATGTCGATGCAGTTGCAGCAGGCCGGCTCGGTATAAATGTGTTCGGCTGGCTGCTCCGTGTTGGAGTAGATGTGCCGCAGAACTGTTGTTGCTTGATGGTGCGTCCATGAGATGCCGGTGCTAGAGATCGCGCGGGTCGATGAAGTTGGAGACGCGCGGAGCTGGGTCCCGATGAAGCTTGATACCAATGCTATCTGGTTGGAGCCCGGAGCAGATGATGTGCATGGGTCGCCGACGTGGTCACCCTGCCTAGATGGAGCTCCGTATCCATGTGTTGACATGGCTGGGCTTGCTTTGCTCACACACCCACATTGATAGAAGGGCATCTCGGTTGGACAATAACTCGCAGCGGATCTGCGTGGAGCCATGCGGAAAATTCGGATCCCTCCCGCGATCACTGCGCGTCATCGTGTTTGAGGCGATCGACCGAGGGCTTGGCTGCGTGACCATGTGGCGCCGCTCCACCGGGCTGCCTGGGCCGTGCCCATCGAGCAGTTGCATTGGCCGGCTTCTCCAGCGCTCGGTCATGCCTGCGCCTTTGGAACGTCAGCGCCCGGGCTTGCTCCAGCGATCTGCGGTCGCTCTTTTTTGAATAAGGCCTTTCCTAGCTGGTTGTGCGCGCAACCAGTAGTATCGGAGCCGTCGCTGGATCTTGTGGATTGGCGCTAGCCTGGCCCACATGGCTCTACCCGGATTCGGCAATTTCAATTTTCTGAGCGCCATACGAAGTGAATACACGTCCTATCGTGTCTGGCGTCCTCCTACATATGCTCGCGCCTAGCGTACTCGCCTACCACGTGATCAGGCTTGCCCCATCCACCCAAGCTGGATGCAATTCAAAATTCGACGCAGTTGCAGGTGTATCGACCGGCGGAACCACGTCCTCCCCATCGCCGCGCCTGGATCTCAAGATTTCTTCATGATTCACCAATGAATCTCGGTGGGGAGTCATTCACGGATCTCCTGTTCAGGTTTCACAAGATCCTCTGTTTCTTTCTTTGTCTTCTCCGACAAATTCCTCAAATCTGAATCTTGCCATGTCCATGAGGGCGTCACAGATCTGGCATTGCTAGAGGAAGGGGAGAAGGACGACGAGTGTGGGGGTCGAGGGACATATGGCGTTACCGGTTCTCCTTCCTCAAGTTCTGCATCTCAAGTTCATGTCCCAGATATTGACAACACCGACAGTCACAGAGAACCCCCATCTGAATAGCAGCGCACTCCAACTCCGTGGCGTCAAAGGTACTATCGCAATTGATCCCCCTCTGTGAATACTACTTTCAATGAACTAGTCCTGTTTTTTCAGTAAAGTTGTTGGCTTGATGAAGATTTGAGGATTCTGGGCAGCCCGAAATAAGAACGGCCAGTGACGTGTTCAGTTTTGTAGTTTTGGGATTAATAAACATGGACATCTAGGTATAATAATTTCGTGGACCAACATTAGGGAAGCATCACTAGTTCAGTCTTGAGCCAATAGCCAAACTAGCACTAGTAAAAACCACAAGTGCCAAAATACCACTATGAAAAACCAATGGGCCAAAATAGCACTCACTTGAAAATTTTCATGCCAAGATACCACTATGAGCTAACTGTGACTAACAGATGTGTAAAAATCCTACTTTGTCCTTTACTGTGCGCTCGAGGCTGGACAAGGGAAAGGGGCCGGCGCAGCCGTACGTCCTCCTCCAGCTCAGTCGGCACTGGCGCGCGCTCGCCGCCGCCGATGAAATCCGCAAGGAAGAGGCGTGTCTCCCTCCTCTGCATTGTCAGGCGCAGCCGCACCACCGAGCTCACCGCCGCCCGGCCGCATCTCAGCTTAGCCACCTGCTCTGCGCGCCACCTCCGGGCTCCGTCCGCCACCACTGCTGCTGCGCTGCCACAACCCTGCTGGCCACTGTGCCTCGCAGCATCAGCAACTAGCAAGCGGCGGCGGCGCCGTGCAGCCACATGGCGCAGTGGCAGCAGCTAGCCATGGCAAGCAGAACACACGCAGTGGGGCGGCGATGGGTTGGATGCGGGGAGGAGCTGTGTCGGGTGGTAGGTATGACATATGACAACGGATGGCTTATCATTGTGGGAGCCAGTAAGACATCGCCGGTGCCTGGAATCGGGATAAGGCGAAGACATGCACGCCGGCGGATCTTACCCAGGTTGGGGGCTCTCCATGGAGATAATACTCCTACTCCTGCTTTGCGGGGTCTCCGCACGATCAATAGATCGATAAGAAGCTACAAGAGGCTCCTTGAGCTGTTCGGTGGAGGGAGGAAGAAGGGCAAGGCTAGCTCTCTCCTCTCCCTATGGTAGTGTCTAAAACTCTCTGAGATCAACCCTTCGCATGGGTGTCTCGGGGGGTTTATATAGGCCTACCCCCGGGGGTACAATGGTAATCCGGCCTGGGCGTGGGCCCAGGCTGTCAGCGTCTACGTCCGCTGGCTTCTGGGGCCCGCCGACTGGTGGGTCCCACCGGCTACTGGCCCCACCGCTTGGGGGGTCTTGTCGGGGGCTGGTTACTATCGCCTCGCCTCTGATGACGAGGGCTTTGTCGAGGTAAGCATGGCTACAGTGCCACCGCCTTGCAGGCGCTCACTGTAGCCTTACCTCGTCTTGTCTGCTTGATTGTGCACGCGCCCCGGGGAGGGGAGCAAGCCGGCTGCAGGAAGCTGGCCTGGCCTTAGGCCGACTAGGGGAGGCCAGGCCCCCTTCGGATGTCTCTTTGACCGAAGGGGCCCGCCGCTTCTGGGCCGTACCAGCGGCCCGTCGTGGATGGCGTCATGGTTCGCATGGCAACAGTGCCTCGCCGGACAGGAGATGTCCGCCCTGTACGGTATACAGTAGCCATGCTTGTTCCAAGATTCGGGGATGGCAGGGTCCACTGTAGCCACGCCCCGTCTCGTCACTGTTATGGGGGTTGACTATAGGGTGCGGCCCATGGCCGCCTGCCATGGGCCGGCTTTCTTGGAGCCGGTCCTTCATGGGCCGGCTTTCTTGGAGCCTGTCCTTCCTGGGCCAACTTTCTTGGAGTCGGCCCTGTTGTGGCGTCCCCTAAAGATTGTTTACGGCTGGGCCGCCTTCTGCTAGTCGGCCTAGGTGATAGCCGGCCGGAAGAAGGCGGCCCCGTGTCTTGGGCGCTCAAGGCTCCGTCGGCCCATTGTTTTTTCTGAGGGCCAAAGGGAGCCGGTTAGGCTACCTGTGGTTATTTACTCCGACAGTAGTCCCCGAAGCTGGTTGGGCTTCACGGCTGAAGGGGAAACGAGAAGATCGGCCAGCTTTCTATCCCGAAGAGCCGGCAGCTAGGAGCCGGCTTCCCTTGCGCGTGCCTTCTCGGCGAAGCCTTCCCAAATTCCTAAGGCGGGAAACAGCTGGTGCGCCAGCCAAGCGGCGGGTTGACCGCCCGCCACCCGCGCGCCGCGTGGCTCCCTTCGGCTGGGAGGGCCTGCCAGCCCACACGCGCGACAGGACGCCACTGCAGGCCAGGGCCCACCACATCCGCGCCTCGGCCCGTGCGCGGATCTTTTGTGGCCCGAAACCGACCACACGTCTTCCGGCGGCGGTTCCCACTCGCCATCAAGACGCGATAATCGCGGGTCGTGGGGGAGTGGGCGCATTTAATCCCCCCCCCCCCGCACCTCGCCTCCTCGGATTCGCCGCGCGAGGCTATAAGTAGGGGCGGGAAGGGGGAGCAGCAGTTGTTCGCATGCTCGCCCTCGCCCCGCCTCCTCCCTTTTCTTCCTCGCCGCGGTAGCCATTCGCTGTGCTCCCGCTCCGCCATTCTTTTCTTCTTCCCAGCGTGTCGCAGGCCTGCTACCTCCGCGCCGAGCGCTCTCCGCTGCCACGCTTGCCGTCATGGCTCCGACGTCGAGCTCTTGGGACGGCTCCACCATCCGCGACGACCACATCGATTTCCTCCGCAAGACGCGGGCCGGTGCCCGGCGAGCATCTTGTTCGAGTCCGTCTTGCGCTAGCAAGGGAGGTTTCGCCGGCGCCGGAGGAAGGCGAGCGAGTAATCTTCTACTCGCACTGCCTGCACGGCGTCGGCCTCCCCGCGAGTGGCTTCTTCTGCGCATTTCTCGATTTCTACCAGCTTCAGCCGCACCACCTCACCCCCAACACGGTGGCGCTGCTGTCGGCCTTCGTCTTGTTGTGCGAGGGTTTCCTCGGCGTCCTCCCCACCATCGAGCTCTGGGGGGAGCTCTTCCAATCCAAGCTCGACACGGTCGTCGCGGGCGTGCCGGCTCTGTGCGGCGCCTTCATCGCCATAAGGAGGTCCACCGCCGACAACCCCTTCCCTCCTATCGCGTTGATCCAGTCGGTGAAGCTCTGGCAACGTTCTTACTTTTACGTGAAGAACGTTGCCCCGAACGGCGATTATGTCAATTTGCCGGCTTACGGGGCCGGCCCGCCGGCTGCGAGGCCGGCTTCATGGTCCTACCGGGCCAGGTCGCTAACGTCGGCTGGAGCTGGTGCCGTCGCCCGGCTTCGGGTGCTGGTCCAGTCGGAGCGCCTGACCGGTCCCGACTTGATCATCGCCTTTGTCGAGCGTCGGATTCTTCCGCTTCAGGGCCGCCCTCATCTGATCTGTCAGATGAGCGGCCGCTTCGACCCAAGTCGGCTCAGCACCAGGGAGATGCCTCACGATGAGGTGTCGTACATGGTGAACTACATCGCCAACTGCAAGCTCACCGAGGACTGGCAGTATGGCAAGACGCCGTACTCTCGCGCCAATCCACCACCCTTGGTAAATTTTCTTTCTTCCTTTGTTGCCCAATTTTCTTTTCTGACTGACTCTTGACCAGTCGGTTTGTCTTTAATTAGAATCCTCTCCTTCATCCTTCGGCCAGGACCGCGGGGCCGGAGCGCGAGTTTGCCCCCGACCGCGAGGCGGACGACCTTGAGGACGCTAACTTGGGGGCGGCCGCCCTGGACGACGACGCCGCGGGGGGCGGCGGCGAGACAGGCGGCTCCGGCTTCACCGCCGGCTTTGACGACTGGCCCGATGATGACGAGGCTGATCCCATTCCACGCCGCCAGCCGGCGACCGACCCCCAAGGCGTCGGCCCATCCGGCGGGCCGACCGCGCGAGGCGGCGCACAGAAGCGCCGAGCGGCGCCGACTCTCATCGGAGGCCAGCCGAAGAAGCCCAAGGGATCCGCGGCGGCGACCAAGCGGGACGAGGCGGCCTCCTTCCGCAAAGTGGTGAAGCAGCCGCAGGCGGTCTCGGCGTAAGTTTTGGCCCTTACGCTCTTTTTTTTCTTTCTTTAGTTGATGTTCTTCTAAGCCCTTTCTCCGTTTTGCCAACCAGGGCCCCGCTTTCTCTTGAGCGGACTACCGCCGCCTCCATAGTCGGCGGAGCGGGAGGATCTGCGGGCTCCCATCGCATAGACCCCCGCGCTGAGCTTCAGGCAGCGATGGAGCGGAACGTGCGGGAGCCGCGGGAGGTGCAGGAGGCAGAGGAGCGAAGGGCAGCCGCCGCTGAGTCGGCCCAGGAGACGACGGCGGAGTCGGCCGAGGCGCACTCCGACGCTGTAGCCAGGGCCCGGACGGAAGCCGACGCCGCAGAGAGGGCGGCGGAGGCCCTGTGTGGCCAGCCTCCGCAACTTGTCATCCCCCTCCGCTCCGCGCTCCCGGGCGTCCTGGTGCCCCTGATGGAGGAAATCGGCCGCGACCTGCCGGTGATGGAGAGGGAGGAGGGCGACGTAGTCGTCCCGGAGGGAGAAGTGGTGCCGCCTCCGTCGGCCGGGACTGACCGAGGCGGCCATCCCGAGGTACCGCCTGAGCAGCCGGCGGCAGGAGAGCCGACTGGAACGGTGGACCTTGTAGTCCTGTCGCTGACTCGCCGGCGCGCGGGGAAGGCGGCTTCAGAGCCGGATCCGCAGAGGGCGGCCGGCTCCAGCTCGTTGTCGCATGATCTGGAGTCGACCACAGCTAGCTCGCCGGGGTGGACGCTAGGCGGTGGGACGGCCGCGCTGAACTTGGCGGCACAAGATGTTCGCAGCCGGCTTCAGGCTCAAGCCATCGCGCTGCAGCAATGTACCCGAGAGTTTCTTGCGACCCAGGCGGTCGTTCGGGTGAGTTTTCTTGCTCATGATTTTTTTCCGTGGGGGCGCGTCAGCGCACCCACTGGGTGTAGTCCCTGAGTTCCGAGCTGGCTGCTGAGCAGGCGGCTTGGAACTTCTTTGAAGACTTTGCCTTACTGGTTTGTTTTTGCCTTTGCAGGATTATCACAACCTCCACGCCGCTACCTTCAACTCCCAGGTCCGGGAGGCAAATCAAGGGGCCGCCGATCTGACTGAGAGCTGGCGTGAGTGTCTTTGTCTTTTTATCTCATGTGGGGGCGCGTCAGCGCACCCACTGGGTGTAGTCCCTGAGATCCGGGCCGACTGCTGAGCAGTCGGGTCGGATCTTTCTTGCCGACTTCTTTCTTAACTTCTTCTTTCCATATTGGAAGGAGCCAACGCCGACTTGAGGCAACAGCTGGGTGTGGCCCAGACCGCCCTTCGCACCAAGGAGGGAGAGCTCAGTGCTCTGGCTCTGGAGTGTGACCGCCTGGCCAAGAGACTGGCCGACCAGGAGGAAAGCCACAGGGCGGCCCTGAAGGCGGCGCGGGATAGTGAGGCCGCCCTCAAAGCTGAATATGACACCGAGGCGGCGAACTGGGCCGAGGCAAGGCAAGCTCTGAGCGAAGGCTATGGCCGAGTCGAGGATTTGGTTGACGGTCGGCCGCCTTCTTCTTCACTTTTTGCTTGTTCCTTGTAGGCTAGTTTGTCTCCTGACTTGCTCTATTTATTTCTTCTTTGTGAAGAGTACTTTCCTGGCTATTCTGTCGCTGCCAACCAAGCCATCGAAGCTCATCGCGAGGCCCGGCGGCAGGCTGGGGTTGAGATCGCGCCGGATGCCAACCGGTCGCTTGAGGAGCAGCTTCTGGCGATCCAGGCCCGCCTTCAGCCGGCCTACCGCATGCTCCGCCGGCTTCAGCGCGCCGGAGCACAGGTGTTGGCCGCCCTCTAGCCTGGCAAAGTAATTCCTCGCACCCCCAGCTGTACCGCCGACTGGCTGGAGGTAGCCGTCGGGCTGGAGGTAGCCGTCGGCCGCCTTGAGGCCTGGAAGGCTTCAGCAGCTCGATCTGGCGCCCGCCGGGCGCTAGAGTTCGTCCGGGCTTGGTACCCTGGGCTGAACTTGGACCAACTGCGCACCTGGCAGCAGGAGGCTGACGAGGAGCTGGAGGCGGTGCGGCCGGCTATCATCCAGCGCGCCTCGGCGATCGCCGACTTCACCAACACCAGCGCTTTTGCTCCTGAGGTGAACGAGGACGGCATCACGCAGCCGGAGGAATGGTTTGGACTGAACCCGGCCGATGGTGAAGACTCGGCGGAGGAGATTGACTCCAGCGACGAGGGCAAAGAGGAGGAGGAGGAGGAAGACGGCGAAGACGCTATGCCGGATGTTGGAGCAGCCAGCTAGCCTCAGCCTGACCGTGCCTCCAGCAACGAGGTGCACGCGGATACCCCGCCTGCTGCCGGTGATGACCAGGCTGAGACTCGCCAGCCGACCACTCCTCCAGCCGACACCGTCGTCTCAACCAATCTTCCTGACGCTCCGGGCGCTCCCTTGGCTTGATTCACTGTTTTTATTTTCTTGCTCGACACTCTTTGAACAGATTTGTTATCTTTGCGCAATTCCACCCACTGGGGGTGTATTCAAACTTCGTTGAATGCCGGCCTCTCAAAGGCCTTTTGTGTAAATATTATTATGCATGAGCTTGGCTTCCATTCCTACTTGCTTTTTATCTCTCGGCTTTTTTCCTTTGCCGCCTTCTTTTGGGTGTCGCCTTCCCAGCCGGACAGCTGCTCTGTAGTCTGTGGCCGGGTAAGGAGTTCAGCCGTCTGGGAAGGAAAGTACTCAAGCTTGCTTAGGTTGTAGCAGAGTAGGAAAGGAAGCCGGCCAGCCGGCTGCTTCAACAGCCGGTTGGCGAGGGGGAAGCCGGCTTGTGTTATGTAAGTTCGTTAGTCCTTAGCCGTTTTTCATGTGGGCATCCTTTCCGCCTTCAACTCTCGCTAGTCGGCAGTCGATTCTTCGAGCCGTGCCTTTCGCAAGACAGGGCTTGGGTGTCGGCACATTACTTGTCTGATTGCAGGTAGAACTTGGACATAACTCAAGGCGGCAAGTCCCCGGGCCGACTAGTCGGACCCGGTGCCGGACGGAGAAAATAAATGTGGTGGGGTAACCATGGGTATGATACCCGGCATACATAGATAAAATAGGGTAGTCCCCGAGAACTCCTCGGGGGGGCCGTTGTCTGATGCTTAATACAAAAGGTAGCGTGATACATACTGCATTTCAACTGTAAAATCTTCGAAGAAGATTAGCGTTCCATGGGCGCTCCGACTCCTTGCCGGAGTCGTCTCTCTTGTGTGCCTTCGGCCTCTGTGCGTCGATTAAGTAATAGGAGTCGTTTCCCAGAGCCCGGCTGATGACGAAGGGGCCTTCCCAAGGTGCTGAGAGCTTGTGCTGGCCGGTTGTTCGCTGTATCAGCCAGAGCACAAGGTCTCCCTCTTGGAAGGATCTTGGCTTCACCCTCCGGCTGTGGTAACGGCACAGACCTTGCTGGTAGATGGCGGACCGGCTGAGGGCTAACAGTCGGCTTTCTTTCAGCAAGTCGACGCCGTCTTCTCTTGCTTCTTTAGCCTCCGCCTCCGTGTACATGGTGACCCGAGGTGAGTCGAATTCGATGTCAGTTGGGATGACAGCCTCGGCACCATATACAAGGAAGAAAGGGGTGAAGCCGGTTGACTTGTTTGGGGTAGTGCGCAGACTCCAGAGGACGGCCGATAGCTCATCGAGCCAGCAGCTGGCCGAATGCTCCAGCGGCACGACCAGTCGGGGCTTGATGCCGGAGAGGATGAGGCTGTTTCCTCTCTCGACTTGGCCGTTTGACTGCGGGTGGGCAACGGACGCTAAGTCCAGTCGGATGCCCTGTGTCGCGCAGAAACGTGCCAGTGCTCCCTTGGTAAAATTTGTGCCGTTGTCGGTGATGATGCTGTGTGGCACGCCATACCGAGTTGTAATATCCGCAATGAATGTTATGGCAGTCGGCCCATTCAGTTTCTTGATCGGCTTTGCTTCAATCCACTTGGTAAATTTGTCCACGGCGACAAGCAGATGTGTCATGCCGCCGCGCGCCGTCTTGAATGGGCCGACCATGTCCAGGCCCCAGACGGCAAAGGGCCAAGTGATGGGGATGGTCTTAAGTGCCGAAGCCGGCAGGTGTTGCTTGGAGCCGAAGACTTGGCACCCTTTGCAGTGTTTGACAAGTTCCTTGGCATCCTCCAAAGCAGTCGGCCAGAAGAATCCATGGCGGAATGCTTTGGCGACGAGCGCCCTGCAGGCGGCATCGTGGCCGCATTCACCTTGGTGGATGTCTTCGAGGATTGCTATGCCTTTCTCTGGCTCGACGCAGCGCTGGAAGACTCCGGTAGCACTGCGCCTGACTAGCTCTTGGTTCATTATTGTGTAAGCTCCGGCTCGGCGTTGGACTTGTCTTGCCGAGATCTCGTCAGTCGGTAGCTCTCCATTTACCAGGAAACGGAGGATGGGCTGGGCCCATGATGGAGCTGTGATTTCTTCGACTGCCAAAACGGCTACTGCAACCAGGGTGGGCGGGCTGGGTTGTGAGGAGTTGGAGTCGGCCTCCGCCTGCTGTGTTGCTGCAGTCCCCGGGCCGGGTTCGACTATGGCAGTCCCCGAGCCGGCTGCCGAAGTCCCCGGGCCGCCTGCCTGGTCCCCGAAGTCGGATCCGACTGCGTCGGGGTCAGGCGGCACGAAGATGGAACTGGATTCCGGAGACGGCTTGACAGATGGCTTGAGGAGGCGTTGGAGGGCGACGCCGGTTGGTATAGCTTGCCGGGTGGAGCCTATTCGTGCCAGGGCATCTGCTTGCTCATTGTCGGCCCGTGGCACGTGAAGGAACTCGCACCCCTCGAAATATCCGCTGAGCTGCTGGACGAGGAAACGGTAGCTTGCCATGTTTGCGTCCTTGGCATCCCAGTCGCCGGATGATTGCTGAACCACTAAGTCCGAGTCGCCATAACACAGGATCCGGCGGATGCCGAGTTCCTTGGCTAGCCGGAGCCCATGTATGAGCGCCTCGTACTCGGCCACATTGTTGGAGGCGGCAAAGTGGATTTGCAGTGTGTATCTGAGCTTGTCGCCCTTGGGAGAGGTGAGGACGATGCCGGCTCCCAAGCCGGTGCGCATCTTGGATCCGTCAAAGTGCATCCGCCAATGAGTGGAGTCGGGGGCCGGTGGCAGGTACTGGGTCTCGGCCCAGTCGACGAGGAAGTCGGCCAATGCTTGGGACTTGATGGCGGTGCGGGGCTGATAGTAGACTGTGTAAGGAGCCAGCGCGATGGCCCATTTCGCCACTCGGCCGGATGCATCCCGGCTGCCTATGATCTCGGCAAGCGGGGCAGTGCATACGACCGTGATGGGATGTTCTTGAAAGTAGGGCTTGAGTTTCTTGGAGGCGAAGTACACACCATAGCACATTTTCTGATAGTGCGGGTAGTTCTGTTTTGAGGCGGACAGTACTTCACTCAAATAATATACCGGCCTCTGGACTAGCTGAGCTCGGCCCTTTTCGGGACGCTGGACTACGATGACCGTGCTGACCACCCGGCTGGTAGCGGCGATGTAGAGGAGCATGGGCTCCTTCTCAGTTGGGGCCGCCAAGACAGGTGGTGTGGACAACATCTTCTTCAGCTCGTGGAAAGCTTGGTCCGCCTGGTCATTCCACTCAAAGTGAGTGGACTTCTTCATGAGTCGATAGAGGGGGAGAGCCTTCTCTCCGAGCCGGCTCATGAAGCGGTTCAAAGACGCCAAGCATCCGGTGAACTTTTGGACGTCTCGCAGCTTGGTAGGGATCTTCATTCTCTCTATAGCCTTGATCTTCACTGGGTTGCACTCGATGCCGCGTTCGGAGACCAGAAAGCCCAGAAGCTGGCCGGCTGGTACCCCGAACACGCATTTCTCCGGGTTGAGCTTGATCTGAAACCGGCGCAGATTCTCAAAGGTCTCCTTGAGGTCTTCTAGCAGGGTGCCGCGCTTCTCCGTCTTCACCACAACATCATCTACGTAGACTTGGGCATTTCTGCCGAGTTGCTTGAGGAGGCATTTCTGCATGCAACGCTGAAAGGTGGCACCGGCATTTCTCAAGCCGAATGTCATAGTCAGGTAACAGAAAGCTCCGAATGGGGTGATGAAGGCGGTCTTCAAGCGATCAGCCGGGTTCAACTTTATCTGGTGGTAGCCTGAGTAAGCATCCAAGAAACTCAACAGCTCGCATCCGGCTGTGGAGTCTATCACTTGGTCGATCCTTGGCAGGGCGAACGGATCTTTAGGGCAGGCTTTGTTGAGGCTGGTGTAGTCGATGCACATGCGCCACTGCTTGTTCTTTTTCAACACGAGGACCGGGTTGGCAAGCCATTCTGGAAAGAACACTTCCATAATGAAGCCGGCTGCCAGAAGCCGGGCTATTTCTTCTCCGACTACTCTTCTCTTCTCTTCCGACAGGCGGCGCAAGGGCTGCCTGACCGGCTTTGCATCAGATCGGACGTGTAGCTTGTGCTCGGCGAAATCCGTCGGGACACCCGGCATGTCTTTGGGGGACCATGCAAAGACGTCCCGATTCTCACGGAGGAAATCGACGAGCTCGCCTTCCTATTTGCTGTCAAGGCCTGTGCCTATGACAGCGTGCCTCTCCGGATGCTTCGGGTCCAGAGGTATCTTCTTTGTCTCCTTGGCCGGCTGGAAAGAACCTTGAGCTTCACATTCTTTGGGGTCAGGGGACAAGGCCGGCTGCTTGCCAGCCAAGGTCACAATTCGATCCAGCATCTTCTTCTCTTCGGCGATCACGAGGGACTCGGCCAGCCGACTGCTGGCTGCTGCACACTCAGAGGACTTCTTATAGTCTCCGGCTATGGTGATAATGCCCTTGGAACTCGGCATCTTCATCTTGAGGTAGGCGTAGTGGGGCACAACCATAAACTTGGCCAACGCTGGTCGGCCAAGCAATGCGTGGTACGGGCTCTCCAAATCCACTACCTCGAACCATATTGCCTCTCGGCGGAAATGATCCTTGTCCCCAAAGAGGACATCCATCTTGATCTTGCCGATTGGTGAGCAGGACAGGCCGGGTACGATGCCGTGGAACACAGTCCGGCTTGGCATGAGTTGCTTCGGCTTGATGTTGAGCTTCTCCATTGTATCTCGGTACAGTATGTTGATACTGCTCCCGCCGTCTATCAGCACGCGGGAGAATCGGGCGGCACGCCTCTCTGTCGCCAGGGTGGCATCCAGAACCAGGGCATAGGAGCCAGGAGACGGCATCACCTCTGGGTGGTCGTCCCGGCTCCAGCTGATGGGCTTCTCTGACCAATGCATGAACTCAGGGTTACTGGAGGCGACCGCGTTGACTTCTTGCTGCTGTCGGCGCCGGCTGCGCCGATCTTCTGTCTGGCTGGTGAACACGACGTAGGCGGCTTGCTCGTCGGGGAACTCGTCTTGGATGGCTCCGACTGCAGGCCGAGCGGCCGGCTGCTGCGGGGCAGGAGGCGGCTGGCCTGCAGGCGGAGGCGGCAACAGCCCCTCGCCCTTGGAGATTCGGGTGAGCCAATGACACTTCCGTGTTGTATGGTTGGACGGCTTCGCGCCGCTGTGGAACTTGCAGGGGGCGTCGAGGGTTTGCTCGTAGGAGAAAGCCGGCTGCCAAGCCGGCCTACCGCCCTTCTGCTTCTTCGAAGCCGGCCGTCCCTCAGGCTGCTCTTCTTCGATCGTGGCCACCTGCCGACTAGTGGAAGGCGGCATAGGGGCCTTGCGCTTGTGGTCGTTTTGATACGGGCGCCGGCTTGATTCTCCAGCCGACGTCTTGGGAGCTGGCATCGGCACTTTTCTGGAGGCGTCTACCCGGAGCTCGGTCTTCATTAAGGAGTCGGCCGTGGCATACTTGTCCGCGATGATCAGTAGCTCATCAAGGGTTGCCGGCTCGTCGCAGAGGAGTCGGTGCTTGAGGAGAGTGCCCTCACGGCACCCAGCGATGAAATACTCTATGGCCTGGACCTCGTGCACCCCTTCGCAGGAGTTGCGGAGCTCGGCCCAACGCGTGAGGTAGTCGCGGGTTGATTCGCTGGGCCCTTGTACGCACAAGGAGAGCTGTCGGGGCTTGGGAGCCCGCTTGTAGGTGCTGGTGAAGTTGCGTATGAAGGCTTCGGTGAAGTCTAGCCAGCTGTTGAGGCTGTAAGGCTTGAGGCTGTTGAGCCAGGTGCGCGCCATGCCTTGGAGAATCAGGGGGACATTTTCACGGCAACGCGTCGATTGCCATTCGCTATGCGAACTGCGGTGGAGTAGTCGATCAACCAGTCTTCTGGCTTCACGGAGCCGTTGTACTTGGGCGTGTCTCTTGGGAGCGAGAACCCTTTGGGAAAGGGCTCGTCGCGGATGCGGGGGCCGAAACAAGGCGGGCCGACATCATCTTCTTCTTCCAGGGCCAGGGATCGCGCTAGGCGGTCGATCCGATGGCGGGCATCATTCTCGCCGACTCCTTCGCGGTGACCAAGTCGGCCACTGAGAGTCGGATGCTCGACAGGCGGCGGGGTGGGATATCTTCACCCGCGAGGCGGATGAGGAGGCAGGTCACCTCGTTGTTCCACCCCTTGGGGGCGGCCTTCTGCGTCGCGCTCGATGGTAATGCGAGTCCGGCTGCGGCTAGCAGCCAACTCCTTCTCTTGTCTTGTTCGGGCGCCACCGGCAGTCGGCGTACGCGAGGTCGCGCCGTGCTCTCGGCGAGGGGGGCTTCCAGCTCGGACGTCGGCTTCATGCCGTGTTGTGGCCGCATCGATCAGTTGCTGGATGCGTCTGGTCATGTAGGGGAGCTCTTCGGCCCCCAGTCGGTTTAGCTCGTCAACGATCGACTAGGCGGTGCGCAGATTCTCGAGGGGCGTGGCGTAGACAGGGCGGTCCGCTCCCAGCATGCTGGCGATGGCCGCGCCGCGTTTCTTGACGACGCCGACCCGGCTTGGCCCTTCTGGAGGCGGCATGCCGAAGGCGGCGTGGTCGACTTCGCGCTGGTGGGCTCCCGTGAGGCGTCTCATGGTGACTATCTTCTGGCCCTCCGTAAGGAGGGCAAAGCGGCGTGCCTCCAGCACCTCAGCGTCAGCATCCGCCGGGATGGGGGCGGGCAGGTCGTGCAATGCGGCCTGCAGGGCGTCACGGGCGTTCTCGTCGGAGGCGACGCCGTGGCTGATGACAAGCACTTCGGTGACGGTGCTGCCGCCACTGTCGGCTCGAGGGAGAGGGTCATCGAAGACGATCACGTCAGAGGGGAAGGCGTCGAGCGATGCCGTGTCGGAATCGACAAGCATCGGGTCGGTGGAGCGGACCGACTCCAAGTCCGCGGTGGGCTCGCCGAAGACGTGGAGTTGGTCGAGGAGGCTGACAAGGCGGCTCTCGGGGCAGCCTGTGCCCGCATCGGATGCGGGCTTGTCAGAGATGCGAGCCTCGCCAAGAAGATCGGTGAGGCAGCTCGCTGCGCAGGCATCGTCGACGATTTGCAGTGCGTCAGGGCAAGCGCCATCGGGCGTGCTGGGCTGGCTATGCTCGCTGGGGAGGAAGAGGGTTCCCGTCCAGAGCAGGTCTCCGGACGACGGTGCACCTGGCTCCACTGTGGGCGCCAAATGTCAGGTGGTAGGTACGACATATGCCAACGAATGGCTTATCATTGTGGGAGCCAGTAAGACATCGCCGGTGCCTGGAAACGGGATAAGGCGAAGACATGCACGCCGGCGGATCTTACCCAGGTTGGGGGCTCTCCGTGGAGATAATACCCCTACTCCTGCTTTGCGGGGTCTCCGCATGATCACTAGATCGATAAGAAGCTACAAGAGGCTCCTTGAGCTGTTCGGTGGAGGGAGGAAGAAGGGCAAGGCTAGCTCTCTCCTCTCCCTATGGTAGTGTCTAAAACTCTCTGAGATCAACCCTTTGCATGGGTGTCCTCGGGGGGTTTATATAGGCCTACCCCCCGGGGGTACAATGGTAATCCGGCCTGGGCGTGGGCCCAGGCTGTCAGCGTCTACGTCCGCCGGCTTCTGGGGCCCGCCGACTGGTGGGTTCCGCCGGCTACCGGCCCCACCGCTTGGGGGGTCTTGTCGGGGGCTGGTTACTGTCGCCTCGCCTCTGATGACGAGGGCTTTGTCGAGGTAAGCATGGCTACAGTGCCGCCGCCTTGCGGGCGCTCACTGTAGCCTTACCTCGTCTTGTCTGCTTGATGGTGCGCGCGCCCCGGGGAGGGGAGCAAGCCAGCTGCAGGCCTGGCCTTAGGCCGGCTAGGGGAGGCCAGGCCGCCTTCGGATGTCTCTTTGACCAAAGGGGCCTGCCACTTTTGGGCCGTACCAGCGGCCCGTCGTGGATGGCGTCATGGTTCGCATGGCAACAGTGCCTCGCCGGACAGGAGATGTCCGCCCTGTATGGGGTACTGTAGCCATGCTTGTTCCGAGATTTGGGGATGGCAGGGTCCACTGTAGCCACGCCCCGTCTCGTCACTGTTATGGGGGGTTGACTATAGGGTGCGGCCCATGGCCGCCTGCCATGGGCCGGCTTTCTTGGAGCCGGTCCTTCATGGGCCGGCTTTCTTGGAGCCGGTCCTTCCTGGGCCGGCTTTCTTGGAGTCGGCCATGTTGTGGCGTCCCCTAAAGATTGTTTACGGCCGGGCCGCCTTCCGCTAGTCGTTCTAGGTGATAGCCGGCCGGAAGTAGGCGGCCCCGTGCCTTAGGCGCTCCAAGGCTTGGTCGGTCCGTTGTTTTTTCTGAGGGCCGACGGGAGCCGGCTAGGCTACCCGTGATTATTTACTCCGACAAGCTGGGCGGGCATGGCGTCACGCACTGCGTGGTGGGCGGTGTTGCGGCACGCAGCTGTTGCAGAGCGGCGGCTCCATGTCGCTGGGAACGGCATGGATACAACGGCGGGGCAGCCGGCTTGCCGCGTACATCAGTCGTGGCTAGAGCTCGGGTCGACGAAACAATCTCCGGCCGGCTAGAGCTCGGGTCGACGAAACAATCTCCGGCCATTTTGACCAGTACACACGGGCAGCAGTGCACACGCTCAGAGATAGCATGAAGGGTACTTTTGGCAAAATAGAAAAAACTGACAGATCCATCCACCGTTTATCATGGAGATTGACATGAACAGGAGAAAAAAATTGATCGTGTTCAGTTGATTGCTGCCAAAAGTTTGTTTATTTTGGAGCAGAATTTTTTTTATTGAGGAGTTGTTGGTTGATTTTACAAGACCTCCCGTAATGATCAGTGATCATAAACATGTCTATTTGAGGAGTAACATTCTTTTAGAGCCAAAACGGTGTTTTCGTTGACCTTTTGAGAAACTTTGGCATTGCTACTGTTAACTGAAATTACATGAAGAACTTATAGCCATTAAATATATTAAATTTACATAACTTTCTTAGTAACATGATTTAACTTTGCAAAGAAAAAAATAGAGAACTTTTCATTACCTAGCTTGCTTTCACGGTGAGACTATATGGAGAACTGTTTTTAGAAAAGAAATACTTGCCAACACGAAGAACGTTCTGATCTGCATGGGCATACTTAATGCGAAAAATACGAAGTACTCTCTCCGTTCCTAAATGTAAGTCTTTGTAGAGATTTCACAATAAACCGCATACGGATGTATATAGATGCATTTTAAGTTTAAATTCATTCATTTTGCTTCATATGTAGTCCACCTAGTGCAATATCTACAAAGACTTATATTTAGGAACGGAGGAAGTACTTTTTTGTTCATGCTAATACTTATGGATGTATCAGCGCAAACTTTTGCACTGACAATATAATAGCGGGAATAATCAATTTTTGCAGCCATCAAATTATGCCGTGTGCTAAGCCTGCAGACGAAATAAAAATTGTCAGTAGCCTGAGACAGTGGTACTCCCACAGGCCACAACCATCTGCTGCGTTGACTCGAAAAGGCGTGGCCTTCAAAATTTGAATCATGCAGACGTGCTGTAGATGTAGCGCCAGTGCGTGCACATAGACTGTACAGTCTGTAGCGCATAGACCAGAGAACTGTATGGCCGCCTCTCTGTAACGTTAGTATCTTTTCAACAACACTATGGCGTAAACCGCAGAAAAAAGTGTCTGATAGTACGATATAATTGACGACCAGGCTAAACATCTGCACGCGATTAATTAAAAACTTACCACAAAAAATCATGCGCAACAGATATCGTGTCTTCATGCATGGATGGATGAGGCACATCGCTGTCCACACGGGGAATCAAAAGGACCTGGGCTAACACACGAAGAATCTATAGGCCACTGGCCCACAAACGATGCCATACGGCTCGTTATACAAACATCAGAATATCACATAGGAATACACTGCCTGGCTGGGACCGTGGTGGGGATAGGTTGATTTGACTGCATCTCAGATGAACGGCAATGATTGAGTTCTTGATAGCGCTCGCTGGTGGAGTTTCGATCTTGAAGCCGTCCGCATGCAACGGCGCGTGGTCGAGCCGATCGTGGCATCGTGATCGTCGCTGAATCTTGCAGCCTGTTCCCCGGGATCGCGCTCAAGTCGCCGGCCACTCGTAGTTCGCGCGTGTCAGCCGCGCACTTGTGCGTACCTGGCCGACGTGTGGTGTCGGACTGCTGAAGGTCGATGTTGAGAGGATTTGATGTGCGCGTGGTGAGGACCTCGGGTCGATGCACGTCGCGCCGGCCGGACGATGGCTGTGAAGATTTTGTTCACCGGAGTAGATCCGATCGTGAAGTTTTGGTGGCTAATGGAAAAACTAATCTATGAGAATTGCAGAATTGGAATTGTTCTAATCTATGGAATTGTTCTAATCTACGGAACCGATTTGATCTTTGATCAATTGGGTGCCGTGCCCTCGGGGAGAGGCCGGGGGCGGCGAGCTGCGGAAGTGGTAGAAGGTTCTAGGATCGGCGTCGTTGGACAAACCGGCTCTAATACCATATTGAATTCATACTCTAGTCAACTTATTCAAAAGTCTGAACTGATGGAGGGAGACGGGCAATATATTTCAACAGCGGCGGTGCTCTCGCATCGTTGATCTTCTTGAAGGCACCACCTTGAAACTGTGGTGTGGTGGTCGGGGATGTGGCGATGGCGGTGGACTACCGGATATCTTCAGTTGGCTACCGCTTGGCTAATTGCGGTTGATGTGTCCCTTGCCGACGGCCATGTCGAAGTTTGGGGTGTTGCTTGCTCGGTGAGGTAGCTGTGCTCTCATTCTCTCCTTGGCAAGCTATTGATCTTGTTCTTCCACTCGGGGGTGAGTGGCTTTGCTTGCCGATGGCGTGGCGTCCTTCGATCTAGGACGACAAGGCAGGGTGCCTTCTTTGGGGCTAGAGATGGATGTTAGTCCAAGTATGGTTGGCCTAATGAAGGTGATGGACCACGGTCTTCGTCCAATGGCAGGCTGCTCCCTTGTCCTTGTCGCATCGTTTTCACGATCTTGTTCGCCAAGAGCCTTGACGCCCAAGCCACCGCTTGTGCATTCGAAGTTTGTTAGTGGCTCTTTTGGTATCTTGTATCTTTGCCCTTTTTTGATTGTTTGTTTGTTCTTCTTCTGTACTTGGATCTAGTGATCGATGTTGTCGTGGTTGGTTTATAATATTAAGCGGTGGAAACACTTTTTTTGTTGTTTATAGGAATTTTGTAGGAAAATTTCCTTTAGAGCCCTTTGTTTCATAGGAAAAAATTCTATCATATGCGTCAAATGATTTTTTTTCACCTTTATGAAATGAGATACATGTCATCTCACTTCCTACCATTTTTCTATATTCCTATGATATTCCAAAGAAGGCCTAATTATCATGTCGAACCAACAAATGAAGAAAAATAATATCTATCATTAATCCCCCTTTTGGTCTGTCACACACTTCTGCAGAAAGCGCCCTGTAATTTATGAGAATTATCCCACAATCCGTCATTAATCTACCGTCCAAAAAGGAAAATAGTGTCGACTTTTATTCGCTTGCGTGTACTAGGTAGCGATGCACGCCGGTGGGCTTCATACAATTAGGAGTTACAACTTTTCTGTTTGTGATTAGTACCAGCTGGCGGACGAGGCGATTAAGTGTCCAGTCTCAGCTGCACCCGTGATGAGAAATTCAAAACAAACAGTAGAAAAATTAAAAAAAATCTTTTTTGCATTGAAGATAATTTGGTGCGCGAGGTGCGCTCCGAATTTCACATCATTTGGACATCAGAGTTTCTCTCGGCAAAAAAAAAATAGGATCTGTGAAAAAGTCTGTTCATGTATTGTTCGGACACAATTTATCTTTTTTTGCTAAGAGCTACTCATATGCCTAAATGATATGAAATTTAGAGCACGCCTCACACACCAAATTATCTTCCATCTAAAATAGAAATGCTCTGGTTTTTTTTAATTTTCTTTTCACCAGGCTCAGAAATGGACATTCGCTCCTTGGCCCTTTATATTGAATCCCATCAATGTCGGCGATTCCAGTGCACTTTGCCCCATGTCAGAGAACAATCAAGGCATTGTCGTCACCGCCAAGATCTCTTCCGCCGCTAGGATGACTTCAAGTGTGCGACGACACGGGCCTTCACCAGGCTACATAAGCAGTAGCTGCAACCCAGCTAAAATCAAGAATTGATGCTCAAAAAAAAAAAGCTAAAATCAAGAATTAATTAAGACCTTCGTATTTTTGTACTGATCCGTGAGTTGAGTTGGCAAATAAGAAAATTAAGTTCTCTCCCCGTTTGCTCTTCTGTCAGCTTTGTGGGCGATTGTTCTACTATTATTCTCCTAAGAACTAGTGATGGTAAATAAAAGGGAGCACCTATGAGATTTACCGCATTAAAAACACGTCTTCACGCGTTTATTCGAAATGGCTTAGGGCGTCCGAGCGGAAGGACTACTCCATGACGATTCTTAAGAGAAACAAACCGCCGAACTGGGCTGGTGGTCCATGAGGTCACCAATGATGACGACTCCACCATCACTCTACATCTGGACACCATGGACATGTTGTATCTCTTTCTTGGCGCTGAACTGGCCAATGGTCGATGAGGGTATCAATGACGCCAACTCCGTCACCGGTCTTCACCCATACACCATGGACATGCTGCAACACTTCCGTGGCGACATTGCCCTACTAAAGGGTTGCGCTGCATATTCTATTATTCAGAAATGCAGGGCTCGGGACATCCAATCCAATGGTCCTGGTAGTTCCTTATTAGGGGTAAATTTGTCCTTCAAGATTTAACTGTAATTATTTAGTTAACTAATTAAAATATGATTCTTTAATTAATTATAATCATTGCAGCGGACGATGACTGCAGGCCGTCGTGGCGTCTGACATGGCCAATAATCGCCGCCGATGCAGCATGCAGCATGTAGACCATAGCCCCCAACCTTCGCCATCCCAATTCCAAAAGCCATTTGCAAGCCGCCGTCCCCACAACCTCTGTCATTATCGATGCTCCCTGCTCTCCCCCCGTCTCTCGAAATAGGCTTTCGCCCCGCTTTATATGTAAAGCAGTCACCGAACCAAGTACACGGCCGAACGATACAAGATGGTGATGTAGCCCTCATACAATGTCGATCCCAAGATAGCCGGATCACACAGACCACCTACAGTACCGAAAGAAAGCATAGGGAAAACCGAGTACAACGCCACACAAAGACATAAACACCTAAGCTCCACGACAACGCTCCCAGGAAGGAAAACAACGTAAACCGTCGTCGCTGCCGAGTCCAGAGCGGACAAGGGTCTTCACCCGGAACCCTGGCACGAAGAGGAGCACCACGACGACGTCTTCAAGAAGATAACAGCGCTCGCGAGCGTCGCCGTAATCGGCGACAAAGCGCGGAACATTCGCTCGGTAGCTCCCCCATGCCAGCACGAGGTCTTCAGGACAAGCGCAGCGAATTCAGTTTTCCAGGTCCGGATCAGGGCAAAGCCACTGCAAAAGACAGGGAGAGTGCCTGAGCCACCACCTCTACCCTCCTGCCGCCCACACGACCAAGAGAGAGAGTCACCACCATCGACATGGTGCCCGCCGGAGAGCCAACCATGCGGACCGCCATCCGGAGCCGCCGCTCCGGCATCCACGTCCAAGCCACAACCATCCGTCCACATCATGGAGCACCAACCTCGGGAGGAGGAAAAAAATGGATCTCCTTTCATTCCTAGCCCGGCATCAGTCACGGGGTCTGGCTCGATGCCCCCATAGTAGGGGGCGTCCACGCTGGCATCCCCAGCCAGCCCCCGTGGACTGGCAGGGACACAACCCAGTGACTACCGACGGCCGCCGGCGATCCTGCTCGCACGACGCCTCAACCGTGGTCACCAGCGCCGATCTGCCCGATAGGATAGTGAGGACCCGACCACCACCACCGACCACCATACCCGCGAGGAGAGCACGAGCACCACCCGCGAGCTCATCCCAGGCCAAGCCCGACCTCTCCTACCCAAAGCTGAAGCTCCGATCCACCCCGGCCCCCGGACTGGCCCGCCCGAGCATGAACCCTAGATTTGGACCATCCCGTCGGACCAAACCCCGGAGAAGGAGGGCCGCACCACCACCCTGCGCTGCCAGCACCTTACAAGGCGAGATGCACAGCCCACACCCCCGCCACCCACCTGCCAGAAGGCCCACAAGGACCCCCACCACCTCCTTGTGCCGCCAGCCGGCCGCCCAGCGACAGATCTGGCTGGATCTGGCTTGACCCTAGGTCGCCCACACGACCACTGGCCGGCGGCCCTGTGCACCAGCCCCTAGCAACAGCCGCGCCGCGCCTGGCCAACAGAGCCGCCCCAAGCCAGACCGCCTCAACACCAAAGAAGGGCCGAAGCACGGACCCCGCCGCCGGCCCGGAAGAAGCTGCTGCCACGCAGCCGTCCGCGCGCACCACGCGTCCAGCAGCCATCGCCGCCAGCCTGCGCCGTCATGCCGCGTCACCACCAGAGGGGAGCGCCCCGCGCCGCCGCCCAGGCCGATCGAGCTTTGCCCGGCGACCCGCGGCGGCGGCGGCGAGGAGGGGCGGAGGAGGGAGGGGGCGGAAGACGGCGGATCTGGGAGCTCCTCCCGGCTGGCCGCGGGGACGGCACGAGGAGAGGCGAGAGAGGTGATCCGCAGGTTGGACTGGGAAGACTATGTCGCCAATGGATTGATTGGTTTTGAGTATTTCATCACTAATTCATCACACATACTACCAATCCTGCATGTGCGCACACATTCAGTACTAAGCTAGCACGCGCACCATCCATCCAGCAGGCACACACAACTAACACTGGAGAGACTAGAGAGAAATATGAAGGACTGAGCTACCTACGTGAGGAAGAGGAAGTGATCTCAGCGAGCGGCCGGGGGTGGGGTCCGTGGCCTGGGGCTCCGAGCGATGTACAGCAGCACCTATGCGTCTGAGTAGATGGCCGCGGGCATCGTGGCGTGGCTTCATCGAATCGCGAGGTGTGCCTATGTCAATGACCTCGGCGTGTCCTTAAGGCCTTAATATAGTACACAAATTGTGCGGTAGTATTGATAAATCTGGTGCGTTCGTCCACTAAAATGGATGGCCCATATGTCTTAGGTATACTGTAAAAGGTCTCTTTCTCTCCCGTTACAACGCACAGGGGATTTGTTAGTATATCCCTAAGTATTGTCCAATTGCTCAATTATCAGTGCCCTATTTCAACAGTGAAGACGCAATTTTCCGGAAAACAATGAACACGCAATACTGATCAACATTTATAATTTGGACGTAGCTAGCAGGCTTCCGAGCGCCCGTTAGTGGGATCGAGCGCTCTTTCAAATATGGAAAGAGCTGTTGGCACGTCCGACACAGCTCACCAAAAAAGGAATCTTGTCCCACATGCATTTATTTGGAGGTTCAAAAAGTTTAAAAAGCTATAACTTTTTGATTTAAGCATCGAAATCTAATTTCGCTTTGAGAGCTAGGTTTCTCGCGACGAGTTCTTCAAAACTAGATCTCATATGGATAGGTTTCGTCGAACTTTTTTTGTAGTAACTTTGGGTACGATAGAGGCAACTTTAGTGCTATAGGAAAACAACTTTATTTTTTGCCTAATAGGACTGTCTATTAGGTTGGTTTGTGTAAAAATGAGAAAATCACACAAAAATATGAGGCACCTTTAGTGCTACATATAAGTAACTTTATTGCACTTTGTGTATCAATGAATTTTTCTAAAATTAGCACAAGTGGCCTACCATGGTTGCTTAGTTGCCTACCATGGATATTTAGTTGCCTATCAGTGATGCCCAATTGCCTATAATACTATGAAATTGACCTACCATTGATGTCCAGTTATCTGCTGTTGATAATTAGTTACCTATCATTATTGCTTACTTGTCCAACTTTGCAAATAGATGCCTACATAGGCAACACTAGTAGAAAACTGGGCTTTGTTTCGGGTCTGGCCAGCCCATTAGTTCCGGTTCTTCACGAACTGGGACCCATGGGGGGCATTAGTCCCGGTTCATGAGCCCAGGGGGCCGGCCGGGGCCTCGTGGGCATTGGTCCCGGTTTGTCTGGATCCATTTGTCCCGGTTCTAGGCACGAACCGGGATCAATGGTCCTCGCTCCTGGCCCACAACCATTGGTTCCAGTTCGTGGCTTGAACCGGGACATATTTCAGGGCTTTAGTCCCAGTTTCTACCATGAACCGGGACAAATGAGTTGCCTATATATACCCCATCGCCGCACTAGAGCACTCCATAGTGCTCTGTTTTTTTCTGGCCGGCGAGGGGAGGGCATTTGGGTGCTCTAGCTCACCTCCTATGCACATGAGGTGTTCGATGAAATGTCTGAGCCACACTAGTTAATCTTTTTCTCTTGAAACTCGGCCTCCGAGCTCCATTTCCCCCGAGATTTGTCTAGGTTTAACGGTCCGTCACGTTTCGTCCCCATCTTCACCGCCGTCGATCACCCACGCCGATCTCGTCGCCGGCACCACCGTGGTGAGCCTCTTGTTCTTATCTTCTTTCTAAAAGAAAAATAATTCTTACTTCAGATAGATACTTGTCTAATTTTCTTACTTTTATTATTCCTTGTTATTATATAGTGCAATGGTTTTGGTATACGCCCCCGTTGGCCCTCGTCCTGTCTATGATTCAGATGTGGTATATATTATCTTTGATAACTATTTGGTTCATTTATTGTTTATGACAATTATGCCGACCAACGTGACATAGATTTTATTTATCTAGGAGGTTGTTGAACCGGAAATTCCAACCGACCTTATTGTCGAGAGGTTAAATTTAGTTGAAGAAGAAAACAATTACTTGAAAGGAAAAATAAGAAAAATTGAGGAGGAGAAGTGATATTGGAGTTGCATGTTGCGGATGTTGTCGACGATTACAAGATCAAGATGGATGCAATGTGGTTGGAGATTAAAAAGATTAGAAAATATGCCATTCATGCCGAGGCTTGGTATCATTATGCAGTTGGATCAGTTGTTACCTTGGTTGCGATTATGATCGCATCTGTTGTTGCATTGAAATGTTTTACATAATTTCAATGTATAGTTTAATTAGATGCTCTGGAGAGCTATATGTTGTTCAATGAGAACTATGTATGTACTTTGGTTTTAATGTGATGATGAACTTCTATTAATTTGGTCACTTATCTATTCATGAGAGGGTTGAAAATTGATAATGTGGCTTTAAATGGTGCATTTTAAACACAGAAAAACTATGGAGTTCAAATAAGTTCAAAAAAAATAAAATCCCTTTGTAACAGACGATTTCCGTATGAAACCCTGATACTTCAAAAGAGATTGTCCGTTTTGTACACGAAGTGCATCCAGTTTTTGCCGTAACCCTATCTACTTTCTTGCACATGCTATGTGAGTGAAAAGATGATACCATGCCAACTTTCAACCTTTTTAGAGTTCATTTCAAATGTTTTTCAATTTCATGGTCTTATAACTCAAAATAATCAGTAAATGCATGAAAAATAACAAATAAAGTCAGAAAAATTTGAGAATTGATGATGTGGCTTTGAATGGTGCATTTTGAACACAGAAAAACTATGGAGTTCAAATAAGTTTAAAAAAATGAAATCCCTTTATAACAGACGATTCCGTATGAAACTCTGATACTTCGAAAGAGATTGTCCGTTTTGTACACGAAATGCATCCAGCTTTTGCCGTAACCCTCTCTATTTTCTTGCACATGCTATGTTGGTGAAATGATGATACCGTGCCAACTTTCAACCTTTTCAGAGTTCATTTCAAATGCTTCTCAATTTCATGGTCTTATAGATCAAAATAATCAGTAAATGCATGAAAAATAACAAATGAAGTCAGAAAGGGTTGTAAATTGATGATGTGGCTTTGAATGGTGCATTTTGAACACAGAAAAACTATGGAGTTCAAATAAGTTCAAAAAAATGAAATCCCTTTATAACAGACGAGTTTCCGTACGAAACCCTGATACTTCGAAAGAGATTGTCCGTTTTGTACACGAAGTGCATCCAGTTTTTGCCGTAACCCTCTCTACTTTCTTGCACATGCTATATTGGTGAAATGATGATACCATGCCAACTTTCAACCTTTTCAGAGTTCATTCAAATGCTTTTCAATTTCATGGTCTTATAGCTCAAAATAATCAGTAAATGCATTAAAAATAACAAATGAAGTCGGAAATGGTTGAAAATTGATGATGTGGCTTTGAATATATGGTGCATTTTGAACACGGAAAAACTATGGAGTTCAAATAAGTTCAAAAAAATGAAATCCCTTTGTAACAGACGAGTTTCCGTATGAAATCCCTTTGTTTTAGAGTTCATAAATAACTTTTTTATTACAAACTTTAATAGCAAAAAGAATTATCATAAAATGAAATAAATAAGTATTTTGAAAAAATAATATAAACTTTAATAAAATATATAAGTAGAAATAAAACAAAATAAAATAACATAAATAAAATTTATGAAACTAAAATTATCAAAGTATTTTCTGTTCAAAACATTATAAGAAACCTCCAGTATTATTGAAACTAAAATTATATAAAATTGATGCAACTAAAATTATCAAAGTATTTTCTATTCAAAATCATTAAAAGCAAAAAGAATTTTCATAAAGAACTTTTTTTGTTAGAACTTTAATAGCAAAAAGAATTATCATAAAATAAAATAAATAAGTAATTATAAACAAAATAAAATAAAATAAATAAGTATTTGTTGTAAGTAGAAACAAAACAAAATAAATAAAGCAAAAAAGAAAATAAAAAAACTGGGAAAAACAAAAAAATGCCACCTACTGGGCCACCACGGCCTGAATACGACTAGAAACCCATCCATGGGCCAGGATAAAGGCCCGCAGAAGGCCCAGTAGGCCCATCAGGCATAGCAGTCACAATTAGGTCCGTAAGCCTGCAATGGAGAGGAGCTCGAGAGGGGTGCGGCACTGGGGCTTATAAACGACTGCGCACCCCTCTCAACTAGCCAGGTGGGACTAAACTCCCACCAGCACGCCGCTGTGCAAGGCCTTTGGTCCTGGTTGGTGGCACCAACCGGGACTAAAGAGGGCCTTTGGTACCGGTTCGTAGCACCAACCGGTACCAATGCCCCCCTTTAGTCCCGGTTGGTGCCACCAACCGGGACCAAAGGCCTCTGCTTCCCGCCCTTTGACCTGCTGAAAAGAGACCTTTGGTACTGCACCAAACGGTACTAAAGGGGTCATTGGTATCGGTTGTTGCCACGAACCGGTACCAATGCCCTTGGTATATAAGAAAACACTTAGCAGTTTCGACCAAATCCATCACTTCTTCTCCCCCGACGCCCCTACTCCTCCTCGCCGTCGCTGCCCGACGCCCCTGCTCCACCTTGTCGTCGCCGCCGCCACCGACGCCGTCAGGCTGCTCGACGTCGCCGTCGCCGCCGCCACCGACGCCGTCAGGCTGCTCAACGTCGCCGCCGCCGTCGCTGACGCCCTCTGCCCCGACGACGGCGTCGACCCTCTCGCCCCTGCCGGCCCCGACGTGCCGCCCACCGTGTCTCGCCGTCCCCATGTGAGCACCAGCCTGCTCCCGTGCCCCTCCCCTGTCCCGCGCCCCTCCCCTGCCCCGCGCCGGCGTCGGCGCCGGCCCCTCCGCCGTGCCCCTCTGCCCCTTTGCCGTGCTATTAGATTTTTAGATGTTTTTAGATGTTTTTAGATGCTATTTTTAGATGTTTGTAGATGTTTTTTTAGATTATTTTAGTTTATGTTTAGTTTAGTTTTAAGATTAGGAAAAATTTAGATGTGTAGTTATATTTATTTATATGTGTAGTTAATTTAGATGTTGTAATTTGTTCATAAAAATTGTGCACTTTTGTATAGAAACTTTATTGTTTTCATATGTACGAAAATGTAGAGTGAAAATGAAAACAAACATATAAGAAAAAAGAAAGGAAAAAATAAAGAAGGAAAAGAAAATGTAGAATGAAGAAGAAAAAATGAAGAAGGAAAAGAATTTTTTTATATATCTAGCTAGGAAAGGAAGAAGAAAAAAAAGAATGAGAGGAAAAAGGAAAATAAGAAGAGGAAGAAAGGAGAAGAAGAGGAGAGGAAGAAGACGAGAGGAAGAAGAGGAGAAATAAATAAGAAGAGGAAAAAAGAAGAAAAAGAAGAGGAGAAGAAGAAAGGAATAGAGGAGAAGAAGAGAAAATATAATATTTTCTATTTTTTCTTCTTCTCCTTTTTTCTTCTTCTTTTTTTATTTGATCTTCTCTTCTATTCCTTTCTTCTTCTCCTCTTTTTATTTATTCTTTTGTCTTCTTATTTTTTATCAGGTATGTCGTTGTCGATATACCCCCTCCCGATAACTTCAACACTAGGGGGGGATATACCCCCTCCCTGATAAACATTATTTTCCCATATATGTATGTCATCGTTGTCGATATAACCCCCTCCCAGATAACTTCGACATGAGGGGCGGTTGATATATATACCCCCTCTCGACCATGATAACTTATACCATGAGAGCACCCCCCGACCCTCTCGCTCGACCAAAACTCTCGAGGACACCCAAACCCTAGAAAACAAACGATGTCGGTCTCCTACCCCCTCCCGCCGCGCCCCTACACGACAAACTCTCTCGAGGCCACCCAAATTTACCAAGTTAAAAGAGCGTTGTCGCTGAGGCCACCCCAAACCCTTGAAGAGTTGTCGAGGCCACCCCAAACCCTTGAAGCGTTGCCGAGGCCAACCCAAACCCTAGAGAAGCAGCATCGAGGCCACTAATATGATTCCTTATTGTGATTAGCTAGCTAGTTCTACGTTTGCCACTAATATATCCATCTGTCATGTTTGAATAATAATTGCCATGTTGTAAATATTTGCAGAAATGATGGAGCACCCCCGAGACGAAGCAACAGAAGCGATGTTGGGGGACATAATCGCAAAAGGAAGTGATGTCGTCTTGTCGTTTCTCAACGACACCGATGATCTGGAAGATAGGGTGAAGAAGAAGGCTATGATTATGATGACTCCGGTGACCCATTAATGCCGGTACAAGAAGAAGGCTATGATTATGATGGCTCCGGTGACCCAACACCGGTACAAGAAGGATACCGTGATGACGGCTCCGGTGACCGAACCGAGTCCGGCCAAGTATATATATTAGTTAAGCATGTGCTAACTAGCTAGCTGATTGATGCATTCATTGTTTTCGTATGTACACATATTAATTAACTCTCTCTTTCTTCTTTTTTCTAGCCCTCCGGATCGAGCACAACTTCGGTAAACAGACGAGGCCCGAAGAAAAAGTTGCGCTCGGATGAAAGGTTTGAGATCACAGCAATCGCGCGCGATGGCAAGCCGATTGAACCCATCCAGACAAAGGAAGCATTTGCTTATCAGTGCGGGGTTCTTGTTAGGGACAAGATCCCGATCAGTATCCACCAATGGTTAAAGCCTAAGAATGAAGACTCTGAGGTGTCTTATGTCTCCGATATGCAAAAAGAAGATCTTTGGATAACGCTTAAGGCAAATTTCACCCTACCGCCAGAGGAGGATCCGGAGAAGCCAGTTAAAGAGCAATTGATCAAGTCTCATGCTCTTAAGAAGATGGTAGAACTATTCAGGAGGTGGAAGAATGAGCTAAAAACGCTTGTCGACAAAGAAATTACACCAGAATTCACCGTCCGGTTTGAGAAGATCAGAGATCACTGGCCCGCATTTGTGGCACACAAGACATCGGACAAGAGTAAGAAGATGTCAACGACAAATAAGAAAAATGCTGCAAAGAAGAAGCATCACCATCGCACGGGGTCAGGTGGCTACCTCAAAGCCCGACCGTTGTGGGCCAAGGCTGAGAATGACCTGATTGATAAAGGGGTCGAACCAGAGACATTGAACTGGCCAGACCATTGCCGAACTTGGTTCTTCGGGGTTGGCGGAACCTTGAACCCTGTATCGGGGAAGTGCATTTGGACGGACGATCAACTGCAAATACCCGTTCACGAGGCTTCAGGAGTATATCGAGAAAGCACAGCAAGGGACGTTCGTTCCAGACAGAGAGAAGGACGAGCTCACAATGGCCCTCGGGAATCCTGAGCACCCTGGACGGACACGAGGCATGCCAGGCTCCGTTCCATGGAAGGCTGGGTTTCCGGACGCAGGGGGTTACAAATGCCAGGAGAGGAGGAATAAAGTGGAGCATAGCCAACTGGAGGCGCTGCACGCAAGGGTACAAGGGCTAGAGGAACGAGAAGCAGATCACAGCAAACGACCTGCTAAAGCTTCTCCTGAAGCTACCCCGCCATCTCAGCGGAGAAGCAGCGTGGCTTCCACCGAGCAGACTCGACAGCTGGAGCCTGTCTTCATGGATCCTGCTAGCTACCCCGTGGATGCTATCACGGAGTCTCAACATTGCCATCTTATGACACAATGGATGAAATTGAAAGTCAATGCGGCTGTTGGCTCTGTTTTACCTATTGAACTTGGCGCAACCTACCACGGCCGGTCGATTCTAGAAGGATATGCTAGGGTGATGGTGGATCAAATAACGGACGTATTTGAGGACCTCGAGCTTGACTACCCTACGGGTGAAGGGGAGATTCAACTGGTTCTTGTCTGAAGACTCCATGCCTATGGCGGAAGGAGTTCATCAACCTTCCGAACTGGACGCCTCCGCCTCCTCCTCCTCCTCCGGCGAGTCAGGGCACTCCACCTCCTCCTCCTCCGGCGAGTCAGGGCACTCCGCCTCCTCCTCCGGCAAGTGATAAGGGCACTCAGCCTCCTTCTCCGGCACGTGGCGGCACTCCGCCTCCTTCTCCGCCTGCGCCGGCGCGCCCAAGCAGCCAACCTCCTCCTTTTCTGCCTCGTCAACAAGGGCGGAAGAGACCCGCCGCTGCTCCATCTGCTCCGGTGTGTCGTAGTCCTTCTCCTCCGCCTCGTAAGAAAGGAAAGACAGCCGCATGCGCTCCCTATGCTCTGAAGTCTAGCAGTACAACCAGAGGCAGGAGGTAATACAGATACGGTCCTTCTCTGAAGACTCCAGAGAAGTTACCATACGAGAGGAGCCTGGAGGAAAACACGAAGATCGTGCAAGCCAAAGTGAACAACTTCTTTGAAGGGGTGAAAGCAAAGAAACATCCACCTCCGGAGGAGAAGATAGATCCGGTAAAAGCGAAGCATACTCTGGCTGCCCTGAAGAAACCACCAAAGTCTCCGGCGAAAGACAACTATGAGAGCATTATTAAAAAGTCATTTATCGAAGCGGAGCGGTCGGGAAGTACTGTCAGTGATCAAAGGTTAGTAGAACGATGAGCTGGGAAAAAAATTGCCCAGCTCGGCGAACAAGCGAACCAATCGTTCCGCCCGCTCCAGGTGTCTAGCGATATCGTCGCTAAAGATCCGGGGATGGTGCCTGGTTAAAACGATCTTGGAGATTACCTGTCCGATGATGTACATTATGATTTCTTAGAGGTGGAAGAACACAAATACGAGTAAGGGAAGCGTCTCATCAAAGATGAAAGATCTCTAACAACGATGATGCGAAGATTCCATGATTGGTACATGAAAACCTGCAGAGAGTCTGATGGGAGGAATATTTTGACGCTGAAAGTTAGAGAGGGGCATGGGCTCGTTGGAATTGAACCGTTGAATGTTCCATTTGAGGAGTTCTTCACGTTTTTCAATCAAAAGGTCATAGATAAATTAACAGTCACTTGCTACTGCCTGTAAGTAGTACTACTTCTATCATTAAGTCTCTATATATAGGTCAGCTCTTTCATTGCATGCGTTTTTCAATCAAAAGGTCATAAATAAATTAACGGTCACTTGCTACTGCCTGCAAGTAGTACTACTTCTATTATTAAGTCTCTATATATAGGTCAGCTCTTTCATTGCATGTATTTTTAATTATCCTCACTATATTATGCAGGTTGAAGATCGTCGAATTGAAGAAAAGACAAATCGGTGATATTGGGTTCGTTAACACAAATCTCATAGATGCATATATGGTTAAATTTCACGCCAGAGATACCGAGGCCAAGTTGCTACAATCGTTCGTATTAAATCAAAACAAAGCTATAATACTCTTTCCTTACGAATGCAAGTGAGTGTTACTGTCTTGTGCATATTCGGTTTCCCTTATTAGTCGAGGTTATAGTAATGTAATTGATGAGTTATGCGCATGCGATTGCAGCTTCCACTATATTCTCCTAGAGATTAAGCTTGAGCAGGGACTAGTAACCGTCTTAGACTCAAAATGAAAAGATCCCAAGGAGTATGCGGACATCACTGAAATTCTAGAGAAGTAAGTTAAATTGATCATTATCGCACCATATCAGCAACTTTGTTCATTTCCTGATATCAAGTAATTGTTTTCTTTGTCTGGCAGGGTTTGGAAAAAATTCACCGCAAAAACTCCGGAACTGCCGAAGAAGCTGCAATTTAAACACCTGAAAGTAAGTACTATAGTAGCATGTTCCGCGCATCTCCTAGTGATTCAAGCGCTAGTTTCATCAATACCATTTAGCATGATTGCTTATCAGTTTGATTGACCTCTATTTTTTATAAAGTGGTTGTGGCAGGAACCCCGGAATGATTTATGTGGATACTACATTTGCGAGTCCATCCGCCACATGACCTGTGAGCGGGGCTACTCTGACAAACAATATGAAGTGCGTAAATAATAATATTCACAATTTTATTTTATTACCATGATTTGTGTTGAGTTTCATTTAGTCATATATATATTGACCCCTTCTTCAAATTAAATATTTCGGATGCGAGATGAACTCCTACCACCAGATCGTATGCGAGCAATTCAAGAGGAATTGGCGGCATTATTTCTTGACCACGTGATCGCTAAAGATGGAGAATACCATGTGGACTTTGAGTTCATTTGGAATTAGGAGATTATATTGTAAGAGATAATTATATTGTATATATGTAGTCAGTAGCGTCGGATAGATATACGAGAACTTATTGTTCGACCAATCTCTCTGAGAAGGAGAGGTGGTCGATATCACTTCTCTCTGTATGCATATGTTCATGACGATCTTCTGTTTCCTTCATTTGCTTACTAGCTACTGTGTCTAGTCCTCTCTATACGTATAGTATGTAGCATCGACCAAGCACAAAGATAAAAGAGGACACTTCTCTCTCTGTTGAAACACCTAAATTAACCCCCCAAAACCCCCTAAACCGCCCCCCCCCCTTTCAAAAAAACAAAAACCCCAGCCCCTGAAATGCTGACGCTTGGATGCATATTAATCCCGGTTGGTGCCATCAACCGGGACCAAAGGGCCTCCTGCCTGGGCTCGCCGCACCGGCCATGTGTAGGCCCATTTGTCCCGGTTTGTGTAAGAACCGGTACTAAAGGTCTAGGGTATTAGTACCGAAACTTTAGTCCCGGTTCAATAACCGGGACAAATGGCCCTTACGAACAGGGACAATAGGCCCTTTATCTACTAGTGCAAGCTCCTTATCATTGTGTTTTTCCTAAGTTGCCTAAAACACAATGAAGTTACCTATCGGTGATGCTCAGGTGACTAGCATTTTAAGATTGTTATGCAACCTGAGTATCACAAAAAAAAAGTTAGCAACTTTTGGGTATTTTTGTACAACTCCAGTTCATTCAACAAGCAATTCATGTGTTTTTTCATCACTATATCTGGAGATTTCAATAATTTTCACAGGCAACTCATGCAAAAATTATGAACAACTTGTGTAGGCTTGTGGGCAACTGTCTGATCTGCCAACTATGAAACTTCTCATCACCCCATATGAAACCCAACGATGAAAACGAATCATAATTCCAACACGTGGTTTGAAAGTTATAGCCTTTTGGAATTTTCTTGTACTGAAATTAATGCATGTTATGTCACCGTTGGGTTCATATGGTTGGCTGGACGAGTTCGTGAAACATCAACGTACTATAGTAGATGAATCTTTCCATATATGGGCAACTTAGGATGATGTTAAGCTACTCGTTAGTCAACCTCAGAAACTAAGTGCGTATAATACTATCAATTGGAGGTGAAACTAGTTATGGTAGAATACTAGCTAGTTGTGGTAGAAAACTTAGAGGTGAAGCTAGTTAACCTTGTAGTATGGTAATCAACTTTGAAGGAATTTTCGATGATAGGCATTCATACTACACAGACTAACTAGAAGTTGCTTTCCTATAGCACTAAAGTTGCTTCTATAGTATTCAAAGTTGCTTCAAAAAAAGTTAGTCAAAACATACTCATATGAGATCTAATTTTGAAGAGCTCGTCGTGAGGAACCTAGCGGTGAAAGCGGATTTTAATTTTGATACCCGGTTCAAAAGTTATAACTTTTTAAAAATTTGGAACACACATTAAATGCATGCACGTGGTATCTTGCTGAGAAAATCACGTGACGGGAGGGCACATCGGGGGCCAGGTGCTTTCCGTGCGTGCTAATCCTCTCTATGGACCCTATTATTGGGTTGACATAATTGCACTTTCTATTAGCCACATGTGAGGAAGGAGATTAGCGGACATGAGTGTGCGCTCAAGACGACGAAATAGCGCAGTTGCGCTTTTAAGCAATTAGGTTATAATTTTATATCGGTCATGATAGCTGAATCGGTAGAGCGTTCCGTTTTCTGGAGTCAGCCTCACTCTTGGCTTGCCGTCGATGGGATCATGGACCGACTCCGGCTGAAGTTGTGGCGTCCACATGTGTCGCTCCTGGTCTGTTGGATGACGACGATCGCTGCCGTGTTGTGCAAGGCATGTACTCCGCTACTAGGGTCACACACAGCATGGTTGTCTGTTGACGCTCAAAATTAGCACAGTCACAAAATTAGCATAGGTTATATCAAGACCGATTCAAACTTATCATTGGAAGTCACCTTGGAATATCTCTCTTCGACAAGATCAAGATGGATAGGAAGATGGTCTAAACGGAGCTCAGACTCAAAAGTTATGACAAGTTCAGAGATGCTCATGTTGACACCAGAGTAAAGAAATGCATAAAACTCAATCAAGATGGCCTCTGATGGAAACTATTTCAACATGAAAGTTATGCGTCTCATCGAAATGATGGATTTTGATATAAAAATCATCTTAATCCGAGCTCGTATGCAACCTGTGGAGGCAAAACAAGGTCAGAAACAGAAGTTGCAGAGTCATTTCGGACCGACCGAGTTGATTTGATCGGTGAGACCGAGTTGGTCCGAAAATTTACCAGAGAGTTGGCAATGTTGACTCGGTAGGACCGAAATGAACCAATCGGTGAGACCGAGTTGGTCCGAGAAATTACCAAAGATTCATGTCCGAGTTAGGTTAGGGTTTTTGATGTTTTGGATGGAATTTTTAGTCCTTTTCTTGTACGGGAAGTCCAGCCGCCTCATAAATAGATGAGAGGTGACGGCCGATTGAACAACACACAATCGAACAAATCAATCTACATATTTTACCTTTACTTTTCCTTCTCCCTTGTTCTTCTTCTTCCTCGTTCTTCGTTCGTTCTTCTTCATCGCAGGGCGGCGAACCTCGAGGCCCTAGGGGCGGTCCGGCCGACCTAGGGCAGCCCATAGCCGCTGCGCGCCTTGACGGGGTCCCTCCCGGGCGTGTGGTGTTTCGGGTTCCCAAAAGCGCCCGCCGGATTGTCTTGCGTACCGCGCTTCCATACGGGTCTCCTTCGACGTGAGCTGCGGTGCATCACCCTCGGCGTTGGAGGTACACGATGACGTGTTCGTGTGCGAACACACTTTTTGGCGACTCCGCTGGGGTTATATCAAGACCGATTCAAACTTATGATTGGAAGTCACCTTGGAATGTCTCTCTTCGAGAAGATCAAGATGGATATGAAGATGGTCTAAAACGGAGCTCAGACTCAAAAGTTATGACAAGTTCAGAGATGCTCATGTTGACACCAGAGTAAAGAAATGCATAAAACTCAATCAAGATGGCCTCTGATGGAAACTGTTTTAACATGAAAGTTCTGCGTCTCGTCGAAACGATTGATTTTGATATAAATCTCATCTTAATCCGAGCTCGTATGCAACCTTTGGAGGCAAAACAAGGTCAGAAACAGAAGCTGCAGAGTCATTTCGGACATACCGAGTTGATTTGATCGGTGAGCGAGTTGGTCCGAAAATTTACCAAAGAATTGGCAATGTTGACTTGGTAGGACCGAAATGAACCAATCGGTGAGACCGAGTTGGTCCGAGAAATTACCAAAGATTCCTGTCCGAGTTAGGTTAGGGTTTTTGATGTTTTGGACGGAATTTTTAGTCTTTTTCTTGTACGGAAAGTCCAGTCGCCTCATAAATAGATGAGAGGTGACGGCCGATTGAACAACACACAATCGACAAATCAATCTACATCTTTTACCTTTACTTTTCCTTCTCCCTTGTTCTTCTTCTTCCTCGTTCTTCGTTCGTTCTTCTTCATCACAGGGCAGCGAACCTCGAGGCCCTAGGGGCGGTCGGGCCAACCTAGGGCAGCCAATAGCCGCTGCGCGCCCTGACAGGGTCCCTCCCGGGCGTGTGGGGTTTCGGGTTTCCAAAAGCGCCCGCCGGATTGTCTTGCGTACCGCGCTTCCGGACTGGTCTCCTTCGACGTGAGCTACGGTGCATCACCCTCGGTGTTGGAGGTACACGGTGACGTGTTCGTGTGTGAACGCACTTTTTGGTCACTCCGCTGGGGATGAAGCTTTGAACAGTCTCCGGTCTGTTCTTGCTACGAAGAGATCGTCATCTAGGGTTTGTAATCTATAAAGGTAATATGAATACCCAATTCACATATATAGATGCAAATAATGCATATGTTGTTGCTAGATCATCTAATGAGCATAATGTATCGGCTAGCCCTAATTTTATCAATCATGCATCTAATTATGCGCAAGGGCCGATGCAAAACAATCTTCGTGCTTCAAATTCTTATGATTTTAGCAACGTACAACATATGTATCCAAACTCTCATGCATCGGCAATCCCACAAATCCATATGCCGATGAACAACATGATGGGTTTGGTTATCAATTTGAAACACCTCATGTTAAAATTTCCAATAGCATACAAGAAAGTGTTTCACCTTTTTATTCATCGGCAACTAATTTGCAATATGTGAATCCAACCATGCCGATGAATGAGAGAATTGGCCATGCTACTACTCGCTATTCGGCCAGTTATTCTCAACCATCATATGCTACACCTCATGTTAGTAATTTCTCGGCACCATACACAACCGTAGATGTTCATAATTCGGCTTCACACCTTCCTGGTCATAGCCGAATAAATTTAAATTTTACAGGAGCGGTCGTGCCCAATATTGTAGAAGATGAGGTAGTGGTGGCTGCATTGAAGAGTTTAGCCCAAAATAAGAGGATTAGTGCTATTTGCCTTGAACAACATGAAAAAGGGCTATTTCCTGATTATGCTGCAATAAAAGCTAGAGTTTTGCAAGAAGATGAATCTTTGCCAATTGATAAAATTGGCGAGCAAAAAAATGGTTTTACAACAATGCATATGCCTTCACCTAGTACTATATCATATTATACACCCCAACACTATTGCAAAATTTCGGCAACACCCGTGTGTCATTGCCGAAAGAATCTAAAAGCATTGGGGGGCAATCATATCCGGAGTGGGCTGAAATTGAGAAAAAGCTTAAAGCCAACTTTGTCGCTCGCCGCCAGAAACAAATAGAAAAAGAATTGGCTCAGATAAAAGAAGCATTGCCAATTGGTAGTATCAATGAAAAGAAGGATGATTCGGATCTTAAAAGTGCTTCGGTTGAAAAAGCCGAATCAAGTAGTATATATTTCGAATCCATCAAATCCAAAGAGGCAAGCATTATTGAGAAAGGGCATGGCAAGCATAACAAAACAACCATGCTTGATTTTTCTGAAGTTAATGGAACCTACTTCCTGCCCTATGAGTTCCGTGCCATTGACAAGCCTCAAGGACAAGAACAAGTAGCCGAACAAAGTTCGGCTGACATGGATCTTCAAAGCAATGATGCACGGAATCAAGAAAAAGATGATGACAAGGTGTTGGGGAGCCATCGAAAGATGGAGCAAGATGTTCTTCAAGTGGCACCACCATCATGCTCTCCCAACATATTTGAAGAGGTATGCATAACGAGTAATTTAACTATTTTTAGATTTGGTCAGAACTTTATTGTTCATGCATCTATTAGAAAAATCCTCATAAGTAATTTTGAAAGACTAATGAAGAAGGGTAATTTACTTGTTAGCAATAAAATTGTTACGGAACATATCGGTCAACCCATTGCGCCATTTATAAAGACCGATAATGAATTATTGTTACAGCCAAAGCTTTCCATGTTTCTTTGTCTAAAGTTCATATCTAGTTGGGTAGATTTGCTTATTTTGTACTTGGCTTGCACTCGGTCTCAACTGAGACATGTATGTTCTAAATATATTTGTTTCAGAAATTTAAAGCCAAGGCTAAAATCTTTTGAGAAAACCGATGCTAGTATAGTTTCCTATTTAAGGACATCGGAAAATGAATGCGAAAGGGAATTCATAGCCGAATGGGAAGATACCAAATATGAACCATTCATTTGCTTAACTCCAAAGCCGTTCTCACAAAAAGATCGGCTAGAAAACAAAAGGTATACCTTCGATTCAAGCATGTGTGATCAAATATTTGATTTGTTGCTAAAAAATAATTACAGAAGAATTCTTGATCACTGTGTAAAGCCATCAATCCAAGAACGAATGTATTGTAAGTTGCATAATTCGTTCAAGCATAGTTTTGAGGATTGCAATATGTTTCGTCAAATAGTTAAATCGGCCATTGAAAAAGGACGATTGAAGTTTGTTGAAACACCAAGAGATGACTAGTCTAATCCGATTGGTCCCAATGGCAAAAAGTTTTTGCATCGGTTGCTTTAAGTCGATATTAAAGAGAATGTAAAAGCTGCATGTGATGGGATTAGGCTTTCAAGTAAAGAAGTTGTTGAAGAGCATAACGAGCATAATCTTGAGGGCGAGAGTTCCATCGAAGCTACAATGGAGACGCCAAGGATTGGGGGGCAGCAAGCAAATCCAATGATCGATGAAAGCAAACCAAAAGAAAACAAAGGCCGGAATAAGCGCAAGTGTAAGAGATCAAAAATCACCTTCACTGAACTATTGGATAAATATCAAAAGAAGAGTGAAGAGAAGAATGCTTATCGGCCAAATCATGCAAAGAAACCAAGATCACCCCCAAGGCGCAAATATGAGGATTGGTATTGGCAAAGTGATAATTTTAAGGCAACATATTCATATCTTTATTTTGGGCCGCCAATGCCAATGTCGTGGATGCCTCTCTATGCTCATATAGATACATATTCATCACGGAACAGGTATGATACAAGGGCACATTCTCCATCTTATTCTAGACCATCTCACCAATACTATGCAGCTCCTAGGAGATCAACATTTGAACAATCACGCGTCAAAGACCGTTTCAATCATAAGGAATCGGTCCAGAGCTCAAGGAAGAAGAAAGAGGTGGTAAAGTAAGTTTACCGCGTGAAAAGAGATGGTCGTAAGTGTGCCGCTTCAGATTTGATCTCAAATAACAAAGATCCAATTAAAGTGTTGACATTGGCTACAAAAGGCAAAGAAGTGAAGCAATCAATTGATAAAAATCAGAGTGCCAAATCTGAAGAAAAGAAGTTGAGAGTGCACAAAGCCAAAAAAGAATTGTCGTTGGTCAAAACAGAATCATAGCCGAGATGCCCACTCGGCTTATCATATTGGCAAAAGAAGAAATTACAAAATCTTAGTGCACAAGAGCTGAAAAAGAAGAACATGGCATGGGTTCCCAAGAAGATCAATCAAGACAAAAATGATGTGCATGCTTCTATTGCAACAAGTACAATAAAAGTGAAGAAGGAAAAGAATGAAAGCAAGAAACAATTAAGCCGAAGGTGCGCATCACAACATCAAAATCTTCGGTTAGCACATCATCCATTTTCTTCAACCATGTCGTTAATGCCTTTGCCATGAAATTCATCCCTAGGTATGATCAATTACCCTCCATGGGTTTATTTTGATCCATGGATGTAACGTAATTTTCTATATCATGAGAGGGTATTACCAAATCACTATACATTTGGTTAGATTCATTTTCGTTGCCAATACAAAGGGGCCAAAATATTTTATTCCTATTTTATTTGTTTATTTCGGCTATACATGCTTTAGTGGATGAATTCTACATGGACCTCATGGTAATGGCCGATACTTAACTATCGTCCTAAGAAACTATCTGATCATGGCCGGTGTGGAATTCTAACATCGTCCTTAGTTCAATTGGAGACCGAGACAAGGTACATGTTAAGTGATATTAGCCTTGTCTCTCTAGTACTATGGAGATTATATTTTGATGGTTCAATTCGTAGCAATGGCCAAAGTGTTGGTGTTGTTTATATATCTCCTTATGGTACTATTTTTGAAGCCTTATGCCGCTTAGAATATTTTTATGCATGGTTAATCAAAGCTGAATATGCATTGTTATTCGGATTGAATCTTTTACTTGCTATAGATGCTATACATACTAAGGCTTTCGGTGATTCGTTATGAGTAGTGCAACAAATATCCAAGGGTTATCAATGTTTCGACGAATCACTTATAGTTTATCTTGAGGCACGTCTAGATGTAATATCCTCCTTGGGTTGCTTTGAAATTATTCCCACATCTAGACATGACAATTCAAGAGAGTTGGCGCAGCAGGCATCTGGCTACTATGTTAATCATGGTGTATTTCATTTCTATCAATAGCCGATGCTTTGTCTCGTCAGCAGAGTTAAGGCCGAACCGAAGTCCACCTCTTCGGCCACTAATGAAATTTTTATGCAGGCGAAAGCAATGATTCGAGAAAGTTCATTGTTGATTACCTGCAAAGTCCTAGCAAAAGGGTGAACAATATGGTTCGGAGGATGACCCGGAGATACATATCTATGGAACTTCATCATCAGATTGTTAACAAAGTTGAGAAGGTTTCACCCAAGTTTATATCAAGGATTCAAACAAATAATGGCCGATATATGTTTATCGCCCTAAGCACATGCAAAGTGGCCGGTGGAGTGTTGACATCATCCTTAGAACCAATACGGTACAAGTTATTTTTCAGCACGCTAGCTATGCTGAAAAACAGGGGGGCATGTGTTGACGCTCAAAATTGGCACAGTCACAAAATTAGCATAGGTTATATCAAGACCAATTCAAACTTATGATTGGAAGTCACCTTGGAATGTCTCTCTTCGATAAGATCAAGATGGATATGAAGATGGTCTAAAACGAAGCTCAGACTCAAAAGTTATGACAAGTTCAGAGATGCTCATGTTTAGACACCAGAGTAAAGAAATGCATAAAACTCAATCAAGATGGCCTCTGATGGAAACTGTTTCAACATGAAAGTTCCGCATCTCGTCGAAACGATTGATTTTGATATAAAAACCATCTTAATCCGAGCTCGTATGCAACCTGTGGAGGCAAAACAAGATCAGAAACAGAAGCTGCAGAGTCATTTCGGACCGACCGAGTTGATTTGATCGGTGAGAACGAGTTGGTCCGAAAATTTACCAGAGAGTTGGCAATGTTGACTCGATAGGACCGAAATGAACCAATCGGTGAGACCGAGTTGGTCCGAGAAATTACCAAAGATTCCTGTCCGAGTTAGGTTAGGGTTTTTAATGTTTTGGACGAAATTTTTAGTCCTTTTCTTGTACGAGAAGTCCAGCCGCCTCATAAATAGCCGCCTCATAAATAGATGAGAGGTGACGCCCGATTGAACAACACACAAACGAACAAATCAATCTACATGTTTTACCTTTACTTTTCCTTCTCCCTTGTTCTTCTTCTTCCTCGTTCTTCGTTCGTTCTTCTTCATCGCAGGGCGGCGAACCTCGAGGCCCTAGGGACGATCAGGCCGACCTAGGGCAGCCCATAGCCGCTGCTCGCCCTAACGGGGTCCCTCCCGGGCGTGTGCGGTTTCGGGTTCCCAAAAGCGCCCGCCAGATTGTCTTGCGTACCGCGCTTCCGGACGGGTCTCCTTCGACATGAGCTGCGGTGCATCAACCTCGGCGTTGGAGGTACACGGTGACGTGTTCATGTGCGAACACTATCCCTACACCACACTCTTTTCCGTCTACAGGAGGTTACAACGTTGTTCTTAGACTAGCTCATCACAACAACAAAGAAGAAGCAGAGCAGTTTCAGCTCGCATGCAAGTAGTTCCCCATGTCTCCCAATCCCATGAGTTCATCACAAGAATGATAAAGAAGATCACCCATCCTGCTTGCATGTAAGTTGTTCCCCGTCTCTCCCAGTCGCACGAGTTGCTCTTGGCAGCCCATCCAAAGACCATGCATGCTTTTTCTCTCCTTCCCTTCCACTATGAAAGAACAACAGGTGGTGCTACTATCATGTTGCTCTATGCTACTCCATCCACATTTTATAGCACTAGATGACCCGGTTGCGCCAATGGCGCAAGGAGCCAGTTAGAAGCAATGTTAGTAGGAGATGTAGCTGAAAATATAATGCAATGTGGATTGTATTACAGATAGTAGAATAACTACTTATATCGGTTTACAGAAACACTTATATATATGCAGCCTCACAGCTTATTTAGGCATCTTAGTCTGATTGTGGTCTTTAGAGGGTGTGAACGCACCAATAAGAAGTGTGTCATTGTCGCATAATGTTGCTTACTACACTTCCACGTGCACTTGAAGGTCTGTGAAAGGTAACATATTGTCAAACACGGATCACCGAGATAGCAAAATCATCAGAACGAAAACAATAAGAGCAACAAAAACATGCACCGATCGGCATAATTATTTGATTCACATCTTTGACACAACCCTGCCTTTGAACTGCACATCTGTGCCACATACGACTGAAAGCAAAACAACAAAACAGAGAAAAAAGTGGACAAATATTGTACTCCCTCCGTCCCAAAATAAGTGTCACTGATTTAGGGCGTATAAACCAGCTAATGGGTTCTTAAACCAAGCCAGCCAACAAAGATATATCTTGTGATCAAGATATGCACATACACAAGCTTTAAAGGTAATGTGTCATGAGTGTGTGACTACAATGATTTTTAAGGCGGTAAGGCGATCTAAGGTGAGCACCCACCGCTCTAAGGCCTTAAGTGCCTAAGGTAGACGTCTAAGCTCCTAAAGCGGGCATAATTGCAAGGCACTGTTAGCGCGCCTTGCCGCCCACCTTATGAACACCGTTGACTACCAATCCTCACATAGTCATTTGGATGAGAGAAAATGGTATATTAGAAAAATGCATGCAACAATTAGAAGACAATGAAAAGCTCAAAAAATAGATACAGCAAATTCATCGGAATCACATGGACACGTTGGAGGCAGGTATGTGTCAAGTATATAGAGAAATAAGAACAAAAAGGTCAGACTCTGCAGCTACTGTTCTAAAGCACGCTAAGCCAAACTCTGTAGCTATGGTTCCAATGGACGCTACGCTAAGACAAACTCTGTAGATACAATAGGTAATGAAGAGTTTGCGTCCAAGTAAACAAGTAATGGAAAAGGTAACCTTTCTTACTTCTAAGGAAATATTAACAATCTGATTCTACAAAAGATTTAAACATGCCTACATACAGGAGGCGGCTACTGAGCCACAAAATTCAGATAGGTTAATCAAAATATTTCTATTTCTACTACTGAAAATAGATGAACTTGTACACGAACAAACAAACACAGTGAGTGTCTGTCATCGCTGCAATTTGTATATGAGGGAAATAGCTCACCTCTCCAAAAAGAAAGTGTCTTCCTTTCATCCTTAAAACTCTGCGAGCTGCAACCTACGCCTTGGCTGTCACAGGAGTAGCAGCAGTAGAACCACCACCTAAAATACTTTCTTCAAAGCATTTCAAAGTGCTTCATACAACTCATCATTGGGTAGCAACACTGGACTGGTGTATGAAACATCACCACCAAAACATTTGTAACTAAGCCATAGTTTGGGAATCAATCAAAGTAGCCTGCTATAAAGGCTTCCCATTGTGAATATCATTGCTAGTAAGTAATCGACTCAACCAGAAGAACTTTGGGAGCATCTGGTTCCTGCATGAAGGGATTCCAATCAATTATGAGATAGAAATTGTGCCAAATTTGAAAACACTGATAACAACTGAACAAGCAAAGTCAAATACAAAATTAACTAATTGGTGATTTATCATCACAACGAGTGTTTGCTAATCAGTCCACGTGTAGCTGTCCAAGTTTTTCTCCGAATAGTGTAAAATTGTGACGAAGCAAATGGACACATAATCAGTACATGTAAAAGCTAAAAGAAGCAAAAGATATTCATAAACACAGTGCTAGATGAACTAAAAGGACCTTAAATACAACTACAAAGAAACATCATGGCAAGTGCAGTTTGCCGTTGGAAAATCTTTTAGATGCATGATGCTTCGGCAGATGAAAAGCATATATGACGCATTACTGTCAACTCAATCATTCTGCTCTAGTTAAAAGTATAATGGTCACATATATCTACTTTCTGATAATCACAAATGTGCAAATTTGGAGTAAAATCAAAATAGAACTACTCCCTCCGTTCCAAAATAGATGACCCAACTTTATACTAACTTTGTACTAAAGTTTGTATAAAGTTGGGTCATCTATTTTGGAACGGATGGAGTATATGGAAATGGCTGTATTTTAGGAGTTCATGTATGGAAATAGCGTAGAAAATATAAGCAAAGATAAATATACACCTTCCTTGTCTCCCGAACCTGCATAGTTCACACAATAGCCCATTAACTTTGGTATGTTAAACCATCATGTTGCACGTCTATGGCATGGAGTAAAATCTTGTACCTGCAAGAATGGTCCACTCGTTATCAAGATTATGCGTTTATTTCATGCTTTTATAATAGAATTACCTGGGAAGCGGCTTAGGAGTGGAACACATGGGGCATCTATATAAATCATTTTCCTTTCTTAACTTCTTCCAACCTTTTTTGCAGCTAATATACCACAAGTCTTCACCTGAGACCACTTCAGTGGCCTAGAGTCAAGAACTATCACCCAACTCGGTAACTGTTCATGGACTAAAACAAAATACACTATATGCATAAGTCCGGTTCCTTATTTCAGCACTAATCAAACAGAAGAACATCTACTGAACTTCCTACTATCCATACATGAATATAGCTACTTCTTGCGAAACAAAAATGAATCAACGGACTGCTCTATATTTGGGAAGCAACCAAATCTAAAAAGTATCTATGAACAGATCACAAACACATAGTTTCAGTATTGAAACAAGTACCAGAAGAACTCTAGTTCTCTAGATTGAGGTATACTTGGAGGTGCATCTGAAACTCGCCGGCTTACAGTGTAGCTCAAGGCAAATCGAAATGTACACGTGTTGTTTTTATAGCACTCAGAATCAGACAAGATAATCTCATACTACACGCAGACTGCTGTATTACTCACTCTCCGACCAACATCTCCAGGAAATCTCAGTGTATTTGAGAAACCACTCTCTTCTTTCAAACTGGACATAGAGAAACAGGACTGCTTCCTTTCTAAATCTTAGACCATTCCTAATCAAAATCGTAAATAATTTCCTAACCAAATCCCTAAAGCATGAATCTACCATTGAATTCAGCCTACACAAGCCCCACACACGCGCGCGCACAGAGAGAGAGAGATGGGAGGTGCAGAGAAGGCTGTGGAGGATGGAGTTGATCTCACCTGAGAGGACCGGCAGCCAGCTCAAAGGTCCACTTCTCGCCGCCATCCCGGCGTTCCCATCACAACCCTCACCCTGTTGCCGTGCGCGACGAAGAGGGATGCAGATTGAGGAGGCGGAGCTCAGTCGGCGGCTGCATGTGATGAAGGGGACGGAGGCAGCAGCGCTCGGACCACCACCGATGCAGCCCTCTTCTGCCACTTTGCGCGTGTGTCTCTCCCGCTTCAGATCTGGACCTTAGGGAGGAAGAATAGACGGCGTGGTGGCGCGGGGAGAGAAGCCAGCGCAGCTGCATCCTCTGACCCCCCCCCCCCCCCCCCCCACCCACCTCCTGCTCACCCTCGTGCCTCCTCACCCCGTCGTCCACCACCCTCCTCTGCTCCCCCAGGTCTCCTCCCATCGCCGGCAGTCAACATGGCGAGCAGGATAGCAGCGGCTCGAGGAAAGGAGAAGCCAACGCGAAAGACGGTGGTGCGGGGCTGGCAGGGCAGCGGCGGCGGCGGCGACGGATGGGGAATGGCGGAGGAGAGGAAGGGCGGGGATGGAAGCCGGCGGAGCCAAGAGGGGACGAGGAGACACGAGGGAGACGCGGGCTAGGTAGATATTTTCTGGGGCTTGCCTCGTCTCTACACGTCAGTAACCGTAAAAAGCAGTTGATTCACTGCACCATGGCCAACCAGACCCATCCGGCAGCCATTCTCGAAATAAATGTGAATGTAAAAAAGAATGGATGGTTTACCATACGCCAGCAGCCAAAATGATGCTACAGGAAAGGAATCGGACGACCCAACCATCGCAGCGCATGCGGGTGCCTCAGAATGGCGGGTAGCATAGCGTCATTTATATGTTCGATGGGTTCGCTTGAGGGAGATACACATCGTGCCACAGTTTTTATTACTCATGCAGTATTCCATGGCACGCGACATCTCATTTCTATGGTTTACTTATATCAAGATTTCAAAATTCATGCAATCCAACAAAGCACTAAGATGCATGGATAAAACAATGGCTAACTGGCAGACATTTTTTCGATAAAGGAAATATATTAATATCGTAAAGATACCAATTACACCCAGCATCTGCACCAACAAGCCACTGAAAGACATCAAGGATGCACACAGCCAAGAACAAAAAAAAGAGAAATACAAAAAAAAAAAACAAAGACCCCGTCGCAGTGGTGAAACACTCACAACAGAGACACTCTAATCACCACCAAAGACAACATCGAACTACATAAGAGGTTCTCCAAAAGTGACGCCTCCGAGAAGGAAACAATGCACAAGCGTTGTCGTCGCCCGATCAAGGATCTTGAGTTTTCATCCTGAAGAGAGTCTAAGATCCCCAAAACAATGCCTTGCCAAGATCATTGCCATGTACAACCAATGAAGGCCGGACCTTGGGCTTTCACCACTAGTAGAAAACAGGGCTAAGGTTCGGGCCTGGCCAGCCCATTGGTCCCGGTTCTTCAAGAACCAGGACCCATGGGGGGGATTAGACCCGGTTCGTGCGCCCAGGGGGCCGGCCGGGGCCTCGTGGGCATTGGTCCCGGTTCGTGTGGAACCATTTTTCCCGGTTCAAGCCACGACCGGGACCAATGGTCCTCGCTCCTGGCCCACAACCATTGGTCCCGGTTCGTGGCTTGAACCGGGACAGAAGGGGGAGCTTTAGTCCCGGTTCATGGCACGAACCAGGACAAATAACTTGCCTATATATACACTACAAAGATTCCGGTCTATTGCAACAAAATTTATTGCTACAACTACATTCTGTTGCAATAAAATGCAATATTACCACAAATTCTCCGATTGTGGTAATAGGTTGTGCATATTGCCATAACTTAGTTTGGTCACGATAAATACTAACTTTGTTGCAATAGAGGACTCATATTGCAACGAACCGTGTTGGTGTTGCAATATGGTAGCGGTATTGCGACAAACAAATTCTGTCGCGCGAGGGTAGTTATTTTGTTGTAATAGAGACTACGTATTTCATCGGAATCACTATTTGTGGCAATATTCGGAAAGATATTGCAACATCGACGTGTCATTGCATTAGTTACAAATATTGTTGCAAAAAAGTGGCTACCTATTGCAACAAACCAAATCTACGTTGCAACATGGTAGCGATATTGCGACAAACAAATTCCGTTGCGTGAGGCAGTCATTTTGTTGTAATAGAGATTACGTGTTTCAACAGAATAACTATTTGTGGTAATATTCGGAAAGATATTGCAACATCGGTGTGACGTTGCAGTTACAAGTAAAACAATGAAAAAATATATTATTCAAATTTATGGATATTAAGTTATGATTTTTGCAAGCTTTAAGGAGTAATTCAAATATATTTTAATTGCACCAATTTTAATTACCAAAAAAGTGGAAAAAGTTTATAAATGGATAGAACACACTTTCTTGATAGGAATATATGTTAACATTTGGATTTGAAATGGGCAAGTTGTTGCCATTTTAAAACCACTGTGTTTTCTGCAAAAAAAACATGGACTTGTCAGATGGAAGTCGAAAATAGAGGGGCCCTGGTGTGAAAAATGCCTGATCCAGATCTGGAGAGGAATCTGACCGAGGACTTCTATAGCCGCAGCCGCTGACCTGCGGGCTCGGGGCCTCGGTGGGGCTGACTGGCGCGGGGTGACATCCACGGCGACCTCTAGGGGAGATGACAAGTGGGGCCGGCCACCGCGAAGTAAACCCAAAAAAATGTGGATGATTTCGCATGACCAGGGATTCGAACGCTAGTGTCACTGTTGTAGATCAAAGTTCAAACCACTTGGCTGTACATGTGTTGCTAAAAGTATGGGGTACTCATCCTAAATATCTTATACCTGCGAGATTAACTACACCTGAAACAAAACTTCGGAGTTGCAACCCGTTCAAGAATTCAGTCACCGATGACTAGTGTCTCTTGTCCATTTAGTTGTTCATGTACTTAAGTTGATTTAAAAAGGTTGAATCATATGGTTCGCTAAACTCTAAATAAATTATGTCAACAAACAGCCAGGTCATGTCATCACGACCGCAGAAGAGCATCACGATCTTAGTCTTCGCTTTGCAGCCCACCCGACCAATGAAGTTCTTCCAACAACAAATTCTCACACGCCCATCGTCTCAGTGAGCACATTTTATGATCCTACAACAGTCACATGTGGATGGAATACAACAGTAACACGTCCACTTATCGCCAAATCATCTGGAACGGCACGCCTAGGTGAATACATTTTTTTAATAGTAAATTAAAGAATAGGTTGTTTTTGACAAATCTGTGATATGCCAATAAGTAAATCTCAAAACTAAATTGGTTTGGTTGATAATTTACATGGTTGAATCTTTATGATATGCCAATAAGCAGGCTATCCAATTCGTGCAGTCTGTGAAGCCCAACAACCTACAGAGAACGCACAAGAAAAAAAATGTTAATATGCGAGTAGCAAGAATCCAACTGCAGTGCAGCACGTTGATAGTTGTGCCTATTAACCACTACGTTAACTTCACTTAGTTGTATAGTACAACAAAATTAGTCGTATTTGCCCATTCTTTAGTTCACGGAAATGGAAAAAACTCTAAAAATTCGATATAGTTCACGGAAACAAAAAAAGATTATGAATTTGGCAAAAAAATAACGACACCGTCGTCAACACTGCGGCTTAAAGTTCATAAATGTAAAAATCATAGATTTTAAAATAATCTCATCAATATTCAAAAAAAGTTCATAGGTTTGGAAAATTTTCATCTATTTAGAAAAAACAGTTCATGGATTTCAAAATTTTCAGAGATTATAAAAATTGCACGAGCTTTGTAGAAAAATTCACAAATTGAAGAAACATATTTAAAATAGTTTCATGCCGTTAGATAATTTTTAAGTGTTATATAAAAAAGAAAAAAGATAAAACATGAATTAAATAATCTTTCACGGATTATATAAAAAGGAAAAGGTTTTCTGCATTTAATATTTTTAGTTGTGTAATAGAAAAATGTACCAGCCCAGCCTGGGGATGGGTGCACACCATGCTGAACACTGCGGCTGAAATTTCAAAAAAAAATTAAACATCGATTTAAAAAAACTCATAAATTTTCAACATCAGCTCACAGGTTTGGGAAAATTTCATCAATTTAGATTATTTTTTATGAATTTGAAAAACCACAGATTTAGAAAAAGTTCAATGATTTTGAAAAAAAACTCACGGATTTTGGAAAAACTTCGTGGATTCTAAAATGTCCACCAGATTTGTAAAAAGGTTCAAAATTTTGAAAAACAAGTTGAAAAAAGTTTCACGCATTAGATATTTTTTCATGGATTATATAAAAAAGGAAAAGAAGAAAAAAAATCACGCATTATATAAAAAAGAAAAAAGTTTCACGCATTAGATTTTTTTAGCAGTGTAACATAAAAAAATGGGCCGGCCCAGCGCGCCTTGGTCAAGACTGCCGCTTTCTAGCCCACTAGTCAGGTGAATCTCGGTTGACATCTGTCAGGGTTTGATTTAGACCGGAATTGCATAGTTCATTGTTCAATCGACAGGGATTTTGACATGGGGCTTCGTTTTGCCGAATCTCTACAAGTTCAAGGTTTAAAATGGACTTTTTCATAAGATGAAAGATGTTGAGATCACTCCCTCCAGAGTCGCCCCCGCAGGCGATGGTACGGATCCCTAGCCGCCTCCCGGCGCCCTGCCTCCCCCTCCTCCCCTCCCTGCTGCCTCCAGAAGGCATGACTGGGTGAAGTCCGCCTAGCGGCGGTGACAGGGCTCCTTCGCCCCCTCGCACGTGGATCTGATGCAGGACGGATCTGACGGGTAAGGGCGTCAGGATGTGAAGGGTCGCGGCTGAGCGATTTGGCTTTCTAGCAGCTACGTCAGGAGGCGGGTGACCTTCGGTGGTGGGATGTGCTGGGTCATGGTGGCCGTGGTGATCTCACCCAGATCCGTGGTCCCAAGCACCAGGAGGGGCGAGCTGCAGACGGCGACGGGAGGGATCCGTAGACGCCTCCGAGCGCCCTGCCTCCCGCTCCTTCCCTCCTCTGTCACCGCCAGAGGGCGCGACGGCGGCAGGGCTCCTTCGCCCCCTCTTGCGTGTTCCGGTGCAGGAGGGATCTGACGCACAAATATTTGACATATATCCCGAGTTTGAATTTTGTAATGGCAACTAGGGAGTAAACAAAGATACACAATTGTTGATCCATGATGTAACAACACATTCCTAATACAAAAGATCTCAAAACGAAATTGGTTTGGTTGTTAATTTACACAGTTGAATCTCTATGGTATTTGTCAAAACAAAAATGACATGATTATGTTGGACCTACTCTGATGTGGAGGAACCACGGACTGGCCGGTAAGATGGAAGATGTTGGGATCACCCCATCTCAAGATCAAAATGTGAGATTGAGGCTGGCATAGATCGATTGTCTCATCAACCCATCCCATATGTACTTGTGTTTCAAGGCAAAAGTATAACCTAGTAGTTTTTAAAGTAAGGGTCACATGAGGTTTCTGTAAGCTGTAGTTTAAAACTGGCCAAGTTTTTGTTGATTTCTGAAATAATTTCTAAAACTGTAATGCAAACCAGATTGTACCTACAGCTTGGTCATCGGGCGAAAACGCGCTAGCACCGGTCGTGGCCCCTACTTCCACGCGACGGCCACTCCTGCCAGGCTGCAGCTAGCACGGTCCTTACCCCGGCGGTTAGCCCCGGCTGGCGAGCCGCCCCTCTGACCTTGCATGCCGCTCCTGGTCGGCCATGGCTCCCGTAGCTCACTTCCTCCATCCTCAGTATTGACCAAGCAGTTCTGTCGCCCCTCTGACCTTGCATGTCGCTCCTGGTCGGCCATGGCTCTCGTCGCCATCTTCCTCCATCCTCGGTGCTGACCAAGCAATTCCGCCGCCCCTCTTCCCGACCTTCGCCCGCGAGCTCGAGCCTCTCCATCGGCAATGGATGCGAGCTTCCCACATGCCGACTACCACCGGACTCAAGGAAGATGACGAGCGTGAGACAATTTTGTCTAGAATCTCCGTATCTAGTTTGGAGGAAAGATGACGGTCGTGAGAAGATTTGTTGAGATTTGAAAACACTCAATGACAACAACAAATGCAAAATATCGTATCCTCTAAACATATGATGCCATGGATTGGTCATGTTGAACTACTTATACTTACCATACATGTATATACTAAATAAGCGGGGAACAATGTCTAAATAAGAAAAATACAAATATAGACAGCAAGAACGGTAGAGAGAAGGGCACCGGATCGCTCCTCAATGATTCTCGGATTTGGTGGGTTTTCATCAAGAAATAACTTTTTACAAACATATTTTAGTAACAATATTTTAAGCAGCATATATATCTCATATTGCTTTGAAATATTATCTTTCTAATTCATGTCATTATTCTAAACATTCCCTCCAAAAAGAATTACTTTCCCAACACCTAATTTCGTTTGCACCAATATTTTGTGTTCCCACCAAAAAAATAAAGTCCATTTATCCTTGCCGCTAAACATCCTTCATAACTACCCACGATTAGTTCTCAAAATAATAAACTACCCATGATTACTATTCTAAACCAAATCGCAGGGCATCTTCACGGGAGATTGGATCTGAGATCTCGTCCCTGGTTCCCCGGCGTCATCACAGCGTCAACCCAGCAACCACACCGGAGTCAACGGCGCCCTCCTCCCTCTCCTCTGCGCCCGCCGATGCGGGCCGCGTCTTCGTGTCCTCAGCCATGCTGCCAGCGGCAGCGATGCAGTCTGGCATCGGCGCCGACGGAGTTCCCGTCTTCTCCCCTGCATCGCGAGCGCAGTGTTGGCCTGCTACGTCGGGGTTGCTCGCCACATGGCCGATCCGGAGGTGGAGACGTTGCGACCAGGTTCATCACCAAGATGCATCCCTGAACCTCCATAGAGAGCGCTATAGATTAGTCTTTTTTTATGTATTCCCTACTCTCCTGCTTCAATTGGCAGCCAATTAGATCGATCTGTCCCTTTACGCAATCTTCTCTCTCTAAAATTATAGGGAAAAAGGAAAGAGATCACACGATGCTAGCTTTCCTTCTCCAACACATACTTAATCTCCATCAAATTTCTAATCTTCCAAACTGAATCTTTTCTCTATGCAGATTCATGTATGGCCATCTCTCTGGAATTCTGGAGTGGCCCATGGACGAGCAGGAGCAGCTGTCTCACGTATCGAGTTGCTACTGCGGACTGTCCGCAGAAGACGCCGATCTAGATCCAATCGTCAGTGTATATCCTTTTTGCAAGTCATGGGTACCTGCATGCGTCCCTCCCAATTACAATCAGAATTTTATAACATAGAGGTGATGGCTCCAGAAATCAGGCAATTCAGACAGAGATATCGGTGACAGCTGGAGGCTTCTAACATCTCGCCAAAACAAACTGCCGAGTCCTACTGCCTAACAAAGTAAGTTGGGAATCAAATTTGTAAGATGGTTAGTGGACGTATTACCTTATATTTCAAATTCTAATGCACGTATCCATTCCCTACACCTATAATTACTTGGCCTACCACTTGCAAGCTGAATGTGATTTCCAATTCGAACCCATGTGTGACCTAAAAACTATAAAAAGTTCAATTTGCTAAACATCTACGTTCACTGTACATTTACCAATGGTTAGACGATATGTAGTTAGTTCAGAACAGTCTCAGTGTTTGAAATTGATTCATTGTTTGCACTTTTTAGGATACAAGATTTTGAACACAACAGTTTTCGTTCTGCTTTCTCCCATATTAGACTCTTCGGTTTAATCAGTTAGCTCCTGCTGCGCTGATATATTAGGGTTCAGATTATGTAGATGTCTAATACTTTAGAGTAGGAACTGCAAGAAAAATATTAGCAAACTTAATTACCATACTATTTGTACGTAGATTGAAAATAGGGTGCATAATCTTTATCTAGAATTTAAAATGATTTTAACTTCCTCCGATTTCAGTATGGTCACGTTGTTTCACATTTTAATTGCTCCTGCTATTGCAAGCTGGACTTGAATTTTGGCTTCTATAGGTATGCATAATTGTTTCACCTCTCGATAAATTTCTACCTCTCTTAATTCCTCTTCCTATTGCCACATAACTACATCATTTCTTTGGGAGAAAATCAATGTATAGATACATTGTTTTTGTACTGATTCTTCCATTGATTTTATATACTATTCTTACTATTGTCTCTCTGTGCAATGCACACTTTTGGATCGATTCTTTCATTTTGGTTTTCTTGCTATGCTTGGTTAATTAACTAGAATACACTAATTAGGAATTACCCAGTCTTCTGCTATATGTTCACTTGCATAGATGGCTTAATACATAAGCTAAACTGATGACTACATATAGCACATTGGGTCATTTCTCCTAAGAAGGTTAAGCCACCTGAACTTTTAGCATTAGTTACAAAGAAGTTGCTGAATGATCGAACATTTTTGTGTTTTTACTAAATCTAATTCTAAAACATGTACCAATGTCATAATAATATTTTTATTTCATAGCTTAACATATACCTTTCAGTTTCATACCATATTTTTGTAATGTACTCCCTTTGTATCAAAATATAAGGCGCTGGATTATTGGTTTCTGCAGGTTTCAGTTTCATACCATATTTTTGTGAGTCACAGCTTAAAAAAATAAATATGTGCTAGCTAGGGACATGAACTTAACTAAAAGTATAGATTGAGTCACAACTTAAATCAAGAAGCTTTTAGTACATGTACTTGTGCTTACGTTTTAGACATTTACTTGTGAAACTGTTCTGATCCCCTAGTTACTTGCTTGCTGACACAGTATCACTTCTGTTAGTCTAGCTATAGTTCTTTTTAACAATGGGGCTGGAATAATTGTATGGCGTATGTTATGTTGGACTCATGAACTAGAACTATTTTTTTTATTTCTTGATTGCAGGATCAAAAGAATTAGCTCGACTGGACTTTAGATCACAGACATTTTAGTCTTGGCACTTAATTAGGATGGCTAAATTACATATGAGTTTCATTTGATGGATATTTGCTACGAGAATTATGAATTTTATAAATTTACATAATATACATATGGTTTTGAATATTGTAATTGAATGCTTGTATTTTTTTTACGGTTCCAATAGGCTATTACAACAACCCACTTTCGGTTGCCACATGTTAGCATCACGAAAAGTTTAAATTATCGCAATAGTTTTTTGCTACAAACATTTCACCCATTGTGATACCTATTTATCACCACCAAAACTGGTATGTTGCAATTTCCTATTACGACGACTGGAATATTTGTTGCCATAAGTTAATGCCACAAGTGTAGCGGTTCGTAGCAAAATGCCTAATGCTATGAAAACAAGGATTGTTGCTATAGTTTATTGCCACAATTGCCTATTGCCACGGAAGAGTAAGCGCCACGAAACGAATGTCGTGGGCATAGGTTGTTGCCACAAATGTCTATCGCCACAAGCTATCAATCGCCATGATTCGTTACATGTTGCATTAAAGCTATCTCCACAAAGCAAATTGTGGCATTAGGTCAGTGTTGCCACGAGAAAACATGTGGAAACTTCCCAATGGCTGTTGCAATAGCACACTTTATTGCCACGATTGCTTTTTCGTGGCAATAACCTATTACCATGTGTCCAGTCGCAACGGTTGCCAACGAATGTTGTTTCGTGGTAATAGGTACTTATCGCCACAAATCGGCATGTATTGCGATGAACTATTTTGTTGCAATAGACTCGGATTCTTGTAGTGATACCCACCGCCGTGGCAGAGCACTCCACAATGCTCTGTTTTCTCAATCCGGCGAGGAGAGGGCATTTGGGTGCTCTAATTCACCTCCTATGCACATGAGGTGTTCGATGAAATGCCCGAGCCACACTAGTTAAGCTTTCTCCTCTCGAAGCTTGACCTCGGAGCTCCATTTTTTTCGAGATTTGTCTAGATTTAGCGCTCCGTCACGCCCCGTCCCCGTTTTCACCGCCGTTGATCGCACGCCCCGATCTCGTCGCCGGCACCACCGTGGTGTTCTTATCTTCTTTCTAATACTTGTCTGATTTTCTTACTTTAGATAGATATTTGTCTGATTTTCTTAATTTTGACACACATAATTATATATAATGCACGCAGATGAACCGGTAATGGATGTATGGTGACAGACACACCTCCGAGTACATTAAGGGCGTGCATAATTTTCTCGAAGTGGCTGAGGCAAACAAGCTGAATGGTTTTATGTGTTGTCCATGCACTAAATGTGGGAATACGAAGTCTTACTCTGACCGGAAAGTCCTTCACACCCACCTGCTTTACAAGGGTTTCATGCCACACTATAATGTTTGGACAAGGCACGGAGAAATAGGGGTTATGATGGAAGACGGCAAAGAAGAAGAGGACGATGACAACTATGTGCCCCCTGAATACGGTGATGCTGCAACGGGGGGAGCTTCTAAAGATCAAGAGGAACCAGACGATGTGCCCGATGATGCTGCAACGGGGGAAGCTGCTGAAGATAAAGAGGAATCAGACGATGTACCCGATGATGATCTCCGCCGGGTCATTGTCGATGCAAGGACGCAATGCGAAAGTCAAAAGGAGAAGCTGAAGTTCGATCGCATGTTAGAGGATCACAAAAAAAGGTTGTACCCCAATTGCGAAGATGACAACACAAAGCTGGGTATCATACTGGAATTGCTGCAGTGGAAGGCAGAGAATGCTGTGCATGACAAAAGATTTGAGAAGCTACTGAAAATATTGAAGAAAGAAGCTTCCAAAGGATAATGAATTGCCCGACAGTACGTACACAGCAAAGAAGGTCGTATGCCCTCTAGGATTGGAGGTGCAGAAGATAAATGCAAGCCCTAATGACTGCATCCTCTACCGCGGTGCGTACGAGGATTTGAACGCATGCCCGGTATGCGGTGCATTGCAGTATAAGATCAGATGAGATGACCCTTGTGATGTTGACGGCGAGCCCCGCGAGAAGAGAGTTCCTGCGAAGGTGATGTGGTATGCTCCTATAATACCACGGTTGAAACGACTGTTCAGAAACAAAGAGCATGCCAAGTTGATGCGATGGCACAGTGAGGACCGTAAGAAAGACGGGAAGTTGAGAGCACCCGCTGATGGGTCACAGTGGAGAAAAATCGAGAGAGAGTACTAGGCTGAGTTTGTACGTGACCCAAGGAACATATGGTTTGGTTTAAGCGCGGATGACATTAATCCTTTCGGGGAGCAGAGCAGCAATCACAGCACCTGGCCCGTGACTCTATGTATGTGTAACCTTCCTCCTTGGATGTGCATGAAGCCGAAGTTCATTATGATGCCAGTTCTCATCCAAGGCCCTAAGCAACCCGGCGATGACATTGATGTGTACCTAAGGCCATTAGTTGAAGAACTTTTACAGCTGTGGAATGGAAACAGTGTACGTGCGTGGGATGAGCACAAACAGGAGGAATTTAACCTGCACGCATTGCTGTTTGTAACCATCAACGATTGGCCTGCCCTCAGTAACATTTCAGGACAGACACACAAGGGATACCACACATACACACACTGTTTAGCTGACACCAAAAATATATACCTGGGAAGCTGCAGGAAGAATGTGTACCTGGGCCATCATCGATTTCTTCCGACCAACCATCAATGTCGAAAGAAAGGCAAGCATTTCAAAGGCGAGGCAGATTGGAAGAAGCCTGCCATGCGTACCGGTGATCACGTACTTGCTATGGTCAATGATTTACACGTAATCTTTGGAAAGGGTCCCGGCGGACTAGCTGTTCCGAGTGACGTTGAGGGACATGCACCCATGTGGAAGAAGAAATCTATATTTTGGGCCCCTACTGGAAAGACCTAGAGGTCCGCTCTTCGATCAACGTGATGCACGTGATGAAGAACCTTTGCGTGAACCTGCTAGGCTTCTTGGGCGTGTATGGGAAGTCAAAAGATACAGCTGAGGCACGGGAGGACCTGCAATGTTTGCACGAAACAGGCGGCATGCCTCCAAAGCAGTATGAAGGTCCTGCCAGCTATGCTCTTAGCAAAGAAGAGAAGGAAATCTTCTTTGAATGCCTGATTAGTATGAAGGTCCCGACTGGCTTCTCGTCGAATATAAAGGGAATAATAAATATGGTAGAGAAAAATTTTCAGAACCTAAAGTCTCATGACTGCTACGTGATTATGACGCAACTTCTTCCAGTTGCATTGAGGGGGCTTCTACCGGAAAACCTCCGATTAGCCATTGTGAAGCTATGTGCATTCCTCAATGCAATCTCTTAGAAGGTGATCGGTCCAGAAATCATACCAAGGCTAAGGAGTGATGTGGTGCAATGTCTTGTCAGTTTCGAGCTGGTGTTCCCACCATCCTTCTTCAATCAGATGACGCACGTCCTAGTTCATCTAATTGACGATATTGTCATTCTGGCCCCGTATTTCTACACAATATGTACCCCTTTGAGAGGTTCATGGGAGTCCTAAAGAAATATGTCCGTAACCGTGCTAGGCCAGAAGGAAGCATCTCCATGGGCCATCAAACAGAGGATGTCATTGGGTTTTGTGTTGACTTCATTCCTGGCCTTAAGAAGATAGGTCTCCCTAAATCGCAGTATGAGGGAAGACTGACTGGAAAATGCACGCTTGGAGGGGAGACAATAATATGCAGGGACGAATATTCTTGGTCTCAAGCACACTGCACAGTTCTACAGAACTCTACCTTGGTGACTCCTTATGTCAATGAACACAAGAACAGTCTGCGCTCCAAACACCCGGAGCAGTGCAACGACTGGATTACATGTGAACACATCAGGACTTTCAGCAGTTGGTTGCAAACACGTCTCAGAGGTGAAAACACTGTTTGTGATGAGCTGTACTCGTTGTCCAGGGGACCAACTTCGACTGTAATGATTTGGAAAGGATACGAGATAAATGGGAACACATTTTACACGATCGCCCAAGATCAAAAGAGCACCAACCAAAACAGCGGTGTCCGCTTTGATGCAGCCACCGAGTGGGGAAAGGACACATATTATGGTTACATAGTGGACATATGGGAACTTGACTACGGAGTAGATTTGAAGGTCCCTTTGTTTAAATGCAAATGGGTCAATCTGTCAGGAGGTGGGGTACAGGTAGACCCACAGTACGGAATGACAACAGTAGATCTGAACAATCTTGGGTACACTGACGAACCGTTCGTCCTAACCAATGATGTGGCACAGGTTATCTATGTGAAGGACATGTCTACCAAACTGAGAAAAAGAAAAATAAGAAAGTGAATACATCATACGATGAGCCAAAGCGCCACATAGTTCTTTCAGGAAAAAGGGACATCGTGGGAGTGGAGGGCAAGACAGACATGTCCGAAGATTATGAAAATTTTCATGAAATTCCTCCCTTCATAGTCAAGGCTGACCCAAGCATCCTGATAAGTGATGAAGATCATCCATGGTTACGGCGCAATAAGGAAAGGACAAAAGCGAAGAAAAAGTGAAGACTTTGTCCACAATTATTATGATGATACCATGCCAACTTTCAACCTTTTCGTAGTTCATTTGAAATGCCTATTGTAACAGACAAGTTTCCGTATGAAATCCTGATACTTCAAAAGAGACAACTTTCTTGCACATGCTATGTGGATGAAATGATGATACCATGCCAACTTCCAACCTTTTCAGAGTTCATTTGAAATGCTTTTCAATTTCAGGGTCTTATAGCTCAAAATAATCAGTAAATGCATGAAAAATAAAAAATGAAGTCAGAAAGGGTTAAAAATTGATGATGTGGCTTTGAATGGTGCATTTTGAACACACAAAAAGTCAGGAGTTCAAATAAGTTTAAAAAAATAAAATCCCTGTGTAACAGATGAGTTTCCGTATGAAACCCTGATACTTCGAAAGAGATTGTCCATTTTGTACATGAAGTGTATCCAGTTTTTCCCATAACCCTCTCAACTTTTTAGCACATGCTATGTGGGTGAAATAATGATACCATGCCAACTTTCAACCTTTCCATAGTTCATTCGAAATGCTTTTCAATTTCAAGGTCTTATAGCTCAAAAAAAATAATCAGTAAATGCTTTTATAAAACTCTAATAGCAAAAGGAATCAACTAAAAAGCTTTTATAAACCTGTAGTATTTTTTAAAATAAAATTATATAAAATTTGTGCAACTAAAATTATCAAAGTATTTTCTTTTCAAAACATGAAAAGCAGAAAGAATTATCATAAATAATTTTTTGTTAGAAACTTTAGTAGCAAAAAGAATTTTCATAAAGATTTTTTTGATAGAAACTAAAATAACAAAATCTGTTTTTTGAATATAATGATAAAACGCAATAATATTAAATAGTAGGAAAAATAATCACTCAATATATATTTTTGTGGTGAAATTATTCACAAACTAGTGATTCACACAAATTTCAAAGAATTAAAATTTAAACTATTCAAATTTGGAAACTAATGGAGTAACAAAAAGAATAAAAAAATAAAGCAAAAATCAAAAGAAAATAAATAATTCAAAAAACAAAAAAAATACTGGAAAAAAATAAAAAAAAATGCCGCCTAATGGGCCACACGGCCTGCATACGACTAGAAACCCATTTGTACATGGGCCAGGTGTTGGGGAACGTAGCAGAAATTCAAAATTTTCCTACGTGTCACCAAGATCTATCTATGGAGAAACCAGCAACGAGGGGAAGGAGAGTGCATCTACATACCCTTGTAGATCGCTAAGCGGAAGCGTTCAAGAGAACGGGTTGAAGGAGTCGTACTCGTCGTGATCCAAATCACCAGAGATCCTAGTGCCGAACGGACGGCACCTCCGCGTTCAACACACGTACAGCCCGGTGACGTCTCCCACGCCTTGATCCAGCAAGGAGAGAGGGAGAGGTTGAGGAAGACTCCATCCAGCAGCAGCACAACGGCGTGGTGGTGATTGAGAAGCGTGGCAATCCTGCAGGGCTTCGCCAAGCACCGCGGGAGAGGAGGAGTAGGGAGAGAGGCAGGGCTGCACCAAGAGGGAGAGGTTCTCATGTCTATAGCAGCCCCAAACCTCAAGTATATATAGGGGAGGGAGAGGGCTGCGCCCCCATCTAGGGTTTCCCCCCCCCCCAAGGGGTGCGGCCAGCCCTAGATGGGGCTTGGGGAGGCGGCCAAGAGGGGGAGAGAGGGGAGGCGCGCCTGGGGTGGGCCTTAGGGCCCATCTGCCCTAGGGTTTGCCCCCTCCCACTCTCCCTTGCGCCTTGGGTCCCTTGTGGGGGGCGCACCAGCCCACCTAGGGGCTGGTCCCCTCCCACACTTGGCCCACGCAGCCTTCTGGGGCAGGTGGTCCCACTTGGTGGACCCCCGGGACCCTCCCGGTGGTCCCGGTACATTACCGATATCGCCCGAAACTTTTCCGGTAACCAAAACAGGACTTCCCATATATAAATCTTTACCTCCGGACCATTCCGGAACTCCTCGTGACGTCCGGGATCTCATCCGGGACTCCGAACAACATTCGGTAACCACATACAAGCTTCCTATATAACCTTAGCGTCATCGAACCTTAAGTGTGTAGACCCTACGGGTTCGGGAGACATGCAGACATGACCGAGACGTTCTCCGGTCAATAACCAACAGCGGGATCTGGATACCCATGTTGGCTCCCACATGTTCCACTATGATCTCATCGGATGAACCACGATGTCAAGGACTCAATCGATCCCGTATACAATTCCCTTTGTCTAGCGGTATTGTACTTGCCCGAGATTCGATCGTCGGTATACCGATACCTTGTTCAATCTCGTTACTGGCAAGTCTCTTTACTCGTTCCGTAACACATATCCCGTGATCAACTCCTTGATCACATTGTGCACATTATGATGATGTCCTACCGAGTGGGCCCAGAGATACCTCTCCGTTTACACGGAGTGACAAATCCCAGTCTCGATTCGTGCCAACCCAACAGACACTTTCGGAGATACCTGTAATGCACCTTTATAGCCACCCAGTTACGTTGTGACGTTTGGTACACCCAAAGCATTCCTACGGTATCCGGCAGTTGCACAATCTCATGGTCTAAGGAAAAGATACTTGACATTAGAAAAGCTTTAGCATACGAACTACACGATCTTTGTGCTAGGCTTAGGATTGGGTCTTGTCCATCACATCATTCTCCTAATGATGTGATCCCGTTATCAACGACATCCAATGTCCATAGCCAGGAAATCATGACTATCTGTTGATCACAACGAGCTAGTCAACTAGAGGCTCACTAGGGACATATTGTGGTCTATGTATTCACACGTGTATTACGATTTCCGGATAATACAGTTATAGCATGAATAAAAGACAATTATCATGAACAAGGAAATATAATAATACTTTTATTATTGCCTCTAGGGCATATTTCCAACAGTCTCCCACTTGCACTAGAGTCAATAATCTAGTTCACATCGCCATGTGATTAACACTGACAGGTCACATCGCCATGTGATCAACATCCAAAGAGTTTACTAGTGTCATTAAACTAGTTCACATCATCATGTGATTAAGACTCAATGAGTTCTGGGGTTTGATCATGTTTTGCTTGTGAGAGAGGTTTTAGTCAACGGGTCTGCAACAATCAGATCCGTATGTGCTTTACAAATCTCTATGTCATCTCCTAGATGCAGCTACCATGCTATATTTGGAGCTATTCCAAATAACTGTTCTACTTGGAGCTATTCTAAATTGTTGCTCCATTATACATATCCGGTATCTCTACTCAGAGCTATCCGGATAGGTGTTAAGCTTGCATCGACGTAACCCTTTACGACGAACTCTTTTACCACCTCCATAATCGGGAAAATTCCTTAGTCCACTAGTTACTAAGGATAACTTTGACCGCTGTCCTGTGATCCATTCATGGATCACTCTTGTACCCCTTGACCGACTCATGGCAAGGCACACTTCAGGTGCGGTACACAGCATAGCATACTGAAGAGCCTACGTCTTAAGCATAGGGGACGACCTTCGTCCTTTCTCTCTATTCTGCCGTGGTCGAGCTTTTAAGTCTTAACTTCGTACCTTACAATTCAGGCAAGAACTCCTTCTTTGACTGGTCCATCTTGAACACCTTCAAGATCATGTCAAGGTATGTGCTCATTTGAAAGTACCATTAAGTGTTTTGATCTGTCCTTATAGATCTTGATGCTCAATGCTCAAGTAGCTTAATCCAGGCTTTCCATTGAAAAAAACTTTCAAAATAACCCTATATGCTTTCCAGAAATTCTACGTCATTTCTGATCAACAATATGTCAACAACATATACTCATAAGAAATTCTATAGTGCTCCCACTCACTTCTTTGGAAATACAAGTTTCTCATAAACTTTGTATAAACCCAAAATCTTTGATCATCTCATCAAAGCGCACATTCCAACTCCAAGATGCTTACTCCAGTCCTTAGAAGGATCGCTGGAGCCAGCATACCTTTTAGCATCCTTAGGATCGACAAAACCTTTCTGATTGTATCGCATACAACCTTTCCTTACGACTGGTAAGGAAACTTGCCTTGACATCCATCGGCCATATTTCACAAATGCAGCTAATGCTAACATGATTCCGACGGACTTAAGCATCGCTACGGATGAGAAAATCTCATCGTAGTCAACTCCTTGAACTTGTGAAAAACTCTTTGCCACAAGTCGAGCTTCATAGACGGCGACATTACCGTCCACGTCCGTCTTCTTCTTAAAGATCCATTTATCTCAATGGCTTGCCGATCATCGGGCAAGTCCACCAAAGTCCATGCTTTGTTCTGATACATGGATCCTATCTCGGATTTCATGGTTTCTTAACCATTTGTCGGAATTTGGGCCCACCATCGCTTCTCCATAGCTCGTAGGTTCATTGTTGTCTAGCAACATGACCTTCAAGACAGGATTACTGTACCACTCTGAAGTAGTACGTATCCTTGTCACCCTATGAGGTACGGCAGTGACTTGATCCGAAACTTCATGATCACTATCATAAGCTTCTACTTCAATTGGTGTAGGTGCCACATGAACAACTTCCTGTGCCCTGATACACACTGGTTGAAGTGATGGTTCAATAACCATATCAAGTCTCCACCATCCTCCCACTCAACTCTTTCGAGAGAAACCTTTCCTCGAGAAAGGACCCGATTCAAGAAACAATCCATATTGCTTTCGGATCTGAATTAGGAGGTATACCCAACTGTTTTGGGTGTCCTATGAAGATGCATTTTATCCGCTTTGGGTTCGAGCTTATCAATCCTGAAACTTTTTCACATAAGCGTCGCAGCCCCAAACCTTTAAGAAACGACAAGTTAGGTTTCTCCAAACGGTGTCGTCTCAACGGAATTACGTGGTGCCCTATTTAAAGTGAATGTGGTTGTCTCTAATGCCTAACCCATGGACAATAGTGGTAATTCGATAAGAGACATCATGGTACGCATCATATCCAATAGGGTGCAACTATGATGTTCGGACACACCATCACACTATGGTGTTCCAAGCGGTATTAATTGCGAAACAATTTCCACAATGTCTTAATTGTGTGCCAAAACTTGTAACTCAGATATTCATCTCTATGATCATATCATAGACATTTTATCCTCTTGTCACAATGATCTTCTACTTCACTCTGAAATTACTTGAACCATTCAATAATTCAGACTTGTGTTTCATCAAGAAAATATTCTCAACATCTACTCGAATCATCTGTGAAGTAAGAACATAACGATATTCACTGCATGCCTCAGCACTTCATTGGACTACACACATCAAAATGTGTTACTTCCAACGAGTTGCTATCTTGTTCCGTCTTACTAAAACGAGGCTTTCAGTCATCTTGCCCATGTGGTATGATTTGCATGTCTCAAGTGATTCAAATCAAGTGAGTTCAAACGGTCCATTTGCATGGAGTTTCTTCATGCATATACACCAATAGACATGGTTCGCATGTCTCAAACTTTTCAAAAATGAGTGAGTCCAAAGATCCATCAACATGGAGCTTCTTCATGCATTTTATACCGATATGACTTACGTGGCAGTGCCACAAGTAGGTGGTACTATCATTACTATCTTTTGGCATGAACATGTGTATCACTACGATCGAGATTTCAATGAACCATTCATTTTAGGTGCAAGACCATTGAAGGTATTATTCAAATAAATAGAGTAACCATTATTCTCTTTAAATGAATAACCGTATTGCGATAGTCATAATCCAATCATGTCTATGCTCAACGCAAACACCAAATAACAATTATTCAGGTTTTAACACCAATCTCGATGGTAGAGGGAGCGTGCGATGCTTGATCATTGGAAACATTTCCAACACATATCGTCAGCTCACCTTTAGCTAGTCTCCGTTTATTCCGTAGCTTTTATTTCGAGTTACTAACACTTAGCAACCGAACCGGTATCTAATACCCTGGTGCTACTAGGAGTACTAGTAAAGTACACATCAACACAATGTATATCCAATATACTTCTATCGACCTTGCCAGCCTTCTCATCTACCAAGTATCTAGGGTAATTCTGCTCCAGTGGCTGTTCCCTTTATTACAGAAGCACCTAGTCTCGGGTTTGGGTTCAACCTTGGGTTTCTTCACTAGAGCAGCAGTTGAATTGCCGTTTCATGAAGTATCCCTTTGTTCCCTTGCCCTTCTTGAAACTAGTGGTTTCACCAACCATCAACAATTGATGCTCCTTCTTGATTTCTACTTTCGCGGTGTCAAACATCACGAATATTTCAAGGATCATCATATCTATCCCTGATATGTTATAGTTAATCACGAAGCTCTAGCAGCTTGGTGGCAATGACTTTGGGGAAACATCACTATCTCATCTGGAAGATCAACTCCCACTTGATTCAAGTGATTGTTGCACTCAGACAATCTGAGCACAAGCTCAACGATTGAGCTTTTCTCCCTTAGTTTGCAGGCTAAGAAAATCGTCGGAGGTCTCATACCTCTTGACGTGGGCACGAGCCTGAAATCCCAATTTCAGCCCTTGAAACATCTCATATGTTCCGCGATGTTTCGAAAACGTCTTTAGTGCCTCAACTCTAAACCGTTTAACTGAACTATCACGTAGTTATCAAAACGTGTATGTCCGATGTTCGCAACATCCACAAACGACGTTTGGGGTTCGGCACACTGAGCAGTGCATTAAGGACATAAGCTTTCTACTGTCCGCATAATTGCTACTTTCAACTTTCAACTATATTTTCTCTAGGAACATATCTAAAACAGTAGAACTAAAGCGCGAGCTACGACATAATTTGCAAAATCCTTTTGACTATGTTCAGATAATTAAGTTCATCTTATGAACTCCCACTCAGATAGACATCCCTCTAGTCATCTAAGTGATTACATGATCCGAATCAACTAGGCCGTGTCCGATCATCACGTGAGACGGACTAGTCATCATCGGTGAACATCTTCATGTTGATCGTATCTACTATACGATTCATGCTCGACCTTTCGGTCTCCGTGTTCCGAGGCCATGTCTGTACATGCTAGGCTCGTCAAGTTAACCCTAAGTGTTTTCGCTGTGTAAAACTGTCTTACACCCGTTGTATGTGAACGTAAGAATCCATCATACCCGATCATCACGTGGTGCTTAGAAGCGACGAACTGTAGCAACGGTGCACAGTTAGGGGAGAACACTTCTTGAAATTGTTGTAAGGGATCATCTTATTTACTACCATCGTTCTAAGTAAACAAGATGCATAAACATGATAAACATCACATGCAATCAAATAGTGACATGATATGGCCAATATCATTTTTTTGCTCCTTTTGATCTCCATCTTCGGGGCTCCATGATCATCATCGTCACCGGCATGACACCATGATCTCCATCATCGTGTCTTCATGAAGTTGTCTCACCAACTGTTACTTATACTACTATGGCTACCGGTTAGCAGTAAAGTAAAGTAATTACATGGCGTTGTTTAATGACACGCAGGTCATACAATAAATTTAAGACAACTCCTATGGCTCCTGCCGGTTGTCATACTCATCGACATGCAAGTCGTGAATCCTATTACAAGAACATGATCAATCTCATATATCACATATCATTCATCACATTCTTCTTGGCCATATCACATCACATAGCATACCCTGCAAAAACAAGTTAGACGTCCTCTAATTGTTGTTTGCATGTTTTACGTGGTTGCTATGGGTTTCTAGCAAGAACGTTTCTTACCTACGCAAAACCACAACATGATATGCCAATTGCTATTTACCCTTCATAAGGACCCTTTTCATCGAATCCGTTCCGACTAAAGTGGGAGAGACTGGCACCCGCTAGCCACCTTATGCACCAAGTGCATGTTAGTCGGTGGAACCTGTCTCACGTAAGAATACGTGTAAGGTCGGTCCGGGCCGCTTCATCCCACAATACCGTCGAAACAAGATTGGACTAGTAACGGTAAGCATATTGAACAACATCAACGCCCACAACTACTTTGTGTTCTACTCGTGCAAAGAATCTACGCAATAGACCTAGCTCATGATGCCACTATTGGGGAACGTAGCAGAAATTCAAAATTTTCCTACGTGTCACCAAGATCTATCTATGGAGAAACCAGCAACGAGGGGAAGGAGAGTGCATCTACATACCCTTGTAGATCGCTAAGCGGAAGCGTTCAAGAGAACGGGTTGAAGGAGTCGTACTCGTCGTGATCCAAATCACCGGAGATCCTAGTGCCGAACGGACGGCACCTCCGCGTTCAACACACGTACAGCCCGGTGACGTCTCCCACGCCTTGATCCAGCAAGGAGAGAGGGAGAGGTTGAGGAAGACTCCATCCAGCAGCAGCACAACGGCGTGGTGGTAATTGAGGAGCGTGGCAATCCTGCAGGGCTTCGCCAAGCACCGCGGGAGAGGAGGAGTAGGGAGAGAGGCAGGGCTGCACCAAGAGGGAGAGGTTCTCATGTCTATAGCAGCCCCAAACCTCAAGTATATATAGGGGAGGGAGAGGGCTGCGCCCCCATCTAGGGTTTCCCCCCCCCCCCAAGGGGTGCGGCCAGCCCTAGATGGGGCTTGGGGAGGCGGCCAAGAGGGGGAGAGAGGGGAGGCGCGCCTGGGGTGGGCCTTAGGGCCCATCTGCCCTAGGGTTTGCCCCCTCCCACTCTCCCTTGCGCCTTGGGTCCCTTGTGGGGGGCGCACCAGCCCACCTAGGGGCTGGTCCCCTCCCACACTTGGCCCACGCAGCCTTCTGGGGCAGGTGGTCCCACTTGGTGGACCCCCGGGACCCTCCCGGTGGTCCCGGTACATTACCGATATCGCCCGAAACTTTTCCGGTAACCAAAACAGGACTTCCCATATATAAATCTTTACCTCCGGACCATTCCGGAACTCCTCGTGACGTCCGGGATCTCATCCGAGACTCCGAACAACATTCGGTAACCACATACAAGCTTCCTATATAACCCTAGCGTCATCGAACCTTAAGTGTGTAGACCCTACGGGTTCGGGAGACATGCAGACATGACCGAGACGTTCTCCGGTCAATAACCAACAGCGGGATCTGGATACCCATGTTGGCTCCCACATGTTCCACGATGATCTCATCGGATGAACCACGATGTCAAGGACTCAATCGATCCCGTATACAATTCCCTTTGTCTAGCGGTATTGTACTTGCCCGAGATTCGATCGTCGGTATACTGATACCTTGTTCAATCTCGTTACCGGCAAGTCTCTTTACTCGTTCCGTAACACATCATCCCGTGATCAACTCCTTGATCACATTGTGCACATTAAGATGATGTCCTACCGAGTGGGCCCAGAGATACCTCTCTGTTTACACGGAGTGACAAATCCCAGTCTCGATTCGTGCCAACCCAACAGACACTTTCGGAGATACCTGTAATGCACCTTTATAGCCACCCAGTTACGTTGTGACGTTTGATACACCCAAAGCATTCCTACGGTATCCGGGAGTTGCACAATCTCATGGTCTAAGGAAAAGATACTTGACATTAGAAAAGCTTTAGCATACGAACTACACGATCTTTGTGCTAGGCTTAGGATTGGGTCTTGTCCATCACATCATTCTCCTAATGATGTGATCCCGTTATCAACGACATCCAATGTCCATGGCCAGGAAATCATGACTATCTGTTGATCACAACGAGCTAGTCAACTAGAGGCTCACTAGGGACATATTGTGGTCTATGTATTCACACGTGTATTACGATTTCCGGATAATACAGTTATAGCATGAATAAAAGACAATTATCATGAACAAGGAAATATAATAATACTTTTAGTATTGCCTCTAGGGCATATTTCCAACACCAGGATGCAGGCCCGCTGGCCCAATGGGCCCAACAAGGCAGTGACAAGGGTTGGCAACCAATGCCTGCATATTAGAGAGGAGCTCAGCACCTGAGCTGCAACGCAGCTTATAAACAGGTGCTGGGCTCTCTCAGATAGCGAGGTGGGACTAAACTTCCCACCGCACCGTGCCAGGACAAGGCCATTAGTCCCGGTTGGTGCCACCAACCGGGACTAAAGGGCTGCATTGGTTCCGGTTGGTGGCACAAATCGGTACCAATGCCCCCCTTTGGTCCCGGTTGGTGCCACCAACCGGGACAAAAGGTCGCATTAGTACTGGTTTGTCTCACGAACCGGGACCAATGAATCGCCTATATAACTGGCACTCGTCAAAAATTCGTTCAGTTCGTTCTTCCCCGCCCCGACGCCGCCAGGCTGCCCGTCTCCGCCTCGCCATCGCCGTCGTTGCCCCGCGTCGTCCCGTGCCGCCCCGACGTCGTCGCCGCCCCCGCCCCACGCCCCGTGCCCCGCGACACCGCCCGACCCTGCCCGTCGCCGCCCCGCCCCGCGCCGCCCCTCACCGTCGACCGTCGCCGCGCCGCCCCTCACGCACCGTCGCCGTCCCCTGCCGGTCGCCCTCTCCGCGGCCCTCACGCCGTTGCCATCCCGTGAGGTTGAATTTTGCTAATTTAATTTGACGTGTAGTTAATTTAGATGTGTAGTTAATTGAGTTAGATTTTGTTAGATTTTTTTGTAGTTCATAGATTTTTTTGTTAGATGTGTAGTAATTTAGATGTGTAGTTCATATTTTTTTTTTCATATTGTGTAATGTGTTCATATTGTGTAATGTGTTCATATTGTGTTAGATTTTTTTCTCTTAATAGATTTTTTTGGTGATATTATTGTTGAATATGCATGTTTGTATGTTCATATATACGCAAAGATCGAATATGTCAAATTTTTATGATTTTTTCTGTTCATAGAATTTTTATGATTTTTTTTCTATTGTAATTTTGTTCATAGAATTTTAATGATTTTTTTGTTCATAGAATTTTCTTTGTCAATTTATGTATATGTTCATATTGTGTATGTATAGGAAAATTGTGTATGATCAAAATCATTTATGAATATGTTCATATTTAGAAGAGAGGAAAAAGGAAAATAACAAAAGAAAGTGTTTAATATAATTAGTTAGAAAAATAATAAAACTATAGTTAAACTAGTTTATTTTTAGTAAGTACTACTTTATTTTATTTATAGTCAGTGCTTAATATATAGTTGAACTAGCTAGTTGATTTAATAAACTACTTTATTTTACTATAGAAGTAGTTTATTTTTAGTAAGTGCTTAGTAGTTGAACTAGTTGATTTAATTAATAAAACTACTTTATTTTACTATATATAGAAGTAGTTCCCGCATCAACGTTGACGATGCCTATCCCGCATCCTCATCGTCGATGCGGCGGTGGAGGCCTGCTTGATCAGGGCCATGTCCTGGACTGGGCTCCGCCGGGCTGGTATTGGAAGGTGCTACCTTCCGGGGGGCGTAGGTTGGTGAGGAGCCAGCCGGTTGTTGACCCGATCCTTATTTGGTGGCGGTCGCGTGGGCCAGTGAAGGTGCCGAGGCTTTCGGACACCACGAAGGTGGTACGTCACCGTGTCAGCGAGGAGGACAAGCACGTCCATCGCTACATGGTTGCGTTGGAGGGCAGGTTCGACAATACCTGGCAGGTTCTTCAGGGATCTCATTGGAGCTATGATCCTGTGATGGTTCCTTATCTTTGCATGTCCACCGCCCGCGACGATACCCGTCAGGTGCTACGGTTCTAGCTGTATTAGCGATGCTATATGTATGATAGTATTCGAGGAGTATTAGTGATAATATTCGAAGATGTACGGACACAAGAGATGATGTACTTTTGCTTATAATTGAATGCATGCTAATTTGAATACTACTTTAATTATTTTACGATTTGGTTTTGCTTATTGAATGCTCATATTGGAAAATTACTCCTACTTTAAATGCTAAAATTGAAGAGCACTCTATGTAGAAATCTAGGAGCCCCCTCCACCATCCACGCTGTCGTGGGGGTAGCTTCTACTTCATTCCCGTGTGCTAGACAATTTGGTGTAATAATGCACTCGGGAATGAAAGGAGGAGCTACCATCACCGATAGTCAACTCGTGATTAATAATAATGATCTAATTTAAGTTTTTTAGTACATATATTTAATGTACAAGTTTAATATTTGAATTATGAACATAGGCCGGAAATGTCGTACTCGGATGATGAAAACCGCCTGGGGGAGTGCGACTGGTGCAATGACGACCGAGGTATGTGCGACAGGTTCCTTGAGCTGGACGAAGAGTGGCGCTTCAGCATTAATCTCGAGGAGACCTTCGATGTTGAAACGGTACGCAACGACGACAATAGTTTTTTTCATAATTAAGCACGACTGCAACTATTTTAATGTGTATTTTTCATCTTTTCCAATTCGACTAGCTTATTCCATGCTATGCAAGACGCTATGTCTTGGAGAGGATGGGTTTTGAAGACCATGAAAGTATGGAAACCAAAAAAATTCACCTAAGGACCCATCATGGTGTGGATTTTGAAATAAAGTTGTACAATGCTGAGTGTGTAACCCATTTTGGTTGCAAAAATTGGGAAGCACTTTGCAAGATGTATGGTTTTGATGAGGGTATGCTTGTCACCATGGATCTTGGTGATCCTACAATCGAGCAAGACAATATGGACATTTGGGTCTTTGTGGATACACTTCCAATTCTTCCCCCATGTGAGCTTCTCAAACATAGTTATTAAGTAATTTATATTGTTTATTTCAAAATAGTTGACAACTTATTTCCATTGACAGCTTATTTTCATTCTTCAAAGAATGTGCGGAAGATGGTAGACAAAACCCACTACACCGGTGGCTCCGAATTAACTTATAAGGAGAAAAATCATCTGATCGCATTTTGTACCGATCTTGAGAATTACAATATCTACAATCGAACTCCTCAACATTATGGTCAATACGTGCCACTAGTGCATGTGTTGAACTACGGTAACTACCATGGAGATACCCTGGTAAGATTTTTTACTATTACGACATCCGTGCATCTTTTTGCATACTTCTAAAACTAGTACATCATTACTAACTACGAAGTTATTACTATGTTTTTCAACAGATAATCCCGAATGATTGTGTGCCTCATCTGATGTATACACACGGTCTCCTTGATGTTTTGAACATACAACCAGGTCGTCCTACGAATCTCAACTGTCCATACCGGATTTCTAAAAGAAGTGCAGACATGACAATCAAAGAATGAAAAAAATGTATGGACAGTCGTAAGGAGCTTCTTGGAAGCAAAAGGAAGCGAAGCACAAGAATTGGAGACAGGATGATCTCCATTCTTCATAATGGAGAGTCAGTGTCTATATTGTTTTATGCTATTTTATCTTAAGTGTGTTTAGGTCCTACCTGATACTGATGATCATGAGCTAAGAACAATTATGTAGGGTTGGATTCGATGACTATGAGTATGATGATCGTATGACTTGTTATTAATAACGAGTAGAAGTTGTATGATGATGCATGATTAGTAGGACTTGTTATTATATATGATGATGTATGATGCGAGCATGAAGAGTTATTATATATCAGCGGGTGAAATGAACATAACAGTAGCGTTGGTAAACCAAGCACGAAGATATAAGAGAGGACACTTTTCTCTATTAGCTAGCAAATAACAATCTAAATTAACCCCCAAAATCCCTAAACCAGCCACTTTCAAAAAAAAACCTCAGCTGCTGCCAGCTTCTGACGCGTGGATGCCTTTTGGTCCCGGTTTATGTCACCAACCGGGACCAACGGCCCCCCTGCCTAGGCTACCCGCAGCGGCCACGTGTAGGCCCATTTGTCCCGGTTCGTGCAAGAACCTGGACTAAAGGGGGAGGCATTAGTAACGACCTATTAGTCCCGGTTCAAGAACCGGGACTAAAGGCCCTTACGAACCGGGACAAATGCCCTGTTTTCTACTAGTGCACCCTGAAGATCGCTGCTCGGTACTCGGGAAGCACCCCCAAAAATATTGTCCACCTGTGTGTTGTCGTCCCCTCCTGCCAAGGCCGCCGCTGCAAGTCTTCAACACCCGACACACAAGAAAAAACATGTGCCGCCATTCTTCAACGCAACCAAAACTCCTCTTTGCCGTTACATGTCTCCAAACGCAGTCACCATTACTTTCTCCACCACTGTGAACGTCGTGAAAATCTATACTTAGACATGTCCCATGCCACTGGCAAGGCAGTGAAGCTTCGCGCCACGCTCTCATGAAGCATCTCTAGTCGAAGATGAGGGCACGCCTGACCGTATCAATTCTGATCTAGATATCCAGTGGCGCTATGTGTCAAAAGCTAAGATCTCCGAGCGGAAGACCGGAACCCGTCGGTGTCTAGATAGAGGAGGCCGGCATAAAGCAGATCAAATTATTTTAGCACAAAGAATAGCAGGGTCAACCACCATAGGACTCCCCTGGATCCCGACGGGCTGGATCTGGGCAGTGCCGCCGCCAGCCACCGTCAACCCAGGTGAGAGCCACCGCCGCGACCAGACCTCCACGATCGGGAAGAAGAATCGAAGACCGGCCGCCTCCGAGCTCTGCGCAGCGTCGCCGCGCCCCCGCCCGGCATCGCCGGTTCGTACCGAGTCCCCCACATGCGGAGAGGAGAGAGGGCCCCGCTGTCGCCAGCACCAGCCAGGCTATGCCCAGCGGCGCGGACTGGCGACGGTGATGGTAGAGGATGGAGGAGGGGGACGCTGCTCAGGCCGCGACTGGATAACCTCCCGTGACGCGCTCGGCAAGCGTGTCGTAGGAGCGGTCCGTTTTTCACGCTCCACGTGATTTTTTTTGAAAAGGGGGGATTCCACGGCCTCTGCATCAGAACGATGCATACAGCCAACTTATTAAAACAAACAAATATGTTCCAACAAGGTCTTAAAGTCTCCAAAAGAAAATAAAAAATAGCTCACACACAACCAAAAGGGCTAGAAGACAAACTAGCCAAATAAAGGACGCCACAACCGGCTAGGCAAAAGAGAGATAGGTAAAACTAATTGCCTATCCTATTACATGACCGCCATCCAAACCGGTTGAAGATATCCCGAGCTACCATCTCCCAGCGGATATCTCCAGTAACCAAATGCTCCCTGGCCTCCGTCGGAGTGAGTAGCGACCACGAATGGATCAACGTCGTCGCTCTGAAAATAACCTGCAAAAAATGAATGCGTGTTGCCCTGTTAAAAACCAAATCATTTCTGCAATTTCAGAGCGCCCACAAAAAGGTGCATACTCCGACGCGAATATGTCTTGCTAACTCGGGCTCTATCCCGTTAAGCCATGTTCCAAATAACGTGTTGACAGAACTCGGTGGAGTAATATTGAAAGCAATATGGACCATTCGCCATAAACTTTGGCTAGCATGCAATCAAGAAACAGGTGTTTGATTGTCTCATCCCGATCACAGAAACTACACCTAGTAGGTCCTGTCCAATTACGCTTTGTCAAGTTATCCTTGGTTAAAATAACTTGTTTATGGAGAAACCACATAAACACTTTAATTTTCAAAGGGATTTTGACAGCCCAAACATGTTTGGAACTAGGAATCGAGCTTGAATTGATAACATCAACATAGATTGATTTAACTGTAAATACTCCAGACCTAGTAAGCTTCCAGCGTAATTCATCGGGTTGTTGTGAAAGCTGAACCTTCATCAGTCTACTTACTAGACGGAGCCAATCTTCCCAACGATTGCCCACTAGCGTCCTTCTGAACTGAATATTAAGGGGGGTAGATTGAAGTATCGTTGCAAGAAAAACCTCACGTCATTGAACAATACGATACAAAGACGGGTATTGAATGGCTAAGGGTGTCTCTCCGAGCCAAATATCCTCCCAGAAACGCGTACTAGCACCGTTACCAACAATAAACTTTGTCCTATTAAACAAGGATAGTTTGACTTCCATAAGCCCTTTCCAAAAAGATGAGTCAGTCGGCCTTACTGTCACCTGAGACAAAGTTTTGGTTTGAAGATACTTGCTACGAAGAATTTGCACCCAAGTGGCGTCAGTCCCACTAGATAACTTCCACAACCATTTGCTGAGAAGACATCTGTTCTTAACTTCAAGATTCTCAATACCAAGACCACCTTGGTCTTTCGGTCTACAAATGATATCCCATTTGGCTAAACGGTATTTTTTTTAGTTCATCACCCTGCCAAAAGAATCGTGAGCGATAAAAGTCCAGTCGTTTCCTAACTCTAACTGGGACTTCGAAGAACGACAAAAAAAACATAGGCATACTCGTGAGAATCGAATTTATCAGAATTAATCGGCCTCCATATGACATGAGCTTGCCCTTCCAGCAGCTCAATTTCTTTTCAACTCGGTCTTCGAGGCACTTCCATTCTCTGTTTGTCAGCTTACGATGGTGGATTGGTATTCCTAAGTAAGTGAAAGGTAAAGCCCCCAAATCGCACCCAAACAATTGCCTATATGCCTCCTGTTCGTCATTGACTCTACCAAAGCAGAACAACTCGCTTTTGTGAAAGTTAATCTTTAACCCGGTCAATTATTCAAATAAGCATAACACTAGCTTCATATTTCTTGCTTTGGCCAAGTCATGCTCCATAAAGATGATTGTATCATCGGCGTACTGAAGGATGGGCACACCTCCGTCAACGAGATGAGGTACCAGGCCACCCACTTGATCAGCCTCCTTAGCCCTTCCTATCATAATTGCCAACATATCATCGATAATGTTGAACATGATAGGGGACATCGGATCTCCTTGTCTCAGGCCCTTATGTGTCTAGAAATAATGACCTATCTCGTCATTCACTTTAATTCCAACACTCCCTTTTTGCGTATAAGATTTAATCTGGCGGCGCCAGGCTTCATCAAAACCTTTCATACGCAATGCCTGTTGTAGGAATGGTCATTTTACTTTATCATACACTTTCTTGAACTCCACCTTAAAAATGACTCCATCCAATTTTTTGGAGTGAATTTCATGGAGCGTTTCATGAAGGACCATCACCCTTTCTAGGATGTTTTTGTCCGGCATGAAAGCAGTTTGGGAATGCTGCACCACAGAATGCGCAATCTGTGTGAGTTGATTAGTCCCAACCTTGGTGAAATTTTTGAAACTAACATTGAGAAGGCAGATCGGCCTGAACTGATTGATTCTCACAGCACCCGTTTTCTTAGGAAGCAGTGTTATTGTTCCAAAATTTAAGTGAAATAACTGAAGTTGTCCAAAGAAAAGATCATGGAACATTGGTATCAAATCCCCCTTAATAAGCTGCTCCACGTGATTGACGGATCCACGAGGCATAAAACAGATTAATTAGTGTGAACGGCAACATGCTTGATCAGGCTCAGCTCATAATTAACGTGCACAAACTCACACTGGTTTTCTTCATTTACTAGCACACAAAGATTTGACAAAGTAATCATAATGTGCAGATGAAACTGGCAACACTACAACTCAAAATAGTAAGAGTACTGAGTACATGTGCGTGCATTGATAGGTTATAGGTGTTGGGTACTGCCTCATCGAAGTACCTTTCAGCAACTTCCTCCATAGTCCATACCAAGTCCATATTTTTGGGTGACAAATCCTTCGGCTATCCACATTCTCACCAAAGGTTCCCTCTGATCACATAATTTTGAGGAGATATACTTAGATACAAGAAGCAAGCCTCACTTTGTATGGCAGATCACTATAACTCAAAGATAAGACTTGCTTTGTCCCTTCCAAAGTAGGAATTATTTCAAGTTCAGAGCCCAAGTTGTCAGAAGCCTTCCGCCACTCTTGTTTGGCTAATGGTAACCCTGCACTTTTCTTGACTTGTCAGAAACTGGGCAGCCTGTTACTTGGGCCCCTGTGTTTCCTCCTAGCCGTCCGTATGTCGCCCGTTTGATCGTTAGATATATATAGGTGCCTCAGTCCATCAAAGAACCGATCACGGTACGCCGCCGGGGCCGATCTAATCTTCTCCACCGGCCACCGCTGGCTGATCTACCACAAGCGCCGCCCCGTTGTTGATCCCTCCTTCCTCTCATGATGTTGAGTCAGTTTCTTGTTCCAGGTTCATTGCTGTCATATAAGAACATGCCAAATCTTTTTTTTTTCGAACCATGCAGGAGAAATGCATGTGAAATTTATAGATGTAGAAGTTAAAAAGGGAGGGGGAACCCCTACATAATCCAGACGACCAAAACAGAACCTGAAAAACAAGGAACTCTCAACATCTAACCACAAGTAACTAAGGAACAACGTGGAGCCTGGAACAAGCAAATAAAATCACACCAACAAAAAAGACAAAACTACCGTCAGTAACCAACAACCTCTACCAAACTGACAACCAGGATGCATGGTTCAGAGGTTTTCCCATTTATCTTGCAAGAAGAACAGCCAAAAGATTGGCAGAAGGAAGAGTAGAGAACATGCCAAATCTGTTCCGGTCCTACACGATCTACTATTTTTTTTTGAAACGGAGGCAAAAGTTTTGCCTCATTGATTAATTAAGCAGAAGAGAGTTGCTCGGTTAATTAGGGAAAATCGAGCGAAAACCAGATTGCCCAGTTAATTATAAAAAACCCGGCGAAACCCATCACAACCGCTGAGCGGCACACATAAAAACAGCCCACGCACACCACTCCAAAGAGGGCCTTGGCGAGACAGCACGCAGGTGTCATCATCATCACTCCTCCCCTAGAGGTGTCATCTCCATCCCTACACTCTGAACTCTGAAGGACAAAACCAGGCACGGCTGGCGCCACGAAAGATCACAGAACGGCCACCTGCAGCCAGTCATCGTAACCACAGGGCCCCGCCGCCGCAGCTTCGACTCCAGAGCAACAAACGAACCGAGGCAAAACCGCGGACACCCCGGACAAGAGCCGACTACCGCAACCATTGCCGCGTTGCCGACATCGTTCCCACCATCATCATTGCCACATAAGCCTGGACGCCACAACCGCGGCAAACCACTGGTCCCGCTTGCCGATGCCGAGCTCCGGGACGAAGCCCCCAAGAGGGAATCGACACACCAAAGTGCTGCTATCATCCAATCCAAAGATCATGGGTTTCCCCTAATGAGACCGCAATGGCCGGATCCGTGCGGGAGGGGTGTAATAGCACGACACCGATGCCTCCAGGAAGGTCAACGACGGCCACGGCCGCCGCCATCGATAGTCACGGCATGCGGCCGAGACAGGGTCTTCACCCAAGCTACCACATCATCTCGCACCGGCGCCGGCAAGACGACCAACCACCGCCTCGCACGAACCAGCCCAACGATGAAGAAGCCCGGAGCAGCCACCGGAGCCAACCGCACCTCGCGGAGACCACCAGCAAGATCAGATCCTCTACAACTGCAGCTCCCGTACCGAAGACGGTTGATTCACCCCTACAGCACCCCTCATCGACAGCGCGCGGCCGCTGAAACCCCCTCCACTGTAACCTCCAGAACCAGCACACGAGCAACCGCCGTCACCACCAGAACGCCAACGCGACAGCTCCATGTGCCAGAACCGCGCCCCCATGCGCACAATGCCACCCTGTGCGGACGCGCCAAGTCGCCCGACGCGGCCACCCCGCACAGGCCCACGACGCACCAGCGCGCCTGGTGCCGGAGAGCACCGACGCCGCCGCAATCTGCCGCTACCAAGACGCCGCAGCCTCCCAGCGCCAGATCCACGGAATCCGCGTGCCGCCCCTCGCATGGCCGCCGCGAGCACGCCATGGTCGATCCGCGCCTAGAGTATCGCCCAGGCCGCTCGCGGGAGCGGCACGGGATCCTTTATGATCTACTATTTCGATCCCTGAAATCCTCGGTTTTTGGTTGTGGTCTCGGGTAAGACCTAACCTAGGGTGCCTCAGAGGAGGGGTGGTCATGGTGATGGCGTGACCTATGTCACAGACGGTTGTTGCATGGTGAGCGGGCAAGACTCGTACAGCAGGGTCACCACCGGCAGTTGTCATGTGTTTCCGTAACCCAAGTCATTGGGTAGAAGAAAAGTAGAAGGCCACGCAGCGTTGGGCACTTGGCCGATGCCCCGACGACCTTCGCAGCCACGCTTGACATCCTTTAGGCCACACGCTCACTAACACTGCCACATCTTGACACCCTGTTGGTCACAACGGTGGGCAGGCGATCTTCACCACAAAGCTTAGGTTGTATGGATACAAGCCAAGAAGGGTGCCAGGCCCCACCGCAAACTTCACCAGATTTTTTTTTTCCGAAAAGGAGGAAGAACCGCGGCCAATGCATCTGGGAGATGCATATGGCCATTTTATTGATTATTCTCGGGGACCTTACAAAGTATAACAACAATATGGCTGAATCCGCCATCTTGGTAACATCTGCCACTACTCCTATCCAAATGATGAAGGGGTGCAAGCTGGGCCACATACACATACCTATCACCTAAGCCTAACATCTAAAGTCGGAGGACCCGACCAAGCCATCTGCCGGGTCTGGGGCTCAAACCGGTCTGACCCACTCACATGTGTCATAGCCGCCATCTTCCACCGGTCCATCTTCAGAGCAGATTGAGACATGGTCTTTGGATGGTCCATCTTAATTTGGTATTTGTTAAGAAGGAGCCCCGCGTCGTCTTCCTGGCGGATCGGGGGAGAAAAAACCCTAGCCGCCGCGACTCCTCCCCCTCCTCTCCTAGTCTCGCCGCCGCCGGAGGGGTCTCCCTGGCAAAGGCCGGGCGGCCCCGACGAAGGTGGCGTCGGGACAACGATTCCCTTATGGTGGTGCGGGCGTGCGAGAGCTCCGCGCGCTGCAGAGGAGTTGCGGACGGTAGCGGCCACCGCCGCGGGACGTGCAAAGCACGGCGATCTGGTTAGCCTGGCGTTGCGGGCGCACCATGCGTGCCGACGGTGTGGCCTACGATCTCCTACTTGGCGGCTTGGATCTGGGGCTCCTGATCTGGTGCACTTCCGCCCATCATCCTAACAAATTCTGTGAAAACCCACTCAAATGTCTCGACCTTCTCATCATGGACCAAAACCCCAGCTAGGATGATGCTTTGGAAATGATTATTCACACCTACAAACAAACCAAATGGCATGTTGTACAGGTTTGTTCTATATGTCGTATCGAAGGTAACAACATCTCCGAAGAATGTGTACTGCAGCCTGCTACTCCCACTTGCCCACATAAGAGTCGTTATCCGCCCATCCTGGTCCGCCTGGACACGATACGTGAAGTGTGGATCTCTTGAACCCAGATCTGCAAAAACCTCCATCGTTTTCCTCAAATCATCCTCTGCCTGCTCTCTGCTGATTTTACCACCCAAATTTTTCAGAGCCCTTTTTGTGAAAGGCACCTTTTCCATTGAACCGAAAAAGCTCCCAATTATACTGTGTACTTTCGCTAAATTCACATTGTTTTGGCGTAACTGCTCCACCAAGTCTCTGTTATAGGCATCAATGTGCTTGTGGGACGGCCAGTGAATCGTCTACCCATATGTTGGAGATAGCGAATGATTGTGCTATTCACGATGTTCAGATATGTACCAACCATTGTCCTTCGAACGGAGCAACCTTATTAATGCTGGGCATTCGCATCGGCATGATCTAGTGTTCTCCACCCCTGCTTTGCCCTGCAAAACACCAATCATACAAGCACATGCAAAAATTAGGTTTCACAGACTCAAGAAGCGGACCAAATTTATGAAATAATCCAGGAGGGTACAAATACATACCGCACATCCACAAACGATTTCCCGCATGCATTTTGTTCTCTCCACATTCAGCCTACTCTTCCCGTACCTTATTCCAAATCCCTTCTCCCATGAGTAGAGATTGTAAAAATCATAGGCCTCCCCAAGTGTATCGAAGCTTGTCCCCAGTGCTGGCACAATTACAATGCTGCCTGGCTTGTCAGCAAACCCCCTTATTGCCTTCTCAAGGGCGCTGGGTCGCCCAGGGCAAGGTGCCCTCCCAGGATCAGCAGCTCCAATTCTAACCCTGCATTTTTGAGAGATCAGTATGTCACAACTTGTATGTGTACTGGAATGAAGTCGACGATATCCTGCTTATGCCTACATCCAGAGTTTTCAACATTTCAATCTCATACTCATTCGCTTCTAGTAGTTTTTTGTCACCCTCAAGCTGCATATCAGAAACCTTCCCAACGAAATTGTGGTATCCTGATCCAGGACTGCTTTGCCTTTTTGTTATCCTAGTACACCTACTGGTAGGCACCCAGGTTATGGCTGCCAGCATGGCATGTTTACCAAATTCAAATTATATTTGTGTTTCATGAATGACCAATTTTTATTTATCATGTCAAACAAGCCCGCCTTTTAGTCCACGCTCTAACTTATATTCTTACTTTCCCTGTATTCCATGATCTAATTTTCAAACTACTAGTTCCCAGCTCAATTCCGCTATCTATCCCCTACTATCAGAATCCAGTATCCATAAACAAATACCAACACTGCTATGCTTTATATTAACTATCCGTCCCTGCTAGTTTGCAAAGTACTGCCTATGAGGGAAGCACAGAAGCGTTTTCCAAAATGTTGTATACAACTATTCCAATTTTCAGAGCATCTTCTTTATCCAAAAAAATCATATACAGCCTACTGCTCAACTGGCCTGACTATAGACAAGTCTGAATGTGGCGTTTGCATAGTATACTTCAAAGTGGACAAACACCATTAGCCAATAGATTACCTGCGAGTCCAGCCAGGAGTTTTTGGATCAATTTGACCTATGGATTGCTCACATGCTTGTGGTTCATCACCCTCCTCTGCCGCGACTATCACATCCGCCGCACAAATCTGCCCATCAATGCTACCTGTGGCCATTGAGGGCAGCTCTTCGGCTCCTGTCGCCACAGCTGGGTAGAGCAGAGGCTCCATTGGTAGCTCGTTGTCGTCCACCTTCTCCATCACCGCGGTCCTACAGTCCACCAAATACATGGATGAGAGGCATATATCCACCAACAGGAACTCTCTTGAGATGGGGAGGGGCGGGGTGGTGGTGGGGTGGAACGAGGCCGAGAGATTTGGTTTACCTTCTAATCGGTTGCATGAGGAACTCCATCCGGGAATCGCCGCCGCGTTTTCCTTCCGCCGCAGACCTCAGCGGGCGTCAATGGCGCTGTAGGATAACGTGGCCACGGGTGGGAGAGAGCTCCTTCTTCCATCTGATTCGTCATTTACTATGCTGCCCACTGCCCCCTACCGGAGATCCATTACCTGAGCCACGGATTGGGAGTAGAATGCAGACCTGAGCCACGGCTCAGGGAATCTCCCGTCACGGCCCCAACCGCGGCCTCCGTCACCGGCGGTTCGTACGCCACAGACCCATACGGTATTCTTTCCTCCGATGAATTAAAAAGGAAGGAACAGCTGGCGAAAGACAAATCTCAAAGCCCCAATCGAGCCATCCTGATAACGCGAGCACCTGTGCTCGTGACCAGAACAACCGCGTCCTACCAAGCCTCACTACAATGGCATATTTTCTAATCTTTCAAATCTTCAACCGCATTTTCTCCATCTTGATCTTGTGATCATCTACGACATCGGCAACATGCAACTCCAATTCCATCTTCTCCCCGTTAATTCTTTTCAATTTTTCTTTCAAATACTCGTTTTCTCTTTCAACTAAATTTAACCTCTCGACAATAGGGTCGGTTGGAATTTCTGGTTCACATACCTCCTAGATAAAAATATCTATGTCAACTTGATGGGCATAATTTGTCATAAACACGAAATGCAAAAAATAGTTTTAAAAGAGAATATACCACATACGAATCATAACACGGACGAGGGCCAAAGGGGACAGATATCAAAACCATGGCACTATGTATAACAAACAACGTACGGGGTAAGATAATTATACAAGTAACTATATATCTAAATCACACAAACATGATTTTTTTATATAAAAAAGATAAGAACAAGAGGCTCACCACAACGTGGTGCCGGTGATGGGTCGGTGCGGACGATCGACGGTGGTTATGACGGAGACGGGAAGGCACTAAGTAAACCACACCTACATATGCAAACTAAGAGTTATTTTGAGCTCAAATTGCATATAAATCAAATAAACTACCACATATAATTCCTCCCAAATTACTACAACCCACAATTAATCACTATATAAAGCATTGCAAGAGCTAATCTAGCAATGAGAGATGAAAGGACAAAGTTGCTAACCTTTGTGATCACTTGAATGGATGGGGGTCTTCCAATCTTGACAAAATTTGGGCAAAATGTGTGATGAGCTCGAGGGAAGAGGGGAAGAACAGAGAGGAGAGAGGAAAGGGGGGAGAATAGAGCGAGCTGGACGAAGGGTTTATATGTAGGATGACCTTTACTACCGGTTTGTGGCACGCATAGGTACTAAAGGTGCAGGAGGGGTCTCAGTCTGACAACATCCTGCCACCACGCTATTTAGTACCGGTTCATGGCACGAACCGGTGCTAAAGGTTCGCCACGAACCGGTACTTCTGCGAGCGCCCCGCCTAGCCGTTGGAACCGGCACTAATGTTCACATTAGTGCTGGCTCAAATACAAACCGGAACTAATGAGCTACACATTAGACCCTTTTCTACTAGTGGGCGACGACGCCAATGGCGTGCCTGCTGCAGTGCGATGGAGGGAGCTTTACAGGCGTGGATTTCACGGCCGGGCTTGTGGCCCACAAGCCCGGTATGCTCCTGCTATTGTGTCCGGTCGGCTACCGTCGTAGACGATGCTGCGGCCCCTAGTCCCGGCTCCTATCCCTTGTTGTGCAGACCTCACTTCGTGGTGCCGTGGTGAGACGGCATGGAGGCTTCTTGACCATGGTGGCACAAGATGGTGGTCGGTTTGGTGGTAGGTTCTGGAGCATCCGAGGTGAAGGTTGGGATCGGGGGAAACCCCCGTCGGCCTGTCTAACTCCGACGCGGAGACGCTGGTGGGTGCCGCCGGACCTTCCTGGAGGGCATCGGGGGCGACCCTTCCTCCCGCCTCGTCGTGTACCGGGGGAAACCCTTGGTAGCAGCGTCGTCATCGTCGCGGTCCTTCTTGGAGGTGTTGATTGGTATCGGTGCTTCGGAGCCTTGGAGCTTGGTGGGAGATCTTCGGTGGGCGTAGTGGTCGTGAAGCTTCTTCGTTTCCGTCGATCCGCCGTTGTCGGCATTCTTTTCTCCTGTTGTTTCTCTTATGTTTCTTTTGGGTATGATTGTGCTGCTTCCGCCCCAGCATCTATCCTTGGATGTATCAGTTGGTTTCTTTGGAATACAAAGCGGGGGGCAACCCTTTTTCGGCTTCATTGGCGGTGCTTGTTGTTCTAGTGTGCTGGTCCTATGGGGCCCTAGCATGACAACTTTTCGACTATCTACTACAAAAATATTTGCCCGGCTCCGATGAGGAAGGGACGATGGCGGCGGCGCTCCTTCGGCTCGCTCCAGTGACAGTGGCGTGACTACAACTATGTCTCTATGGACATGGATGTAATTCTTACTTATGGCGTTCTTTGTACTACCTTGATGGTTGATGAATATATTAGAAGTTTTCTCGTAAAAAAAATCCTATAGTCACCAACCAACACTGATGAGGGTGCCCCGTTAACGGCAGCCCAACACCAACCTCGACAGATATCTTGGTTCCCTGAGTGACCAAGTGCGAACACATTACCGAGCCAACCCAGACTGATAGCGTGAGACACCATGAAACCGGATTAAACCCATGCATCAAACAAAGTTTAATCTCTAGATCCACCATCAAAGGCACCTTTGGTTCGGTGTGAAGCACTCCAACGCTTTACATCCATGTGAGCAACACAATGCACCTACAAGGTTGCAAGCCTGCAACCAATCTGATCTACGACGTGGCTTAGTGACATGACCACGCTGCGACTAGTGCAGGTTGCCGAACCAGGAGGACAGTCATTCGGAGACATGGTTCAAAAAAAGAACTGGACTAGACACAAAAATCTAAAGCGAGAGATGCACCCCGCACCATTTGAACGCTGACTGCCACGTCGCCAAGCCAGGCCAAAGATTCATTGATCTGTGCGATCCTGCTCGCCCCGAGGCCCCAACGCCACCACCTCGACCATCGATCCACACGATAAAGGAAGAGGTCTCCCACCGGTGCCATCTGCCACATGGGATTTGCCCGCCAGAGCAACAACTGCCGACCGGCAAGGGAGAGCTAGAGCTGATGCGAAGGTTGGGCTCCCCCCCTACTGCTCACCGGCAGCCACCGTGACGGAAGGGGAGTTCTAGATTTTCCCTACCAAAGTGTTGCCTAGACCGTGCAAACTCTGTTGTCACCTTTGGCAAGTAGAGAATAGTTTACTGCTGCGACACACTGTTCTAAACTATATATGCGACATACTAAGCATTATATTCCCGATGCCTCCTACTCTCAAGCTAGTCTCCCTTAATTTTTTCTTGAATTGATTATGCTAAAGGCTGGCACGAAAGGAATGTGCTGAAACTTGACTTCTAAAGACTCATGAAGTAGGGAGAGAACACACTTCACTGGTGGTCACATTTATATGGATGATTAGCTATACATGATGTGGTTGCTAGAGATATTCATATCGGCACAAGAAATTTCTGCACACAATTTCTTCATAAATATGAAAGTCTCAAAGCCCAGAAGATCTTATCATTAAATAAGGAATATCCTTGCTCACATAGATTTATTTCGGGTGTGAAACTGGTTACGAATTACAGGGCATGCCAGGTCATGAGAAGTATTACTGCCTCAAAGACAAGGCGGGCATCCTTTTACCACTTCATTGGTATTGTATTAGTTGAATTCTATGTAGGTCAAACAAAATGACTGTGCTAAAATCCGATCGTTCAGACCATTGAAACATATTTGAACGCATGCATGCAGATACTAACTTTACCGTTTCTCCCCGTGTGTCAACTAAATTAGTTTAATTAGATAATACTCCGCGCGTTGCAACGGGAAAATTAGCAAAGTTCTAAAAACTCATGTTGTGGGATAATAAGGAAATGAAATTTACCACTAAAGTGTGATGCTTCTGAGCGATAAGAAAATGAAATTTACCACTGCAGTGTGATGCTTCTGAGCTAAAGCAACTCACATATCCAAAATGATACTCTACACTTGTAGTAAGACATTCATTCTTCAAAGTCTCTCCCAAGAATATTTGTGAAGCACTCCAACGCTTTACATCCATGTGAGCAACACAACGCACCTACAAGCACTAGTAGAAAACAAGGCTTTGGTTCGGCCAGAAAAGAGCATTAATCCCGGTTCCATTACGAAACGGGACTAATGTGAGCATTAGTCCCGGTTCGACCGATTAGGGCACCGTACAGGCATTAGTCCCGGTTCAAGTGGAACCTTTAGTCCCGGTTGGTGCCACGAACCGGGACTAAAGGGTGCGATGCCCATTAGTACCGGTTCGTGGCGCCAATCAGTACTAAAGGTTAGACCTTTAGTCCCGGTTTGAGCCACCGACCGGTACTAATGGGTTTTGAGGCATTAGTACCGGTTCGTGGCACGAACCGGTATTAAAGGTCACATTTTCTAACTCTACACACCCACCCACCCCCCCTGTGGATCGCCTTTTCAGTTTTGTAAAAAGCAAAAGAAAATGATAAAAACTTCAAAAATTAAAATCCTTTGAGATGTAGTTATCTTACTACATCTACTAGGTACGAAAATTAAAGAACTTAAATTTGGACATGTTTTGCAAAAAGTGTAGGGAAAATGTAAAACGGCTATAACTTTTGCATACGATGTCAGAAAAAACGTATAATATATCAAAATTTTCAGCACAAAAATGTGTCAACCAATTAGTTTAACTAGATAATACCCCGCTCGTTGCGACGGGAAAATTAGCATACCAAGTTCTAAAAACTCATGTTGTGGGATAATAAGGAAATGAAATTTACCACTGAAGTGTGATGCTTCTGAGCGATAAGAAAATCAAATTTACCACTGAAGTGTGATGCTTCTGAGCTAAAGCAACTCACATATCCAAAATGATACTCTACACTTGTAGTAATACATTCATTCTTCAAAGTCTCTCCCAAGAATATTTGTGGGTGAGAGAGAGAGAGAGAGAGAGAGAGGGAGGGAGGGAGGGAGGGAGGGATACAGAAAGGGGAGAAGGAGGTGAGGTAACTGGGATACGTTTCTTCTCCATTTGTTTAGCAGGATTCGCTTCATAATAGATGGGTAGATCAAACACGGAAACAAAAATACTTGGAACATAAATCACTCAGAATTTCATTACATGGATCGGTCCATATATAGACTTGACAATACATATTCCTTTTCCTATGATCTGGGCAAGGAACATTACAACTTTTATCGACTAGGCTGGATCCGTCCATGAATTGTTGCATAATAAGGAAGGAAATCATGATTTAAAAGGTAACACAAGGGTCTGATCCAAGGGATGGCAAAGTACCTGGGGCAATCCCTTACATGTGCCCCCCCCCCCCTCTCCCAAGTTGTAGCAATCACGGCCGCCACCAGCGCCATCACCGCCGCCACGAACACCATGACTGTAGCCTCCACCACCACCGTCGGTCCGTCGCATGGATGCGGTCCCTCACTTGTAGCATCCATGGACGCCTCCCCCGCCTTCATAGCCGTCGTTGCCTCTTCTACTATAGTAACAGTCGCCGCTATATCCGTTGTGGTTAGCTCCTCCACCGCCAAGACATCAGGCAACATGAGAGTGGTGCTCTTTGCCCGATCTGACATCTTGGCTGTGGAAATCCTAGATCGATGTGGACATGAAGGAGATGGGAGGTAGTGGAACCTGGAGGAACATGAAAGTGACTATGGAAGGTGTTGTTGCGTTGAATGCCGGAGCGTTGGGTTGTCGGGCACCGTCCGGTGATGCGTGGGTGGTGTGGTTGACAGCGTCCCCTGATCTGCTGCCTGATGACCCACAAGTGTAGGGGATCTATCGTAGTCCTTTCGATAAGTAAGAGTGTCGAACCCAACGAGGAGCAAAAGGAAATGATAAGCGGTTTTCAGTAAGGTTTTCTCTGCAAGCACTGAAATTATAGGTGATAGATAGTTTTGTGATAAGATAAATAGTAACAAGTAATAAGTAAACAAAGTAAATAAAGTGCAGCAAGATGTCCCAATCCTTTATGTAGCAAAGGATAAGTCTGGACAATTTCTAATAATGAGAAAGGAGCTCCCGAGGACACATGGGAATTATCGTCAAGCTAGTTTTCATCACGTTCATATGATTCGCATTCGGTACTTTGATAATTTGATATATGGGTGGACCGGTGCTTGGGTACTGCCCTTACTTGTACAAACATCCCACTTATGATTAACCCCTATTGCAAGCATCCGCAACTACAACAAAAGTATTAAGGTAAACCTAACCATAGCACGAAACATATGGATCCAAATCAGCCCCTAACGAAGCAACACATAAACTAGGTTTAAGCTTCTGTCACTCTAGCAACCCATCATCATCTACTTATTACTTCCCTATGCCTTCCTCTAGGCCCAAATAATGGTGAAGTGTCATATAGTCGACGTTCATATAACACCACTAGAGGAAAAGACAACATACATCACATCAAAATATCGAACGAATACCAAATTCACATGACTACTAATAGCAAGACTTCACCCATGTCCTTAGGAACAAACGTAACTACTCACAAAGCATATTCATGTTCATAATCAGAGGTTTAATAATATGCATTAAGGATCTGAACATATGATCAGGTCCACGGTGTGTAAATTACCATGCTATTCACAGAGAAGTTATTGGAGGTGTATTACAACAACCCCGGCCCGTAGCAAAGTTAGAACAATGTTTGTAAATAAGTTATCAGGTGTGAGATGCATAAATTATCATGTTGTTGACACGAACTGACTCACGGGACTTGAGGTGCCACCGTCTCCCGTGCCCTACTTTCCTCGTTGGAGCCCGCAACCCGGACGATGCCGTTGGACGTGAGATCGATGATGAATCCACTCTAGCAGGAGCTGACGTCACAACGACGCGGTTGCGGCACCCGCACTGGTGCACCATACGGGGGCGGAGAATGCGACTACATCACACCAACGTCCACCGCAGCGAGGGCTGTCACTACCTTCCGCGCTCGCTGTCTCGCACGGCAGGCAGGCCACGCCATGTTTGCATTGGAGGACACATCCTCCGGCTAGGCGTGTCAACGGAAGGGCCACACATCTGCCACCTTGTTCAGATGCCAGACAGACTACACCGCCTCAGGTGAGGCAGCTATGGCACCCCTACCGGCGGATCCATGCACCATTTGTGCGGACGCAATAGATTCCCGACGAAAGCGGTCCGAGTGTTGTTGTCTGGCAGCCTCCTGCCAGGAGCGGCGGAGTGCAAACTGTATGGTCATCTCCTCCTCGAGCCCATGCAGGATTAGCCCATGGTCGACGGATCTGAAGGTGTAGGACTCGCATCCACTGGCCACCATGTCAGAGAAGGCCAGAGATCGTCGGACGGGAGCTTGGATAGCGCAGTGGAGTGGAGGGTGAAAAATAACAAAACTGGCCCTTTGGCCAAAGTTCAACACAAAATGGCCCTCTTTTGAAAATATTTCATAAAATGGCCCTATCCGCATGACACCCGCGCCCGGGGCGCCTTGCCAATTAACACAACGCCCTGGTCACGGGAGCCATACTGGTCAGCGGCGACTTGCCGCGTTGGTAGGGCATGGCCCCATGGCGCTCCAGGCCAGGGCGCCATGCTCATGACCATAACGCCCCTCCCCGAGGTGCCATGCCCCTTGGCTCAACAAAACAGAGCATCCCTTGTTTTCCCCTCCACAAACCCTCACTTTTCCCCCTTCTCCACCCCGGCCACCCCACTCAAGCCCCTCCCTAATGCCCACAAAATTTCGTGGATCGGAGCTCCAAATCAGTGATTAATCCTTCCCTTCGACCCCTCAAGGTATTCTCCATCATCCCTCCTCTTTTTGTTGGTTGAAATCTCTTTGTTGTGGGGATTTGGGGAAACCCTAGGTCATCCAATTTTGCTATTTTTGTTGATGCATTTTGGTGTTTATGATTCTAGATGGCGAGGATCATCAATGTGCATCATGTGGACTTTGTCTCCTTTGAGAAGGGAGATGCAGAGTATGGTAACCCGAAGAAGAAGCCGGTAGTGATAGTGTTTCCCACAAGTCCTAGCATTGAGGAGGTTTTGGTTGAGCTTCAAAGAAGGTTGAATTGGACGGAAGAAAGCGATGGAGTAGACTTAATCGGAAGGTATAATGTTGGGTATGGGCAACATATTCATTGGAAGATAATGCCTCTTGATTCCGAGTTTCATTGGGAAGCACATAAAGAGAGTGTGTTGGCCTCACAAGATAAATCATTTGAGTTACTTGCCACAAAGGTTGTTCGTGCTCGGTTGCACATTGATTTGAATCGGTGTGCATCTTCATATGATGTTAGAAGCTCGGTTCGAGATTCAACACATGTCACTCCGGATGTGCATGACACAACAATGAGCCAACCTCCAATGACCCAATGTTTGACCCCCGTCGGGAATGACCAAGTTGATAATGAATACTTGCACATGGATGGTGGTGAGTTTGAGGGTGATGAATTGGATGCTCATCTTCATGACCATTATGTTGGTGATGTTGAGGTAAATTGCATAGAAGAGGACATGGACCATGAGATTCCATACAATAGGTCCTATGTGTGGGACTCGGAGGATGAAGGCCCGGATGAAGAAATAGATGAGGATGGTTTGACGGCTAAAGAAGTCAATGCTTTCAAGAAGGTAATAGGTCGTAGTCACAAGACATCGTTGTTTCGTGATCTAAGCCTAGCTGATAAGGCAATTGTTGATGGTGGGACAAGTAAAATTCTTGCACCAAGGTTAACTTCAAAGCGAGATACTAAAGCAAGTGTGTATGGTGTTAGTGAAGGAACAATCTTTGAAAGCTTGGCAGAACTTCAAATATGGGCCAAGGACTACGCGGTCAAGTTTCATCGGCCATTCTTTATGGAGAAGTCAAACTCGAAAGTGCATTATGTGGTGAGATGTGAGGAACACAAGAATCATTACCCTTGGGTTATCCGTGCAAGATGTGTCAAAGGCGGGCCACAATGGAAGATTACAAGTTCCGTGTTTCACCATCGGTGTAGTGGCAAGGATATTGATGATGCTAATGTAAAGGATGACCATCGTCAATTGACCTCGAAACCAAAGAGATAAAGCAAGAAGCTACTAAGATAACCTGCTCCCAGGTCATGATGTCAAGCTCGTTGCAGTAGTGCAAATACATGGTCTTTGAATTGCCAACAAAACCTTCAACCTTGTCCCACTTATACACCCATGTAGGCATACGGTCTGGGTCATGATGATCATCCCACGGGTCGTAACCCTTTGGTGGCGGCCGCCCCACTGGCAAGTGCTCCCAACTCCATATCGATAATAGAAGCATCGGACCATCGATGTTGGCTTCCTTTGACTCTACGACGTTTCTTGGATTCGCGCCCCTACGGCATGCCTCGTCCAGCTACACACAAACAACAAATATGTCATTATAAACTAGAGAACATTTCTACATGGTGAACACACTATTATAAGCGAAACTACTTACCTGACGATACAAATAAGCCAATGCCGTCGTACCCCAACTGAGTCCATGCTCCCAACCAGCAAATAGCGTAAGTCACATAAAGGAAGCGTTGACGCCAGTGCCGTCAGAGAAAAGAGTCCGGCTGACTGCATACCACAAGTATGCCCTGGTATACTGCTACACTGTTTGATCGTCTGCATCAGCCGGACATTCCCCAAAGTGTTCAGCAATCCAATGATAACTTGCACCGGCGGACTTCCCTTGTACCATTGGGTCCCTCCCTATGAGTCCAACCATAATCTCACGCCATCCTTCAGAGTCTATTTTAAAACAAATAGGATGTCCTTTGATGGGAAGTCCAGTGATCAGAGACACATCCTGCAAAGTGACCGTCATCTCCCCAACATAGAAGTGAAAAGTATGTGTCTCAGGGCGCCATCAGTCAACGAGTGTTGTGATCGCACAAGGGTTCATCTTCGGCATCGAACGAGACACGAGTGAGATGAAAGGGAGAAACCTGGTCTTCCGGATATACTCTGTGTATCGCACGTCATACTCCATCTTGTCATGAACCGACCCGGACCTCAGTTGAAGCTGATCAAAAACCATTCCTTCTTCTGCCATGAACCATCCATGATGCAATTGATCGTACAATGGATTGATAAGAGAGGCCATCCTGCAAATTACAAATGTATATCATAAGCCCCGTTGTCATTTGCAAATATCCACAAAATTTCTACACTAATTCTTCTTCCACACACCATATATGTGCATATAAATTTCTACAATATCATACACCATATATTTGCACTAATTCTTCCATACACCATATATGTGTGTACATATCCTAACCAAATTCATAGCACTTTCATAAAAATCCTATATCATACATATTGTAAGCCATACATATCCTAAATCACACTAATCCCCACATTATCACACAAAAATCCATTCAACAAAAGGATGAACTAGGGTTTCATCCAAATCAATCAAATGCAAAGATTTCAACCAATAGAAAGAGGGGAAAGGGAGGGAAATACCTTGAGGATTCGAAGCGCAACCGGATCCACCAATCTTCAGCTCAGATCCGCAGTTCTTGAGTGGGGAGAGGGAGGGGAGATTTGAGGGGCGGCATGGTTGGGAAAGAACAGAGGGAGGAGAGAAAGAAAGAACAGAGACCAGAGGGGCTCGGGTGGCGATGTGGTGAAGGGATATGGAGCCCCAGGCCAGGGCGTCGTGGTTCAGCCCATGGTGCCCTGGGTCGAGGCGTCATGGGCCCAAGGCCATGTCGACGTGACAGTCAGCGCCGACGCACATGGTGCCTTTGACCGGGGTGTTATGTTATCTAGCATGGCGCCTCAGGCGCGGGCGTCATGCGGGTAGGGCCATTTTACGAAATATTTTCAAAAGAGGGCCATTTTGTGCTGAACTTTGGCCAAAGGGCCAGTTTTATGATTTTTCACGAGTGGAGGGGAGTGGCTAGGATCTGGTCCGAGAGGGGATCAGAAGGAATATATGTGGGATCAGGTGAGCCAGCATGGGTCGGGTCCGACGTGACAGACGCATATGGTCGGGCCCGGGCCTCCTCATATCAGCCTCATATTTGGACTGGATGTGAGGGTACCAGTCCGTCCAATATTTTGAGGCCGGTTTGAGGTGTTCATCCAAATGGCGTTTATTGACACAGATCGGGCCGTCCCATGGACATTTGAGACGGGTTTGCGGCGCCCGGCTGTAAATGCTCTTGTCTAGCACGGACGCAACGACAATACAACAATGACGAAGCATCACGCAGAAGCGTCAAGCGAGCAGCCAAAGACGAAAAGCTAACAGGACCAAGTATGGGGCGCGTTATCGCTTGCACCATAAGTTTAGCCCTACGGCAAGAACTAAGATCCTACTGGCAGTTGCCGAAGGAATCTGATCTTACATATACAGGAGAGGACTGGCTAAAGCTATTGCTACTATCTCAGGGAGAAGAAACCAGGACCAAGCTAATGCTAATTATGTGGCAAGCATGGAGTCTTAGAAACAATGTAATCCATGGTGATGGGAAAGATACGGTGTCAGGCGCGGTGCAATTCCTACTGAGGCTACAGGACGAGATACAGATGGCAGCGGAAAATCCCTTGAGCGAAGGAGATAAATGCAAAAGGGGTCTATTCCCAACCAAACCCTTCATGTCGACCACCTCTGAACCTAGGGTATGGAGAGGCCCAACCCCAGACATCGTTAAGTTAAACACGGACGCGGCTTTCCTTGCGGACACGGGTGAAGCATGGGGCGGGGTAGTTGCCAGAGACCATAAGGGCCAGAGGTGGATTTAGGCCCTAGGCAGCCCGGGCGGCTGCCTGGGGCATGAGGGCGATTCGCTTTGTTGATTGTGGCTAAAGTACATCACTATAGCTATAGTGCTTCGAAGCTTGCCTGGGGCGGCCTGGGGCCTGCGGTTTTCCTAGGTCCGCCACTGATAAGGGCCATGTTTTCTTATCGGTGGGAAGGAAGTTACCCTACTGCAGCTCTGTAGAAGAGGCAGAAGCTACGGCTGCTGAGATGGGGCTAAAGGTATTCGCCAAGTACTTCAGCGGGAATCTGATCTTAGAGACGGACTGCGCAGGCCTAGCTCGGGACCTGAATAGAAATGAGAACTGCAGAGCAGCTTGTTTTACCAGTATCTCTGATATCAAAAGGCTCCTCCAGGTTTTCTCGCGAACGGCAGTCAGTACCGTCACAAGGGAGAAGAACAAGCTGGCACATGAACTGGCATCGAAAGCAAGAGCGTCGGGAGACTTTCTGATCATTGCAAACGTTCCAGCTGACCTAAGAGGTGTAATGAGGAATGAGTAACCATGGTTCTAAAAAAATATGTTTCTCGTAAACATAATGCTTTTTTAACCATCAAATAGATAGAAGAAAAAGGAGGAAGAACCCTACAAAGTCAGAATACACACAACCTCCACTATCGGATAATACATGCACACACACAAAGAAAATAACACCCTCAAAGAGCTACCTAAAGCTTCAGAGGCAAACAACCTTCAGACACAAACAAACACGACAACATCCTGAAAGACGCCCCAACACATAGTTTTAAATAACCGTGAATAGCCTTTTCAGCAAGGTTTCATTAAATGATCGCCTTCACAAATATCCCGCTATAGCCTGCTATAGCTGATTTGGAGGTCCGCCGCTATTTTCAATAGCCTGCTATATAAAAGATTGCCCCAACATCGAGGTTGGTGGTTATCCACGTTGTAGTTGGTCTATCGCTTGGGTTGTAGTCAAACAGGTTAGTGTGAACGTCAAGGCGCGTGGTCGCTGTCGAGAAAAACTATACACAAAATTGCTAAAGTAGTAGTGCGTGCATGACTTAAAATAGGTTCCTTGTGAAAACCGGGAACACATAATCAGAACCATGTTAGAGAAAACTGCAGGAAGCATGGTCAGGAAGTACATATGAAATGAACAGGGGTACAGCACACTGCATCCCACTTCATGTCATACACTAGATAATCAATACACAAAAGTTGCCTCTGTTTCAAAAAAAAACTCACACTGGTTGTTTTTGTTCAATACACAAAGATTTGACAAAGTAATCATAATGTGCAGATGAAACTGGCAACACTACGATTCATTTAAAATCTGAAGAGTATATGTACATGCACAAAATATGCTGCTATGCGGGTTAGTCTTACAGAATTATTACCTTGTGAAGTGAAGAGAGTCTTGATTTGGTACCAACACGTAACCTTTCAGTGCACTAGCAAGATCCACCACATATTATTTGCTTCCTAAGAGTATTCTGTCACAATGTTCCGTTTGTTACCTATTACGCTTTATTTGCTTCCTAAGAATACTCTGTCACGATGTTCCGCAAAAAAACAACATATTACTCTTGTATGATTTGGATGTGTCTCTGCACGGAGGATGTCACTTTAGTCACCACAAATAGTCTGATATTACCAAAGAACTCTATCTCTCTTAGCTTCAGAAGTGTTTCAAGGCCAGAGATCCCGTGCTCGGTTCCTGCACGAATGACCAATAGCTCAATTTCCAAAAAATCTGAAGTGAAGAGAGATAGAGTTGTCAATAACCAATAGCTTGAACACGGCACTGAACCATCCTGGAAGCACACCTTGTCAATGTTCTCCGGGTTTGTCACTCTCCATGCCCCGCCTAAGAAGAAGTCCAATGCCCCGATGATGGGCACGTGTGCACCATAGACCCAAAATCTGGAATGTCCTATCCTATTCATTGTATATGCACAATTCTTACATGGACATCGTCATGTAGGAAAAAGTGTGTCCATTCAAAATGTGCAGCCAAGCAAGCCTATAGCCACCAACCACCACCAATGACGATGCCCCATTTCTGAGCGACCAACACCAACCTCGATGGACATCTTGGTTCCTGAGTCACTGAGTGCGAACAGATTATGGAGCCGACCCAGATCGACCGCGTGACGTAATGTGAAACAGGATTAAACCCATGCATCAAACATTGCTTAATCTCTAGAGATCTACCATCAAAGGCACATTTGCATCGGTGTCGAGCAATCTAATGCTTTACATCAACGTGGGAAACACGACACACCCACATGGTTGCAACCAATCTGATCTACAACATGGCTCGATGACCTGCCTGCGCTGCGACCAGAGCCTGTTGCCGGACCGACAAGGACAGTCACGCGGAGACGCAGTTCTAAAAAAGAGTTCGGCTACACACAGAAACTCAAAGCCGGCGCAATCTTCCACACGGGATTTGCCTGCCAGCGACCACTGCCGGCAGGCAAGGGAGAGCGAGACCAGCTAAGGATGTTGGGCTCTGCCCTTATCGCCGGCCTAGAGCGGCCGTGATACAAGGGGAGTTCTAGATTTTCCCTATCATAGTGTTGCCTAGACTATGTAAGCTCTCTTGTCACCGTTGGAAGGCAGAGAGTAGTTTACTGCGGGGATGCAGTTCAGTAAACTATATTTGCGACGTACTACGCATTATATTCCTTATGTCTCCTACTCTCAAACTAGCCTCCCTTAGTTATTTCTTGCATTGATTTTGCTAAAAGCTGAAGGGCAAGTGCTGAAACTAGATGCCTTATGAAGACTCATGAAGTAGGGAGAGAACACGCCTCACCGGTGGTCGCATTTATATGAATGATTAGCTACACGTGATGCGGTTGTTAAGAGACATTTATATCGTCATAAATATGGAGGTCTCAAAGCCCAGAAGATCTTATCATCAAATAAGCAGGATCCTTTTTTTGACGGGTAAATAAGTAGGATTCTTGCTCGCAGAGATTTTTTTTGGGGTGAAACTGGCTACAAATTACAGGGCACCCCATAGATTTGTTTGACTGTCATCTATTCAAATTGACCATGAACCTTTTCTACAAAAAGCCTTGGCGATGCAACAACCTGCAGGAAAATAATTCAATTATGAATGGTACATATTAAATATGATCATGCAAAAATATAGTTCTGGTTTATATGGGTTGCACTACACATAATACAACCACATTAAGCACGTGAGATGCAATCTAGGAGTGATTTCACTTGTAAGTTAAATGAATAAACTGACTCTTGTGGTTGAGTTCAGTTCAAAGATCCATAGCAGTTAATAGAACATTTATATCTAAACTATTCATTATTTTGTCCAGCAGAGAGGCCGACGCAAGGTTGGGGCGTCGGAATTTCCTAAGGAACGCTCCTTGCATCAAGTTGTCGCTGCTTCACACAAAGGAGAGCGACCTAGCGACCAAAATGGGCCGGCCCAACTAGGAGATATGGCGTGCTACATGTCTGGTTTTGGAACCTTCTGGATGGTTCCTGACCGGTTTTGGGAACCTTCCGGAAGGTTCTTGAACCGGTTTTCCACTGGGTTTTCTTCTGTTTCATTCTTTGTTTTTTTGTTTCTTTATTTCATTTTCAATTCCTTTTTCTTCTTTTTTATTTCCTTTTTGTTCTTCAGAATTTCCAATTCTTATCTAAAATTCGAAAAATGTTCTTTGTTAGTAATTTTTGTTCATAAATCCAAAAAATGTTCACTTTCCAAAAAAAATATCATTTTTCTAAATTTTGTTTGGGAGTTTCAAAAAATCTTCCCATTTCAAAATTTGTTCATGTTTTCAAATTTTCTTGGGCGTTTCTATAAAGGTTTTCATTTAAAGAATTTTTTGCAAATTTCAAAAAATGTTCATGTTTCAAAAAAAATCGGGATTTTTAAAAATTGTACACAAATTTAAATATTGTTCATGTTTTCAAGTTTTGATCAGGAGTTTCAAAATATGTTCCCACTTTTCAGAAATGTTGGCGTATCCAAAATTGTTTTGGAATTTGAAAAATGTTCTGGTTTTCCAAAAAAATCACCTTTTCTATTTTTGGGGGATTTTTCAAAACATTCCCGTTTCCAAAAGTTGTTTGCATTTTTTGAAATATTTGAGTTTTTTTTATTTTTCATCCAAAATTTCTAAAAGTGTTTGCAGTTTCATACGGTCCTCATATTTTTTTTTGTCGAAATAACATTTTGCATACAATTTGTTTTAAAGTTCGAATGCACGCTCGGTTTGGTTCTTAATACTTTGCGCTGCATTATAAAGCAGGTGGCTTTTTAGCTCAACTGACTAGTTGTACTTCTTTGAAGCGCCTCATCTCAGGTTTGAACCATGCTTAGCGCAGTCATTTTTTCGAGCGTTGTATTTTCCTTTCGTCGCTAGCTGTGCGTTCGCTCGACATTCTGCGAGCGTTGTATTGCCCGATCCCATTTTTTCGAGCTCTGTATTGTCAGATCCCATTTTTTAGCACTGTATTTTCCGTTCATAGCTAGCCTGTGCGTTTGCTCACATTCTGCCGTAGAGAGCGGCAGATAGGATCTCCATAGTCAACTGTAAGGGCATGGTTGATCTTCTCAATTTTTCTGAGTGCCACCCTGAGCCTTCTTAGTTTGAAGTTGAGGAGGGACGAAGCCGAGGCGAAGGGCCTGTATCCTCTTTGCTAGAGAGTCGCGACCAAATCCCAGACTGCTGGCATCTGCAACCAGTGATTTTCGAACCTGAAGGGAGGGCACTTGGGTGTTTTTTTTTTCAGAAATCCACTGCAACCAGGGCATGATTTGAAGTAGTTGAGGGAAGAGGAGCTGCCATGGTGTCCAAAAAACTCACGTTCCAGTCAGCATTGACAAGAATCCTGTCCAGCTTGATAAGAGTTGGCTCCACTCTTTTGTTCGACCAGGTGAAGGTGTGGTTTGAGATGTCAATATCATCTAGAGTATTTTGACGGAACCAGGAGTTGAAAGTCTCCATCAAAGGCCAGTTCTTCCTTCCCTGAGATTTTTCATGGGCGTATTTGTACATGTTGAAATCTCCCAACACAATCCATGGACCAGCGAGCACCTGAGACACTTTATTCATGGCCTCAAAGAAATCGGGTCTGTCTTCGCTTTCACAAGGCACACAAACCGTGGACAGAGCAAAGTTGTCTTTGTTGCTTCTGGATTAGAACTTCACGGTGATGCAGAATCTGTTGTTGGCTATCTTCGTGCCTTGAACCAGACTGTCGTCCCAGGCAAGAACAAGCCCACCTGAGGACCCATTCCCCGCATGTAAATTAACGACCTCAGGCCTGCAGGAAGGAAGGTGGCCGCTGACGATGTCATAGACCTAGGGTAGGGTCATAGATGTGACCTATACGCCCTACCCAAGGTCACTGCCCTAGAATCAAGGACATTCAAGATATAGAAAGGAATACATACTGAAACCATCGAGTGCAATCCACTCGAACAATCACCTCACTCAGATACCCCCAAAGTCACTCGACCAGACAAGAAACCACTCGGAGTACAGAAGACCAGGAGTCACTCGGGATAGCAACGGTTAGGCGTTCACTTTGTAGTCTTAAAGGTCATTAAATACACTTTATAGCTGGCGTTATCAGTAACACCCTATCTGAATGTACATTGAACCTCTGTAACGGAGGTGGGATGGGGTCCTGGCGCACCCTATATAAGCCACTTCCCTCCTCTGGGACTAGGGTTCGCACCCCCTGAACACACACACACACCATATTCCAGTCGACCGCCTCAGGGCACCGAGACGTAGGGCTTTTATCTCCTCCGAGAGGGGCCTGAACTCGTAAACTCGTGTGTACAAACTCGCAGTAGCTAGGGCCTCGCCTCCTCATACGTACCCCCTATTCTTACTGTCAGACTTAGTACCACGACAGCCGCCTTCCTCAAATCCACCTGCTGCAACTTTGATTCCTGCAGGACAAACCACAGATGATCGACTAGCCAAGAGAGCATCCTTGACTAGAGTGCATTTGTCAGAATGCTTTTTTAACCATCAAATAGATAGAAGAAAAAGGAGGAAGAACCCTACAAAGTCAGAGTACACACAACCTCCACTATCGAATAATACATGCACACACACAAAGAAAATAACACCCTCAAAGAGCTACCTAAAGGTTCAGAGTACAAACGACCTTCAGACACAAACAAACACGACATCATCTTGAAAGACGCCCCCAACACATAGTTTTAAATAACCATCTATAGCCTTTTTAGCGGGGTGCCGTTAAATGATCGCCTTCACAAATATCCCGCTATAGCCTGCTATAGCTGATTTGGAGGTCCGCTGCTATTTTCAATATAGCCCGCTATATAAAACATTGCCCCAACATCGAGGTTGGTGGTTATCCACGTTGTAGTTGTTCTGTCGCTTGGGTTGTAGTCAAACAGGTTAGTGTGAACGTCAAGGCGCGTGATCGCTGTCGAGAAAAGCTATCCACAAAATTGCTAAAGTAGTAGTGCGTGCATGACTTAAAATAGGTTCCTTGTGAAAACCCAGAACACAGAATCAGAACCATGTTAGAGAAAACTGCAGGAAGCATGGTCAGGAAGTACAGATGAAACGAACAGGGGTGCACCACAGCAGCCCACTTCATGTCATACACTAGATAATCAATACACAAAAGTTGCCTCCGTTTCAAAAAAAAAACTCACACTGGTTGTTTTTGTTCTTTTTTTTTTTTTGCGGGTAAGTTGTTTTTGTTCAATACACAAAGATTTGACAAAGTAATCATAATGTGCAGATGAAACTGGCAACACTACGATTCATTTAAAATCTGAAGAGTATATGTACATGCACAAAATATGTTGCTCTGCGGGTTACTCCTACAGAATTATTACCCTGTGAAATGAAGAGAGTATTGATTTGGTACCAACACGTAACGTTTCAGTGCACTAGCAAGACCCACCACATATTATTTGCTTCCTAAGAATATTCTGTCACAATGTTCCGTTTGTTACCTATTACGCTTTGCTTCCTAAAAATACTCTGTCACGATGTTCCCGCAAAAAAACAACATATTACTCTTGTATGACTTGGATGTGTCTCTGCACGGAGGATGTCACTTTAGTCACCACAAATAGTCTGATATTACCAAAGAACTCTATCTCTCTTAGCTTCAGAAGTTTTTCAAGGCCAGAGATCCCGTGCTCGGTTCCTGCACGAATGACCAATAGCTCAACTTCCAAAAAATCTGAAGTGAAGAGAGATAGAGTTGTCAATAACCAATACCTTGAACACGGCACTGAACCATCCTGGAAGCACACCTTGTCAATGTTCTCCAGGTTTGTCACTCTCCATGCCCCGCCTAAGAAGAAGTCCAATGCCCCGATGATGGGCACGTGTGCACCATAGATCCAAAATCTGGAATGTCCTATCCTATTCATTGTATGTGCACAATTCTTACATGGACATCGTCATGTAGGAAAAAGTGTGTCAAAATGTGCAGCCAAGCAAGCCTATAGCCACCAACCACCACCAATGACGATGCCCCATTTCTGGGCGACCAACACCAACCTCAATGGACATCTTGGTTCCTGAGTCACTGAGTGCGAACAGATTATGGAGCCGACCCAGATCGACCGCGTGACATAATGTGAAACAGGATTAAACCCATGCATCAAACATTGCTTAATCTCTAGAGATCTACCATCAAAGGCACATTTGCGTCGGTGTCGAGCAATCTAATGCTTTACATCAACGTGGGAAACCCGACACACCCACATGGTTGCAACCAATCTGATCTACAACATGGCTCGATGACCTGCCTGCTCTGCGACCAGAGCCTGTTGCCGGACCGACAAGGACAGTCACGCGCAGTGGCGAAGCCACGTTCAAGAAGTGTGGTCACTTGATCACACAACATTTTGGTGAAACTCTTAGCTACAAGTAAAAATTATGCCGAAGATGGTAGAAAATTTGTAAATACACATGTATTTGACATTACAAATTTAAATTGACATCACATACTTGAACTTCTGGCACCGCCACTGGTCACACGGAGATGCAGTTCTAAAAAAGAGTTCGGCTACACACAGAAACTAAAAGCCGGCGCTATCTTCCACACGGGATTTGCCCGCCAGCGACCACTGCCGGCAGGCAAGGGAGAGCGAGACCAGCTAAGGACGGTGGGCTCTGCCCTTATCGCCCGCCTAGAGCGGCCGTGATGCGAGGGGAGTTCTAGATTTTCCCTATCATAGTGTTGCCTAGACTATGTAAACTCTCTTGTCACCGTTGGAAGGTAGAGAGTAGTTTACTGCGGGGATGCAATTTTGTAAACTATATTTGCGACATACTATGCATTATATTTATCATGTCTCCTACTCTCAAACTAGCCTCCCTTAGTTATTTCTTGCATTGATTTTGCTAAAAGCTGAAGGGCAAGTGCTGAAACTAGGTGCCTTATGAAGACTCATGAAGTAGGGAGAGAACACGCCTCACCGGTTGTCGCATTTATATGGATGATTAGCTACACGTGATGCGGTTGTTAAGAGACATTTATATCGTCATAAATATGGAGGTCTCAAAGCCCAGAAGATCTTATCATCAAATAAGCAGGATCCTTTTTTTGACGGGTAAATAAGTAGGATTCTTTCTCGCAGAGATTTTTTTTTGGGTGAAACTGGCTACAAATTATAGGGCACCCCATAGATTTGTTTGAATGTCATATATTCAAGTTGACCATGAACCTTTTCTACAAAAAGCCTTGGAGATGCAACAACCTGCAAGAAAATAATTCAATTATGAATGGTACATATTAAATATGATCATGCAAAAATATAGTTCTGGTTTATATGGGTTGCACTACACATAATACGACCACATTAAGCACGTGAGATGCAATCTAGGAGTGATTTCACTTGTAAGTTAAATGAATAAACTGACTCTTGTGGTCGAGTTCAGTTCAAAGATCCACAGCAGTAAATAGAACATGTATATCTAAACTATTCATTATTTTGTCCTGCAGAGAGGCCGACGCAAGATTGGGGCGTCGGAATCTCTACTTCTAATAGAGCAGTTGCTGAATAGTTCGTCAGTTATTTTTCGCTGGTTTTATTTCGTCCCACCACTTTCGCTGGGTTTTTTTCGTCCCGTCCCCCCACCTCACCGGTTTAGTTTCGCATCACCCTCTAACACAACGAAAAAAATCTAAACCGATCAGAACTTTCCACCCTCGAGCGCCGCACGTCTCACACAGCACCAGATCCATCCCTGTCGCCGCCAACCCTCGCCGCCGATTCATCCCAACCCTCGCCGCCGTTTCATCCTGTCGCCGCCAATCCATACCTTCGCCGTCTCCCGTGCGCATCAAAGGAGCCGCCCTCCATCGGACCATCCACTCCAGTAGAGAGCAGACGCCGCCGATCTATTTGCTACATCGCGGATCCCTTTGTCGGCACCGAGGTGCGAGAGAGGCTGCCGTCGAGTTGTTAGAGGATACGCCGCTGCCATCGGGACGCCTCCGCCGAGGTCTGCCATCGCCGCCGTCGGGACACCGCTGCCCTCGGGCCGCCGCTGCCGTCGGGCCGCCGCCGCCGAGGTTTGCCAAGATTTGCATGTTCATAGAGCCATTGAGCACAGTCAGAGCGGCGCTAGGTATTATGTGAATTTGATTGTTGACACATCGATTTACTACTTACATCTGCTGGGCGCTGAGCTGGATTATGATGTGAGACCTGCTTGCGGTTGTGTCGATCCTGTCCATCTGTCATTTGTCCACTTGATCCAACAGATGCATTACTTCCATGATTATTATTCCTAGGTGATATGACTAAAACCTCCAAAGCTTAGAATTATGTGTTAAATTAACACGTCGCGGGCACGCTTGAGGATCCTAGGACCATTTGTATTCCACCATGTTCATCATCACTTTGTTTCTATTATGTACAGTTGTTTCTCTCCCATGGAATAATGGAATTGAGTTGACCTGTGTGGGGTTGGATTTGTGTGCTTGATGCAGTTAGCACGAGCAAGGTCGATGTGCTGTACGACATGTTCAAGAATAGAAGCAGCACCATGATTGACAACGGGTTGATTGATTAGGTCAGTGACTACTGGTGAGTGCTTGCTTGACATCTTAATTTCATATAATCATTGTAGTCTACTGATGGTATTCAGGTTGTGAATCATTTAATGTTGATCGTGGTTCTGGTTTGTTGGCATTATGCAGGAGGAGTTTCATTTGACGCTCTTCAAGACAAGCAAGAATGAGCGCATGTTCGCTGATCGTGTAAGCATGCCTTAATTTAATACACTCGATAGCTGTTGTAATGCTCCTTTTCATGATATTGTCATTGCACAATTGTATTAATATGAACTTACTATTTAAAAGAGACCTTGTGAGTTGATGAGAGTCAAGGGTGCTCCTTAGTTAATGCTTTTGGTGAATAATCAGGCTGGGACTCCAAGTGTTATTGGTAATATGGAACTGTGAACTATTAAAAAATAGAACCTCTAAGAATATTCTTGGATTGTGAATTGTTGAGCTGCAAGAATGTCTTGACTATAGGTTCTCTTTATGATTTTGATAAATTTAGTATGCGGCTTCAGTTACAGAATTATCATTTGCTCTATCTGCTGTTCCTCAACTTTTATTTTGTTCCAAATTCACTATTAGTGTTGATCATCTTCAAAGAACAGAAAACAATATGGCAGGATTAGATTGTAATTTGTGCTTATATTTTTTTTTCAAAATCCACTGCTTATATTATGTTTCTAGAAGCTTGATAAGAAAATTAAAAACAAATAATTAGAGAAGATTAACCGGGCAGGAGGTGGTCGTCGTCATGGTGGTCACCGTCGGTGTCATGGTATAGGATGCATTTGGTCCCTCTTGTATGGATGGATAGGCTGAGGTGCTTTCTTCTTTCTTTGTTGCTGCGCAGGTTGGGGGACGAGGTGCACACCTGCACAATGAGAAGTGCATATGCCGACTCATCCCGGAGATCCGAACTTCAAGAACCGCCACATACTTATGTAGCCAAGGTGAGGTGCTAACAAGAATTAACCCTATAATTAATATGCCGACTCATCCCGGAGACCAGAATTTCTATCCTAGCCGGAGTTGACAGTCAGTTTGTGCATTGGATGAGCTAAACCACAGCCGCCGTGTAGCTCACTGGTTACGTGCTCGCTTGGATATTATAATTAATCCCCTTTGAGCTCGAGGTCTAGATTAACCCCATGTTACTCTTGATTCTTTTGCCATTTTTTAACAGATCATGACGCTCATGCGGTATGGTTATCCATTGGCAACATATAGTTGTCTTTATGCACTCAGTTAATATCCCCAGTCTGTCTCTTTCCTCTTGATCGACAACATTCATGGTAGCCTCAACACCAGAGTATGCACATACATCATTGTCTCTGGTGAGGTTAATTACCATGTGACCTTCCCTCCGTCACTCCCAAAAATCAAACTGTTTGGAGGGCCTGCTCTTAGATATGATCGTCACGGGTCAACTTGTAGTAGCTCTTTTCTATGTACTTCATCAACCAGTGAGGCTTAGCCGCTGTGCAGCTCACTCGTTACATGCTTGCTTGGATGTTATAATTAATCTCCTTTGAGCTTCAGGTCTAGATTAATTTATCCTAATTAGACGGCAAATGATTAGTCAAACATAGTTCGTGTTCATCGTTCACTAGTGCAGAACCGGGCAATAGCACCGGTTCGTAATGCCCTTTAGTGCCGGTTACATAAACAACACTAAATTGTGGTCACTAAAGCTCCCCCCCTTTAGTACCGGTTCAGCACGAACCGATGCTAAAGGGCAACCACGTGGCACGAGCCAGCTCCGGGGGCCTGGAGCCCTTTAGTACCGGTTGGTAAGACCAACCGGTATTATAAGGTTTGGGGGTTTTTTAGTTTTATGATTTTTTTTTCATTTAATTTTGTGTTTTCATTTTAATTTTTTTCGTTTGCTGGTATTTTACGATACTACACATTGTACACGTTATGCATATATATATATATATATATATATATATATATATATATATATATATATATAGAATTTCTAGTAGAACCAATCATCGAGTTCAACATGATTGTCATGATATTATAAGCGTTCATATATAACACCACAAAAGTAAATCACTTAAGTTCAGAACGAAGAACACGGACATGAAAGGACAAGTACTAATTAAGAGCAGCATGAAGAACTAGCTAAATCACTCTGCTAGCTACTCTCTCTCTCTGGTAAAATAGCATAGAACATGTATAGCTCTCCTGATTGATCATACTGGAGCATGCCGATGAACCTGTCTCCTAATCGTGGGCTGCGCTTCTCATTGCTGCCCCCTAGTACTTCTCTGCGATTATTAACAATTTTCCTCCAATCTTTCACTATTAAGCATTCATCGATTCTAGAAATCCTGAATGCATTCATGTGCAATGCAGGATATCTTGGCTGTAAGCTAACAATTGACATCTGACCTTTAGTCTCGATCCCCTGAGGCACAACTGTCATCGGGAGTCCCTGTTGAAGAACATCATATAGTACTTAATTAATATACTTAGCAATGAAAGTTTAGCAAAAAAATATGTATGCAAAATATGCACTGAGGACAAATAGTAAATATCTTACCATCATTCCTAAATAGATGTGACCGTAGTTCAATACCATCACTATTGGTCGCACGTTTCGAGTACTAACATTTCTAAGTGCAGGAAGAAAATTTGTCTTGACAGTATGAAGATCCTCAAGCCATGAAACATAATGACTTATCTCCTCGCAGTTTAGTTCAGCGCCGGGACAGTAGTAGGTCCTATCTACCAAGCGCCGGACATGTTTGGTTGAATGGAGATAAGCTGTCAATAGAAATTAGTTGTCAGTTATTTTTGAATAAACAATATCAAAGACAAAAATATAGTTGAGAAGAACTCACATAATGATAGAACTGGAGGCGTCTGCACATCGACCCATATGTCTCTATTACCTTCAATATCATCTTCCGGACGAATATCAAAGATGATAACCATACCAGGCTCAAATGCATAAGCCTTGCATAGTGCTTGCCAAGTTTTGCATTCAAAATAGGTGTACGTGTGTGCATTATATACTTTGACGTTGAAAGTATAACCATCATGCTCGGTTTTCAGGTAAGCTCTATTTACCTCCATAGTTTCCATATCTTTGAAATCTATCTTATCCAAGACAGAAATTCTTGCATGGCAGGGATGCGCTAGTACAATAGTGAAATTTAAAAATTATAAGTCAGGCAAATGAAGCATATATAAGTCATGTTTAATTACGAAAAAAGACTTGTCGTTGTGACTTACTGTATCAAATTCGAAAGTCTCACCCAGCTTGATGCTGAATCGCCTACCATCAACAAGGAAATTTCTGTCGCATTGGCCGCGCTGGTCTTCACAGTATTCGCACATAATAAAAAAATTTCCATCGTCAGACGACATTTCCTATGTTCATATTAGGCGAAACATTAAACACTTACTAATTCAATTAATTCAACTACTTCTATTAATTCAACTAAGCATTTACTAAAAATAAACTAGTTATATTAATTCAATTAGTTCAACTAAGCATTTACTAAAAATAAACTAATTCTATATATTAATTCAACTAGTTCAACTAAACATTTACTAAAAATAAACTAATTATATTAATTCAACTAGTTCAAAATAAGCATTTACTAAAAATAAAATAGTTCTATATATTAATTCAACTAGTTCAACTAAACATTTACTAAAAATAAACTAGTTATATTAATTCAACTAGTTCAAAGTAAGCATTTACTAAAAATAAACTAGTTCTATATATTAATTCAACTAGTTCAACTAAACACTTACTAATTCAATTAATTCAACTACTTCTATTAATTCAACTAAGCATTTACTAAAAATAAACTAGTTATATTAATTCAATTAGTTCAACTAAGCATTTACTAAAAATAAACTAGTTATATTAATTCAATTAGTTCAACTAAGCATTTACTAAAAATAAACTAGTTCCATATATTAATTCAACTAGTTCAACTAAGCATTTACTAAAAATAAACTAGTTCTATATATTAATTCAACTAGTTCAACTAAGCATTATATTTACTAAAAATAAACTAGTTATTATATTAATTCAACTAGTTCAACTAAGCATTTACTAAAAATAAACTAGTTATATATATTAATTCAACTAGTTCAACTAAGTATTTACTAAAAATAAACTAGTTATATTAATTCAATTAGTTCAACTAAGCATTTACTAAAAATAAACTAGTTTGTTCTATATATTAATTCAACTAGTTCAACTAAACATTAACATATTTCTAATTCATCGATGATAACATTTCTAACATTCTAAAAATAAACTAGATAGTTCTAATTCATCTAAATATTATAGAAAACAGAAAATAAGTAAAAATATATATATGTGTGTGTAGTACGTACATGTGTAGTGTACGTGTAGTGTGTGTGTGTGCTTGTGTGTGTCTGTGTGTATGTGTGTGTGTGTGTAGTGTGTGTGTGTGTGTGTGTGTGTGTGTGTGTGTATGCGTGCGTGTATGGAGTGGGCTGGGCGCGTAGGGGTGGCGGGGGCAGCGACGACGGGCGGCGGGGGCCGGGGACGGCGACGAGACGGGCGCGGCGGGGGCGGCGACGACGACGGGCGGCGGGGGCGGCGACGACGACGGGCGGCGGGGGCGCGCAATGACGACGATGACGGGCGGCGGGGGCCGCGAGGGCGACGACACGGCGGCGCGGCGGCGTCGGCGTCGTCGTCGAGATCGAGACTCTCTCGCGCGAGAAGTAGAACGAAGCGGCGACGAGATAACTGATTTTTCGTAAGTGTCATATATATAGGGGGAGCCTTTAGTACCGGTTGAAGCCACGAACCGGTACTAAAGGTCAATTTTGGCCAGCCCAAGCGGCGGGAAACTGGGCCTTTAGTACCGGTTGGTGGCTCCAACCGGTACTAAAGGGCAACACATTAGTACCGGTTGGAGCCACCAACCGGTACTAATGGTCGTGCGCTGCTACCGCAGTGCGCTATGTTTAGTCCCACCTCACCGAGCGAAGGGCAGCCGCACTGGTTTATAAACCCAGCCGCGGCTGCCCTTTCGAACTCCTCTATTTAGCAGGCTTCTGGGTCTAACTAGGGCGCGCTGCCCTGTGAGCCTGCTGGCCCTACTGGGCATGTATTTGCACACCCAAGGTCTGGCAGGCCCACAGGGCAGCGCCCCAACATTCTTCTTCCTCTTCTTCTCCTTCTTCTTCCTCATCTTCTTCTTCCTCATCTTCTTCTTCTTCTTCTTCTTCTTCTTCTTCCTCTTCTCCTTCTTCTTCCTCCTTCTTCCTCTTCTTCTTCTTCTTCTTCTTCTTCTTCTTCTTCTTCTTCTTATTTCTGCGTAGTTTTTTGTATAGTTTTTTCTTTTCTGTTATATTTATTTTCTTCTATTTATTTGTGACTAGTTTTTCATCTAGTTTGCCAAAATTCAACATTTTCAGAGTTCATTTTGTAGTGATTTTCAATTTCATAGTCATTTTGTAAACGATTGAAAAATAGCAAATATAATTTTTTTCTTTTCTGCTTTATTTTTTCTTCTATTTATTTCTGAGTAGTTTTTTCTTTTCTGCTATATTTATTTTCTTCTATTTATTTCTGAGTAGTTTTTTTATTTTGTTTTTTTCTTTTCAGCTATAGTTTTTCTTCTTTTCTGCTATTTTTTCTTTTCTGCAAAACTTCATGGTCAAAGTCTGGAGTTATAACTTAAAAAAAAGAAATGTCGACGTGCAATTAGTTTTTGCCATAACAGAAGAAGTCCGGAGTTGTAATAAATTATTAAAAATAAAAAAGAGGTGCAATGCTCGTTAATTTGCTTCAAGCCTTTCGGAATAGTGTAAACTGCACTGCGCATAGCTCCATGCAGTCTACCGTATTCTTGAAGGCTTGAAGCTAAGCAACGTGAGCAATGAGCCTCTTCTTCATAGTCTCTGCACTCAGGGCTTATAAACCGCTCCTAGTCCCTCTCACTTCGCGAGGTGGGACTAAAAAACAGCTTGCCATAACCTCATTAGTACCGGTTCGTGGTACGAACCGGCACTAAATGGTGGTGGTGGGGCCATAGCCTGACCGCAGGCTGACACAGCCTCTTTAGTACCGGTTCGTGGCATGAACCGGTACTAAAGGTTCGCCACGAACCGGTGCTATTGATCGCCGTCACGAACCGGCACTAGTGTACACATTAGTGCCGGCTGAAATTCCAACCGGCACTATTGTGCTTCACATTTGACCCTTTTTCTACTAGTGGTTACTGTATATATCTGATTGTATTAGTCTCAATTCTTTGAATTTAAGTACTACTATTCATGCCGGTCGAAGGATAATACTTATACAAGTGATCACCGAAATTATTACAAAAAAAGAAGTAATCAATCTTAATGTCTACATGTTTGATTTGCACCCATGTTCACTCGTGCAGAATTAAAACCCCATGCTATTCTTGATTCTTAGCACAATGTCCTAGCAATATATTTATACTGGTTGTTGCACAAAGTGGCTATACACAATGACATGGTTTATTGCGTGTCCAAGAGGAAGGAAAAATAGATTTCTGGGTGTGATGTGACTTACCTTTTAAAAGGAACAACTTCATGCTATTGAGTCTTCACTATTTGCTTCACAGAACTATCGTAGCCATAAAAGGAATAAGAAGTCCTATTTTAGATGCTGAGTTGATGAAATTTGTTCCCTAAGATATATGCGGTAATTTGGGATTAACCCAAATATCTCCTTTTCCTTCAAAAAAATTATTATCGGCAATATCTGTTTTGAGTAAACATTTATTTATTGTAGGCATGTTTCAACCGCTAACCAAGCCCGATCACCATCACATGCTTTATTAAATTTTGCATGTGTCACAATATTGACATAATCGCAAATGTGAGTCATTTATAATCTATGGGATGACTAAATGGACAAGATTGTTTGGAGTTGGAGAAGATTCTTAGTATAGTTGTGCAAGGTAGGGGGAAAAACATAGATTGGAGGACTTCAGGAGGAAGGAAGCAAATTGTCGCGCGGTGGCCGAGAAGATGAAAGAGATGAAGGCAGGAGGGCGACAATGAGATGCATTTGTCTTACCCCATGACAACCATGAAGTATCATCCCATGTGGATAATTAATTGCAATGAAGAATATCATATATCCATAAACCTCAGATATTTTTTTCCAGTAGAACATGATCACGATGAACCAGTCATATATTTAAAATGCCCGTGGTAACGCATGAGCATTATACTAGGACCAACTTATCTGAAACTAATGTGTGAAAAGCGGGACATTGGCGAAATGATTTATAAGTATAGTAAAAAATGCAGTCTGGAATGCAAATGTATTTCTTTTCACCATTTTTTTGTCTTGATATTGATATTCTAATATGTCTTTCTACTACTCAGTTGATCCAAACAAACACAATTTTGAAATAGTGTACCATTGAATAATTCATCAAAGACCCCACATGTAATACTCAAGTAATATAATATTAGTAACTAACTAAAATAAGCATTCATTGAAAACCAGAAAGCCACTCCAAAATTATTTCGAAGCTTTGCTTTTCGACATAACAAGTTTCTGTACTACACGTAACATATTAAGTATGAGCATACTTGTTAGTATTGGTTAGGACTCTGGAAGAAACTTCCCCCATATGTGATGGTTCACAAATAATTTATTATTTTGTACAATGATTTGGATATAATGCACATGTTTACTTGCATAAGTAAGTTATCCTTCATTATCATTGTTGTTCTCACAATACCCACAAGAGATTTTCTGTGGAAAATGTTCTAACAATATCTTTGGCTACTCTGTTTCAGGATCTCTTATTATGCGTCCACACAGTCGATCTTTGAAGGTTGTGTACGGAAATCTTATGGCAACTTTCATGACGTTGCTTGTAGGTACTAGATGCCCCCCCCCCCCCCCCCCCGCATTGCAGGATGGCTTCTGCCTGACCTTTGTGGATTGGTCTTCTCACAATGTTCTCGTAGTCAGGATTAGGAACTCTGCCTACTTGTGAAATGCATGCGGCAATAAGGTTTGCAACCAATGTCATTGTTGCAAGATTTATTTTCTTAAAGTACTAAGTTGATGCGGTGTTGTGATTAATACGCACGAAGCATATGTAGTTCTAGCCGAGGAGGGTACACCAAAAAAAGCAACCTAGCAAAATTAAGCACTATAATTTTCAGTTACACACTTCGCTGTAAAAGAATGTACACTACCATGAAAACTTGACAGTGGGATGCATCAGTTTGGTGTAGCTGGTGCAAAAGGTAACATAAGTTGAATATGAATAGATTGACAAGGGAAAGATCTTTGGTCTACAAACACATATCAAAATAAACTGAAAAATATTGGTAGTATAACCAATACTGAAAAATAGAGCGACCTATCATGAAAATGGGACATCTTTACTCTAAAGTTTATAGTCATCAAACGGTCCTTCATTTCCAGATTGCAGGTGTTGTAAAGAATTTCATCTTACCCATTGGTTTGGAGATGGCTACAGCAAGTGTGTTAATCTAGCTCACGTGAGTTGAACTGTATCATGTCCCTTATTACCCTGTTAGTGAAATAGTTGGTATCCCCAAATAGTAAGATCAGAGAAGATTTTTAGTGAACTATCGCACATATTTTATTCTTATCTTCTAGACAAATCTTCTGCTATTTAAGCACAACCCATATTATAGTTCTTGTATACCAGTTAAGTTCATTATTCAACGATATTCCTTTCCACTGAAAGAAGAACCAAGTTCTGCTTACTATCTTTTGATGTGTAATGTGCGGAAGAACACCAGAGTTTCTTGCTAGGGTTTTCTGGAGGCCACATGCCTCTTATTGTATGCATTTCACTATTTTGGTTTTGTCTTCCTGCTATTGCGTATTAAGTTTTAGGGCTTTTTTACACTCAATATCAGATGATGTCTTTCATACGACTAAGAGATCAACAAAGCAAATGATCTGATTACAAGGTAACTTCCTTTTTTATATGCTATTACAAGGTACAGTCCTGATTACCAATGACATTGGTTGTTTTTTGATCTCGACTAACACAAAGGGTGCAATATGTAGATCCAGGGAACTCCAACGTTTCTCCGACCAAAAAAGTCTTTCAAGCTAGATTTTCTTTCAAGATAACAATAAATTCTGGGAGCATCCCTATCCATGGAACAATACAGGGGAGATAATGTTATTGTCTTGCATTTCTCAATATCCCTAGCTTTGTTTTCATTCTTTTGATAATTGTGGTATTGGAAAGAATGCCTTGTCCGATGATGTTGTAAATTTTGCAATCCATTAATCTCCTATTAGACTGATGTGATCATAGTAATTCTTTTTTCAATCACTGGTTGGTGCCATGAAGCAGCCTCTTTTTTGTGGATGGATAATTTGCTTATGTTCCCAGCCTTTTTTGGCGGATGGACAATTTGCTTATGTTCCCAGAGCATATTTTGTGGATGGATGCAAATGTATTTCTTTTCACTGGCTGATTGTCAAAAATTGTGTTAGCTGAGACGGTATTGTTCTTGGTTATTTTAGCTCTATGAGTAGCATCTTATTTTTCTTAAAGCCCGTGGCAACGCACGGGCGTTTTACTAGTTTCCTTAGGAACGCTCCTTGCATCAAGTTGTCGCTGCTTCACACAAAGGAGAGCGACCTAGCGACCAAAATGGGCCGGCCCAACTAGGAGATATGGCGTGCTACAGTGTCTGGTTTTGGAACCTTCTGGATGGTTCCTGACCAGTTTTGGGAACCTTCCAGAAGGTTCTTGAACCGGTTTTCCACTGGGTTTTCTTCTGTTTCATTCTTTGTTTTTCTGTTTCTTTATTTCATTTTCAATTCCTTTTTCTTTTTTTATTTCCTTTTTGTTCTTCATAATTTCAAATTCTTTTCTAAAATTCGAAAAATGTTCTTTGTTAGTAATTTTTGTTCATAAATCTAAAAAATGTTCACTTTCCAAAAAAATATCATTTTTCTAAATTTTGTTTGGGAGTTTCAAAAAATCTTCCCATTTCAAAATTTGTTCATGTTTTCAAATTTTCTTGGGTGTTTCTATGAAGGTTTTCATTTAAAGAATTTTTCACAAATTTCAAAAAATGTTCATGTTTCAAAAAAATTCGGGATTTTTAAAAGTTGTACACAAATTTCAAAATTGTTCATGTTTTCAAGTTTTGATCAGGAGTTCAAAAAAATGTTCCCACTTTTCAGAAATGTTCGCGTATCTAAAATTGTTTTGGAATTTGAAAAATGTTCTGGTTTTCCAAAAAATATCACCATTTCTATTTTGGGGGGATTTTTCAAAACGTTCCTGTTTCCAAAAGCACCTGAGACACTTTATTCATGGCCTCAAAGAAATCAGGTCTGTCTTCGCTTTCACAAGGCGCATAAACCGTGGACAGAGCAAAGTTGTCGTTGTTGCTTCTGGATTAGAACTTCATGGTGATGCAGAATCTGTTCTTGGCTATCTTCGTGCCTTGAACCACATTGTCGTCCCAGGCGAGAACAAGCCCAGCTGAGGACCCATTCCCCGGCATGTAAATGAACGACCTCAGGCCTACAGGAAGGAAGGTGGCCGCTGACGATGCCATAGACCTAGGGTAGGGTCATAGAGCTGACCTGTACGCCCTACCCAAGGTCACTGCCCTAGAATCAAGGACATTCAAGATATAGCAAGGAATACCGACTGAAACCATTGAGTGCAATCCACTCGAACAATCACCTCACACGGATACCCCCCCAAAGTCACTCGACCAGACAAGAAACCACTCGGAGTACAAAAGACCAGGAGTCACTCGGGACAGCAACGGTCAGGCGTTCACTCTGTAGTCTTAAAGGTCATTAAATACACTTTATAGCTGGCATTATCAGTAACGCCCCATCTTAATGTACATTGAACCTCTGCAATGGAGGTGGGATGGGGTCCTGGCGAACCCTATATAAGCCACCCCCCTCCTCTGGGACTAGGGTTCGCACCCCCTGTAACACACACACACACACCATATTCCAGTCGACCGCCTCAGGGCACCGAGACGTAGGGCTTTTACCTCCTCCGAGAGGGGCTTGAACTCGTAAACTCATGTGTACAACCTCGCAGTAGTTAGGGCCTCGCCTCCTCATACGTACCCCGTATTTTTACTGTTAGACTTAGTACCACGACAGCTGCCTTCCTCAAATCCACCAGCTGCAGCTTTGATTCCTGCAGGACAAACCACAGATGATCGACTAGCCAAGAGAGCATCCTTGACTAGAGTGCATTTGTCAGAATCGCCAAGCCCCGTAACGTTCCAACTAGAGATCCTCATACGGGCAAGGAGAGACATCTTGGAAGACAAGAGGTGCAAGAATGCAGAAAAGATAGCATAGAACGATTGCTTGATAACAAAGGTGCTCATGAGAGCTTATATGGTTCATGATGCGAGATGCAAAATCAGAGGAGGAGGGAACATGCAGTACAATGCAGATACAACGCCCCAAGAGGCCATACATCAAGATAACAAGCTACTACAGACACACTACAGTAGTAGCAGGCTACTAGCATTTGGCAGCAACATAGAAGCTGAGCAAATATATTTTTGAAAAGGCATCTTTCCATGGGTAGATCCGTTGGACTCAGGGCAGGCAGAGGCGTCACCCTATTCAGCTGTGAGGGAGGCGTCCGCGAAGACCATCTCTTCATTTTGATCGCAGCAGCGAGCAAGCAGTTTGGCCTTGCCACGGGTGAGCGGCCTAGGCATGTCACGGAGGGGCAACTCGAGGACGTCCATGGCCTTCAGGGCCTTGCCCCGCTTTCGTCCAGGCGAGCGGCACCGAGCCGCCCCGCAGTCAGACGGGCTGGACGGGGCCTTGCGCTTGGAGGCGCGCTCGACAGAGCCTAGGTGAATCCCGTCGTATAGCTTCTAGATGCGCGTGTTGTGGCAAGGGGAGACGGCCGGAACAATAGGAGCCACATCAAGCACTGCCCTCGGGGCATCCTCCGCAGGCGGGGCGTCTGAGGCCTGCGCTTGCTCCACGGCCGGCAGATCCGACACCGGGGAGTCGTCGAAGATGGTGATGCTGGCTGGTTGGAAGAGTTGTAGGGTGGTGGGGAGGAGCGTCGCTCGGCGGCGGCGGGCTCAGATGCAGGTGCGCGGCAGCTGCAGAATCTAGTGGCCATTGCAGCGGGCAGGATAGCACAGGAGGCGTGTTAAAGGTTAGTGCAGGCAACAGGGGATAGGAATTCGGTTGGGAGCAGGCTCAAAAAGGAGCCAATAAGACTAGAACAACACTTCATGTTCGGTGTCAAAGCTGTTATTCTGACCTTTATTGGCCAGGATCAGCATCGACAAGCTTGTGTTAGTACCGTGTTTAAGGCACTTTGCTGTCCTTCATTGGTTAGTGTTTGCAACTAGGATAAAAATCCCTGTCTTGGTCATCTTTAGCCAGACGTGATGATGGCGGTGTGAGGTCGTGCATCCCTTCTTGAAGGTATGCTGCGGAAGAACACTAGTAGAAAAATGACTTTTAGTACCGGTTCGTAAGGACCTTTAGTACCGGTTCTGTAAACGGGCACTAAAGAGTGGGGACTAAAGTTCCCCCCTTTAGTCCCGGTTCAACATGAACCGGGACCAAAGGCCCACCATGTGGCATGAGGCGCGTCGATTTTTTTTATTTTTTTTAAATAAAGCAAAAACAGCCCGCCTAGTGGGCCGGCACGGCCTGCATACGACTAGAAACCCAATCTTTAGTTGGGCCAGGATGCAGGCCCGCACGGCCCTGTATGCCCCACAGGGCAGAAGACTTGCAGTAGGCCCACAAAGGTCTTCTTAGAGAGGAGCCCGACATGGTAGCCGTGGCGGGGCTTATAAACCGGTGCAAGCTCCTCTCAACTAGCGAGGTGGGACTAAACATTGTGCACTGCGGTGGCAGCGCACCACCTTTAGTATCGGTTGGTGGCTCCAACCGGTACTGAAGGGGGGGTCTTTAGTATCGGTTGGAGCCACCAACCCATACTAAAGGCCATGACCCCTTTAGTACCGGTTGGAGCCACCAACCGATACAATAGGTCAAAAATGAACCGGGACTAATGCATAGCCATTCGAACCGGGACTAATGGTACCATTAGTGCCGGTTCATTCACAAACAGGGACTAATGTGTCTCACGTAAAGTAGTTTTTCTACTAGTGGAAGTCGACTTAGTCGTATAGGTGTTAATTTCATATTTGTAACGGTTCTGCGTGGTTCTTTATGTTACCTACTCTACTAAAGATGGGTGTGTGCATCACAATGATGCAGATCAGGCCCAACATTTCAAATTCCTTTTTGAAAAAAAATCTTATGCTAAAAGGCCAGGATGCCATGGTAATGCAACAAAAACAGTTGGCAGATCAAAGGAAATTTCCAAGCTCTTAAAGTTACTTTTTAAGGACCCATGTCTCTCAAAATTTTCCTACAGGAATTTAGGGGACGTCCTGTTTTATAAAAGCATTCCAAAGCAATAAATTATATACAAATAAATTAAGTAGGCTCACATAAATCATCATCATGAAGGTGTTACATCATGTCGTGTTTTCTTCCTAATTGATATTATAGTATGGATATTTATACTTCATCAACACTAGAGGAACACAGTACACATATAAACCTTGATTTAACATGGTATTTGTTTCAGAATGCCATGTCCAAGAAATGTTGGTATATCCATTACTAATTGAGCCTCTCCGATGGGATTTTAGAGATATCAACCATTTCTGACTAGATTTTAAAGCTGCTTCTCATGTATTATTTCTCGTGGAATGATGCTCTTAGGTGGACTGAGCCCTCATGTCTTTTGTTTGGTTACCTATTTCAGGACTGGATACATACAACCTGGAAAAATCGTTTGCATTTCGTTCTTGGGATCACAGTCACCATTGTTAATGTTGTGTTTGCTATAACAAGTAGAGGAACATTGAAACTAAAGTTTGATGGATCAGGAGACAACAACTAGATTTTGATGTACAATCGATGCTTCCCAGGGGTCTACGTGCAACGACCTAGGCTTGGCCCATGCCTCATCGTGTCGAGTGTCCAGTGGGCTGGCCCACTGAGGCCTGTAATCAGACTACTTATAGATAGATCCGTGTGTGGAGTAGGGCATGCATGTGTAATCACTGAACCAGATTATCCCCAATCCCAAACCTTCCTCTGTTCTTCTTCTTCCCCATGTAAATCGCCCCTGTATCGAGACCACATCCTGGCGTGACGCGAGGAGTTGCTGCAGTTTTGTAGCATATGGTACTCAGAGCCAAAACCGATCCACGACCTCTGATCCAAAAAATTCTCGCGATCTTTAGATCAATCCATCGATCAACTCCTAATTCCAGGAAAAAGGTGCGGATCCCTCGGGTGATTCCACGCAAAACACTCTGGTGTACCTGCGTTTGGTTGAGCAGATCCAACGGCACCAACGGTGCGCTCCAACAAACCGACGATCTCTGCACACATGGCGGCGGCGAAGCTCTCCTTGGCGGATCTGCGGAAATTGGTACAGGACACGATCCAGTAGAGCAAGGCGGTCTCAGATGCGGGCGCAGCAACATCGGAGCGAGTGAACGAGCTCCAGGACTCCCTCGACAAATATGCATCCTCCTCCGCCAAGGCGTTCGATGCGCTCGCGCAGACGACCACGACCTCGCTGGGCCGCACCGAGGCCGCCCTCGGCCGAGTCCTCATCGCCAACAACTCACTCGACGTAGCCATGGCCGAGATGAAGCACGCGCTTGATGGAGTTGTGCACCGTGTGGACCAATTGGAGAGGGTACCGGCGACGGGTCCTGCACCTCCACCACCACAACGCTCCGGCCCGCCGCGTATGGAAGGACAGAGCAGCATGCAAGCGCCGCCGTCGACAGATCAGCGGGGGATCCGTCCAAATTATCACCAACCACACAATGGTGAGCTGCCTCAGTCCCGAACCCCTGCCACCGATCAGGAGGAACCCGACCACTCTCCTGATTACGACCACCGATCGCATCACAACAGATTCAGACCACGCGTTCCTCGGTCTGAATTTCCCAAGTTTGATGGAGAGGATCCCAAGTGGTGGAAACAGCAGTGTGAAAAGTACTTCCGGATGTATGTTGTGCAGCAGGAGTTATGGGTCGATTTTGCAACAATGCATTTTGCAGGCAATGCAGCTCGGTGGCTTCAGACTTACGAAACCATGCATTCAGTTGACAGTTGGGCAGCCTTGTGTGTCGCGGTGTTTGCCAAATTCAACAGAAACAAATATACTAGAGATATTGATGTGGTCTTTGCACTGAAACAAACGGACACTGTGGATGATTATGCTCATCTCTTTGAGGAACACATGCATAAGATGCTGGTTTACAATCAGTCTTACGATGAGACATTCTTCATCAACCACTTTGTTCAGGGTCTCAAGCTAGCGATAAGAGCACCCGTTAAGTTGCAACAGCCGAGTACAGTGGATTTGGACTACTCACTAGCACAAACACAAGAAGCATTGTTGGTGGAAGATACAACCAGCTTCAGCAAGAAATGGGAGCCACTGTCCAGTTCCAAAACGTATGTGCATTAGGGCATAATGGGGCCTCACCGGCAGACATACGATCAGAAGATCAAGCCAAAGTGCTTGACAAGGTAGACACTCTCAGAGCACAGAGAAGAGCAAGAGGAGAATGCTTTAAATGTGGCGGAAAATATGGTCCAGGCCACAAATGCCCGAATAAGATTCAGTTACATGTGATGGAGGAACTCTGGGATGCACTTCAATCGTCTGAATCTATATCTGATGACTCTGACAGCGAACAACAACAACCTCCCCTGTCAGAAAACAAGGAGTCCGACGACTGTAGAAGTTATCAATTCAAGCATCTACTGGAACATCATCCAAGGAAAGCATCAAGCTATAGGGAATGGTTAGCAAACGACAACTGTTGATCTTAGTTGGCTCAGGAAGTTCCACAAAATTTATTAAGGCAGACTTGGTCAAGGAGCTCCATTGTTCCACTGAGGAAATTCCTGCTGCCACGGTAACTGTTGCCAATGGGGGCACTCTGCCCTGTAAGACACAGGTGCCAAATCTGTAGTGGTTCTGTCAAGGAAACACTTTCACAACACAACTCAAGGTCTTACCTCTAGGCAATTATGGTATCATTTTGGGCATGCAGTGGTTAGAAACAATGAGTCCCATGTGGGTGGACTAGAGAAAAAAGATTATGAGGTTCAAGTACCAAGGAACTTGAATCACTCTCAGAGGTGTCAGAGATAAGCCCACTCCATGCACAGCTATCTCTGGAAAGCATTTGCAAGGCCTGTTAAATACCAGCGCAGTAGAACAGGTGATCCACCTATGTCACATTGCAGAAAGACCACTGGCAGAAACATGTATCCCACCTGAAGTCCAACCTCTTATTGACAAACATCAACAATTGTTTAGCACTCCAGATGCTCTGCCTTCTCACAGAGAATTTGATCTTCAGATTCCATTGTTACCAGGAGTAAAGTCAGTCAATGTCAAGCCCTATAGGTACAATCCTATCCAGAAACAAGAAATTGAGGATCAAGTCACTGGGATGTTATCTCAAGGTCTTATCCAACACAGTACTACTTCCTTTGCTTCTCTTGTGCTGCTAGTTAGAAAGAAAGATGGCACCTGGAGATTCTGTGTGGATTATAAATGCTAAATGTTGTAATAGTACAACACAAATATCCCATGCCTTTTGGAGGAACTTCTGGATGAATTAGCAGGAGCTAAGTACTTCACCAAGTTGGACCTGAGAGCAGGCTATCCTCAGATAAGACTAGTCCACAGAGAAGAGCACCAAAATGCCTTCAAAACACATCATGGCATGTATGAATTCAAGGTGATGCCCTTTGGACTGACCAATGCTCCTGCCACTTTTAAGCAGCAATGAACATAATCTTTTCCCTACTACTGAGAAAATGGGTCTTAGTTTTCATGGATGACATATTAATTTATAGTAAGACTTGGGAGGAACATCTGCAACACTTGGAACAAGTCTTTACTATCCTAACAGAGAACCAGCTCTACGTGAAATTAAGCAAGTGCTCTTTTGCTCAAACAGAGTTGGAATATTTGGGACATATCATCAGTGGAAATGGAGTCCAAACTGACCCTACAAAGATTGCAGCTTTTCAACAAATGGCATGTTCCTACTAATGTCAAACAAGTCAGAAGTTTCTTGGGGCTAACTGGATATTACAGAAAATTTATCAAGAACTATGACATAATCAGTAGAAGCCTTTCTAATTTGTTGAAAAAGGATGTGATGTTCACTTGGACACCCACCACAGAGGCAGCCTTCCAGAGCCGGAAATCTGCCCTGGCCCAAGCCCCTGTGCTGGCCCTCCCAGATTTCAAGAGACATTTGTGGTGGAAACAGATGCTAGCAACACAGGAATTGGAGCAGTTTTGATGCAAGAGGGCCACCCAATTTCCTATTTGAGCAAGGCCTTGGACCCCAAGGCACATGCCCTTTCCACTTATGAGAAAGAGTGTGCGTCAGTCATCTCGGCAGTAGATAAGTGGAGATCCTATTTACAACATGCTCCATTTACTTTGGCCACGGATCATAGAAGCCTCACACACCTGCATGATAAAAAAATCACTAGTCCTATGCAGCAAAAGGCACTTCTCAAGTTGCTAGGTCTGAATTATACTATTGAATACAAAAAAGGGCAAGAAAATAATGCTGCTGATGCCTTGTCAAGATCTCCTGCTCCCACAGACCTACACACTATTTCTTTTTGCACACCTAAATGGCTCACTGTGGTTTCTGAGGGATATCAGCAGCATGATGAGGACAAACAACTACTTCAGGAGCTTGCTCTTACTGGATGAAATGACAAAGGGTAGACAGTGCACTAAGGAATTATCAGATACAAGGACAGAGTGTGAATGGGGCATAACACAGAAGCTCACACAACAATTATACTCTCCTTACATTCCAGTGGTAGAGGAGGACACTCAGGATTTCAAGGCACTTACCAGAGGATCAAAGCGTTGTTTGCCTAGCCAGCTATGAAACAAGACATTCAACAGTATGTTAAAACTTGTACCATTTGCCAACAAGCCAAGTCTGAATACATAAGGAAACTTGGACTGCTTAGCCCTCTGCCAATACCAAAGGAGGCCTGAAATCTGATTACTATGGACTTCATCGGGGGACTTCCAAAGAGCAAGAACTTTGACACTATCTTAGTGGTCATGGACAAGTTCAGTAAGTATGCACACTTTCTTCCTCTGTCACACACATTCACGGCTCTCCAGGTTGCTCAAACATATTTGGATAATGTGTACAAGCTACATGGTCTCCCTCAAGTGATTGTGACAGACAGGGATCCAATCTTCACGAGTACCTTTGGCAAGAGCTCTGACGTCTGACTGATACAAAAATGAATATGAGTTCAGCAAGTCACCCTAAAACCGATGGCCAGTCTGAAAAACTCAATCAGTGTTTGGAGACATTTCTAAGATGCATGGTCCATTCGGCACCCAAACGGTGGGCACATTGGCTCCCCCAGACAGAGTATTGGTATAACACGAATCACCATTCAGCTCTGGGCAAGAAACCGTTCCAAATTCTCTATGAATATCAGCCTCGCCATTTAGGCATTGCTAATCTTTAGAGTTCCTTATCATCAGAACTGTCAGGCTGGGTGGCAGAACGCAATCTGATGCAAGGTCTGATCCGAGAGCACCTTCTTCGTGCACAGCAACACATGAAAACGCAAGAAGACAAGCATCAATCATATCGGCAATTTGCTATCGGGGACTAGGCATTTCTTATGCTACAGCCTTATGTTCAACAGTCTGTCGCTCGTCGTTCCAACCACAAGCTTAGCTTCAAATACTTTGGCCCCTACAAGATTGTCGAGAAGGTGGGGGATGTGGCCTACCGGTTAGCCCTTCCAGCAACAAGCAAAATTCATCTAGTGGTTCATGTCTCCCTGCTAAAGCAGACATCGCCGCCCTCACCAGAACCTGATGCGGTGGACAACCTCCACATAATCAGCGACTTGACCATCCTTCGACCAGCCCAGGTATTACAATCTCGTTTGGTGTAGGTCGGCGGACATACCTGGCCACAAGTGAAAGTGGCGTGGCGCGGTCTCCCTCTGTCCATGGCGACCTGGGAGTGGACAAGTGTGCTGGCATCAACGACAACAACCTGATGGTGAACAGGACGAGGGCGTCCTGTTTCTCAAGAGGAGGGGCATGCAACGACCTGGGCTTGGCCTATGCCTCATCGTGTCGAGTGGCCAGTGGGCCGGCCCACTGAGGCCTGTAATCAAACTACTTATAGATAGATGCGTGTGTGGAGTAGGGCATGTGTGTGTAATCACATTATCCCCAATCCCAAACCTTCCTATGTTGTTCTTCTTCCCGACGCAAATCGCCCCTGTCTCGAAACACCACATCCTGGCATGACGCGAGGAGTTGCTGCGGTTCCGTAGCACTACGTTACAATTCTTTGCGGGCGAAGATGTTTATAATATGCTTCGACGTCATCAAAGTACCGCGAGTGAAATCATCCCACTCGTAGTGGCAGGGTCTTCCCCTACACAAAAGTCTCTTAAAATATGCATGGCTAAAACAAGTACTCCTAAGTGGCGGATGCTTGGTCACGGTCAGATCAAAACTATTGATAAAATTGCTAAAATTTCAAGTGGTGCGCATCACTTGAAAAAAGTTCTAGTCGGAACACAGAATCGCAAGCATGTTAGATAAAAGTGTGGGGGCATATATGATCAAGAAGTACAGATGAGGCGAATAGGAATGCACCGTCCTGCAGCCCCTTCACGTCAAACATGAGATAGTCAAGGGTGGACGCATACATGGAGGGGCGGGGTTCGGCTATTTTTTTTTAAATAATACATTTTTTAATTAATTTTCATAAATATTACGCTGGATAAAAAAATTTCAAAAATAATACACCGTCGGCCCGCTGCCGGCCGATTGGGCCTAGTCGGCCCACAGCAGGCCGATTGGATTCCAGTCGACCTACAGCTGGCCGACTGGCCCCTGTCGGCCCACTGTGGGCTGATTGCGTCCTGTCGGCCCACTGTGGGCCGACTGGAGCTAATTGGCTCGCTGTGGGCCAATTGTTTTGCAAAAAAGTAGGCATAAAAAAATATATGTTTAAAAAAATGTTAATCATGTAATTAAATATGTTAAACGTGTATAAGAAAAATGTTCCTGATGTATACAAAAAATGTACAATATATATGCAAAAATGTTGACATAAAAATATGTTTTGAAAAGTGTTAAGCATGTATTTAAAAATTGTTAAATGTGTGTATAAAAAATGTTCCTTATTTATACAAAAAATATAGAATGTGTATGAAAAAAAGTTGACACCAAAAAATTATGTCTAAAAAGTTGACATTTTTTCAAATACATGATTAAAAATTGTTAAATGTGTGTATAAAAAATGTTCCTTATCTATAAAAAAATATATAGAATGTGTATGAAAAAGAGTTGACACCAAAAAAATATGTTCGAAAAAAATGTTCTAGTTCCATACAAAAAGAGCAACCAATCATATTTTTTTCACAACCTTGATTTATTTTTTGTCACCAACTCACCAACATAATTTTTTGGTGTCAACTTTTTTCATACACATTTTATATATTTTGTATAAATAAGGAACATTTTTTATACACACATTTAACAATTTTTAAATACATGATTAACACTTTTTAAAACATACATTTTATGTCAACATTTTTGCATATATATTGTACATTTTTTGTATACATCAGGAACATTTTTTTATACACGTTTAACATTTTTTAATTACATGATTAACATTTTTTTAAACATATATTTTTTATGGCTATTTTTTGCAAAAAAAATTAGCCCACAGTGGGCCAATTAGCTCCAGTCGGCCCGCAGTGGGCCGACAGGACCCAATCAGCCCACAGTGGGCCGACAGGGGCCAGTCGGCCAGCTGTAGGCCGACTGGAATCCAATCGGCCTGCTGTGGGCCGACTAGGCAAACTGACCCAACGTAATATCTTTACCTACTAATAAAGCAAATAGTGTTTCTGGTCGTCCGTCATAGAAATCGCCCTCGAAGTTCGCATAAATTACCCACTATGCCATCCATAAGTAAAATGATTCGGATTTATTTCAAAATCACCGCCGACTTAGTTCTTATAGAATGATACACTCATACAACACAAGAGCACAAGTAGCCCAATGGCCAAGGCTTACGCCTAGCACGCGGGAGACCAGCGTTCGGTCCCTGGTTCCTACACTTTTTCCTCCTTTTTGGCTCCGTAGGAAGCGCAGGTCTTCCACCAGCACGCGCTAATAGGCCGGCCCATAATTGGCTGGTGGTGGGCCCTGTTTTCTATTTTCTTTTTGGCTTTTTACTTTCTTATTTCTGTTTCATTTATTCTTCTTTAAATTAGTTCAGGATTTTGAAAAGAATCAAATTTTGAAAAGTTGAGAGATTTATTGAGAAGTCATAAAATATTCATGTTTTCAAAATATTGTTTGCATATCATAGAAAAAAACGGAATATCAAATAGATGTTCATGAAATAAAAAACCATGTTTTTTAAAAAAATAATCCAGTATTCCAAACATAGTCTGGAACTAGAAAAAAATGTACCTGGCGCGCCTCCTCCTCCTGCAGGCGCTAATGGGCAGGCCCATAATTGGCTGGTGGTGGGCCCTGTTTTCTATTCTCTTTTTTGCTTTTTACTTTCTTATTTCTGTTTCTATTTTTTCTTCTTTAAATTAATTACGGATTTTGAAAAGAATCAAATTTCGAAAAGTTGCGAGCTTTATTGAGAAGTCATAAAATATTCATGATTTCAAAATATTGTTTGCATATCATAGAAAAAAATCGGAATATCAACTAGATGTTCATGAAATAAAAAATCATGTTTTTTAAAAAAATAATCCAGTATTCCAAACATAGTCTGGAACTAGAAAAAAATGTACATGGCGCGCCTCCTCCTCCTGCACGCGCTAATGGGCCGGCCCATAATTGGCTGGTGGTGGGCCCTGTTTTCTATTCTCTTTTTTGCTTTTCACTTTCTTATTTATGTTTTTATTTTTTCTTGTTTAAGTTAATTCAGGATTTTGAAAAAAAAATCGAAAAGTTGCGAGCTTTATTGAGAAGTCATAAAATATTCATGATTTCAAAATATTGTTTGCATACCATAAAAAAAATCGGAATATCAAATCGATGTTCAAGAAATAAAAAATCATGTTTTTTTAAAAATAATCTAGTATTCCAAACATAGTCTGAACTAGAAAAAAATGTACATGCCGCGCCTCCTCCTCCTGCACGTGCTAATGGGCCGGCCCATATGTGGCTGGTGGCGCCCTGTTTTCTATTTCGTTTTTTGCTTTTTACTTTTTTAATTCCTTTTTTTTCATTCTTTAAATTCATTCGGGATTTTTAAAAGAACCAAATTTCAAAAAGCTGCGAGTTTTATTGAGAAATCCTAAATTGTTCATGATTTCAAAAAAAATTCGCATATCATAGAAAAATAAATCACAATATCAAATAGATGTTCATGAAAAAAACATGATTTAAAAAATCCAGTATTCAAAACACATTCTGGAATTAGAAAAAAAATATACATGATTTTTTTGAAATGTTTCCAAAATTAAAACAGGCCCGTAAATGATGAACAAAATCAAACATCGCCTGCGTAGAAGTTTTAATAAGGGATCTCTAGAGGTCGATTTATGATTTTATTTAATCCTTCGCATCGGGTAAAAAAAGGCTTCCATGTTTCGTACAACGCTGAACCCAAAAAATATTGACACAACTTTCTATGGGTTAGTTTTTGTAAACTATATAAAAATAACTAAATGTCTATTTTGCCTTCATACACAGCTATGTTTATTCTGGTACCACAGTAATTGTTATGACAACCACCGCTACGTTAGGTCAAAATGATATACATCATTCATCAGTCTAGCTTAGGCAGGGTCCATCAATGCAGTTTGCGCCTTAGGAAATCAAATCATGGTCAAACCATCCCATTTTTTGTTTTTTGAAATGACTTTTCAAAAGACTCTTATCTCATCATGACATCACTTAGACATGGTTTTTGAATTGACGTTTTAGAAGCCCTTATCTCACCTTGGCATTTTAATAGCCATTATCTACCACTTCTGCATAATTTGATAGTTTTTCTCCCGTTGCAACGCACGGGCATATTTGCTAGTTTATGAAAATTAATTAAAAAATATATTATTTAAAAAAAATTAGCCGGGGTTCGAACCTGTGAAACGAAGCTTGAGCACTCACCTGGTGAACCACCGCACCATTCAAAACTGATGCTTCTACCGGATAACTACCTTTTATATCACTTTTTTTCTTTTTTTAGCACTACTAGAAAAAGGGCTGTAGATAGGATGGACACTAATGGCGCACTGTACATGTGGTGCGCCACTACTAAATACTAATGACGCACCATGTGTTGGTGCGCCATTAGTAATTTTTTTTTAATTTTTTCAAAACTACTAATGGCGCACCGCGGGAGTGGTGCGCCATTACTAGTTGACTTAGTAATGGCGCACCACACCCACCGTGCGCCATTAGTAGTTTTGAAAAAAAAAATTAGTAATGGCGCACCTGTGGACAGTGCGCCATTACTAGTTTTAACTAGTAATGGCGCACTGTCCACTGGTGCGCCATTACTAAGTTTTTAAAAAAAAATCATTTTTTTTTTCAAAACTAGTAATGGCGCACCGTGGGTGTGGTGCGCCATTACTAGTTTAAGTACTAATGGCGCACCACCCCACGGTGCGCCATTACTAGTTTGCCCAGCTTCCACCGAATGCACCCTCCCCCTCCGTGGAACGCCTTTTCAGTTTTAAAAAAATAAACAAAAATGATAAAAATCTCAAAAAAATAAAAGAAAATAAGTTTCCCATGTGATATGTGGTCTAGTTGTTGGGAAAATTTACAAATATGAATTTCGACTTTATTTACAAAATCTCTCTGGAAATTTGTAAAATGGGCATAACTTTTGCATACGAACTCGGATTAAAAAGTTTTATATATGAAAAATCATCTACTCGAAAAGTTACGGGGCTTTCAAGATCTAGAGGCAAAAAATTCAAAAAAAATTGATTTTGAATTTTTTTTCAAAAAATGATACGTAAAATGACCGGGAAGTTTGAAATATTTTTCAAAATTTTATCATAGTCATGAACATGAACAAAGTTCTAGACATCAACAAGGTATAATAGGATTGATATGCTACATATATCAACAAGTGCCTGTGAAGTGAGCTGTTGCTGAGGTTGGATAGAACTCTGAAGTTAAGCGTGCTTGGGCTGGAGTAGTGTGAGGATGAGTGACCTTTCGGGAAGTTTGACCACGAAGTGCGATTTGACTTGAGTTTAAGCAGATTGACCCGAGATTAAGCCATAGTGACCTGAGATTAAGAAAATACTAGTGGCGTGATAGTAATGACGCACCGGTAGTGCGCCATTAGTAGGCAAAACCGGTGCGCCATTAATAGGCTTTTTCCTAGTAGTGTAGGGGATTATATCACTTTTCCTAAAACACATGTTCCCATCAGCTTAGATAGGCTATGGTCAGTCCAACTCAGTTTGCACCGTTGTTTTAAAAAATTAGATAGTACGTCAATTATGATCTCAGTAACAAAAATAAATATTATAAATACAATTAAAATACTTAATTAGAAAAATTCATGTTTATTTTTCAAACATATTTATGAATTTCAAAAAAGTTTATTTAATATCAAATAATACAAATACTTGGAAAATTACAATTCAAAAATAGTATTTTAATTATACAAACATTTCAATAATTGTATACACATTTTATAATTTAATATTTGTATAATTCAAAATATTCATAACTCAAATTTTTAACTGTTGATATGTATATTCAATTGTGTCTAATATCTAAATTATATAGCCTTTTTGAATATAGATCATCACTAAAAAATTATATATCAGTATTAATTAATAATTTCAATATATTGGATACATTAAGCATATATATTTATGAAAAAATTTAAACGTCTGTATTAACTACCATTTTTATATTTATATTTAAATGTCTTATTTACTAATCATCATTTGCATGTATATTTTTAACACACAAATATTTTAGTATAACTTTATTACATACGTTTTACAATTATCTTTAATAAAATAGTGTGTGCAAACTGGGATGAAGTATCTGCAGCCCGTTTGAGCTCCGCAGGCGGCTTGGTTCAATTCATACTGTTATCCTAGTTGGACAGAAGAATTTGAATAGTATTGTGGTTTTGTTCGCTCCTTTGTAACTTGTTGGTCACGGGATCGAGAAGTCCCTGCCGTCATTTTGTGTTATAGTTTGCTCAGAGCAGTACAGTGGTCGGTCTTTTCCACAAATAAAAAATATGAGGTGCAAAAGTTTGTTGCATCCTTTTTTGCAATTTTTTTTACAAAGGTGTTCTGTTCAAAAATGCGTCGCGCACTTACTGACAGGTGGGGCCATACGCACAGATGCGTCCGCATACACTTGTTGTGACCATATCTGCACGCTTGAGTCAAGTTAGATGATCATAAATCCGTATTATTAAAATTCTAGCACCAAACTAAACATCCAGCGTAAGTTCTATGACCCCAATGACATTACCTCTAAAAATAAAGTTGCCATCATCTCAATGATAAAACTGCCATCCTCTTGATATTAAAATTGTCATGCTCTAAACATGTCATGTTATTAATTATAAAAAATGCCATGCTAATTGAAAAACATTACAAGTTTTTTTAAAAAAAATTTGTTCTCCAAGACATGGCAACTTTTGGGATTTCTAAAAAACACATGACAAAGAAAAAAAATCACTTTTTTTTCTTACAACAATGAAAAAAAATGATTTTGTGAACATTTTTCCGGCAGAACATTCAAATGTAAAAACAAATTAGCTTCATATACATATAACAGTTTATCGCAAGTGTACACAAACTCCTTTCCCACCACTGCCACGGGAGGACGCGAGTTTGAGTCATCTACGGGGCAGCGACGTTGCACCAATATCGTGCAACAGTATAAAGAGCGTTCGCTAGGATCATACTCCTGGAAGACGATCGACAGATAACATTTTCGTTTATTTAATGAGATAGCCCTAGTGTGCCATGTGCTTGTGTGTGTGTGTGTGGCTCATCACCTCGCCTCAAGTTGGGCTGTCAAATCAAATCTTGGCATACTGATGGACATGCCTTCGAAGGTCGCCTCTATTGTAGATATTGTTTTCGAAACAAATTGATTGTTCTTCTGAAGTCATTTTCTTATCCGGAGCTCGAACAAGCTTTTTCCAATTGTACTGTTTAATCCTGAATCGTTTGAGCTTGGGATCAGAAGATGAGTATCGTTGGTGCGTCCATTTTGTAGTGTCTCATATTAATTTGGGGATTAAAGGATGGTGAGAAGTTTAGGGATTAAGTTCTTGGGAAGGACTAAGATACTCTTAACTCGACTGGACAAGGTTCTAAGAAACCCCGACTAAACGCAAATCCGAAGTGAGACGCATCTTGCACTACCAGTGGAGGGCGATTGCCAATGCCGTCGGCCCAGAGATTCCTTTGATCCATGTGAACCTATTCGTCCCGAGGTCTCCAACACCCGTCTTCAACTACTGCTACAATTTTGAAAAGTTGTGTCCCCAAGTATTTGCTGAAGAACAACTCCACAACAAGACATCTGGGCGGCAGGCCCCACCATGGCCCCATGAGCTCTGCCAAAGGAGGAAAAGGTTCCACACCAGCTCCATCTGCAACAAGGTATTTGCACACCAACGACCACTACAGGCAGCTAAGGCAGTGGTAGAAGAAACAGGGTGCATGGATCGGGAGGTTGGGATCCACGGATCCGCCTCCATCGCCCACGTGTAGTCATCATGACCCAGTGGGGGTTCTCGATTTTCCTTCTCTCAATGTTGCCTAGATTGCGCAAACTCCTGTATCACCCTCGGAAAACAGAGAGTAGTTTACTGCTGTGACACAATGCTCTAAACTAAATCTGCGACATACTAAGCATTAAAATCCTGATGTCTCCTATTCTCAAGCTAGTCTCCTTTACTTTCTTGCATGATTTTGCTGAAGGATGGTGTGAAGGGGAGGTGCTAAAACCGATGACTCATGAAGACTCATGAAATAGGGAGAGCCGGAGAGATGTAACACCCCAAAATTTTGACCTTAATTTATTAATTAAAATTTTGCCAGAAAATTAAAATTTTATTTTCTAGTTTTATCTTTTAATTTCAGATCACCCTGTCCCTCTGAATTTTTGAGTTTTTTCCTTCTAGGTGGAAACCCTTCAAAAATATTGATGGACTTGTATATCTTCCCAAGACCATTCCTTTTTATCAGTGGAATTATTTCTACAATTATTTTTCCTGAGCTTTATTTCTCTAAAATTGATTTTTTCATAAGTTTTAGAGTTCCATTTGCACTACAACCCTTTTAAATATTTCTTTAAAAATCCCACAAAAATTGGGGGATGTTAGTAGTAGTGTATAATTTAACTTTATGCAAAAACCCATTGGTGTTCTTTGAAAAATTTGAGCAAAACATCCTCATCTTCATTCTGGTCCAGTTTAGTGTTTTGCACTGCAACCATATTTTATTTTGCTCTTGTTGCCTTGGGATTTGTCCTGCTTATTGACCACTCTACCAAACCCTTAAGTCCAGGAGATTGGACCGATTGAAGTATTTTTGTTCCATGCAATAATACCCTTCACTTCCTGTCCAGAACTGGAGATTTGCAAAACTTGCACTAACAAGTTTCTGGTTTTGCCCAAATAGCCTTGCCATCATCACTTGCACCTAAAGAGACCCCAACCTGGAGATTTGGGCCACCAGAAGAGATGCATAGATGCCCATGGCATTCTGTCGAGCACCTTGTGTTCATGGACAACTTTGGCATAGTTTTTATGTTTGCACTGTGATCTTGCCCCTCTGGACAAACCAGCATGTCCACTAATCTCCTAGCCACCTCTAACCTAGACCTGTTAATTGCCAGCCTCATTCAAGCCCTCTAGCACGCGTTGGCCTTTCGTCGAGCATCTGGCGTGCGTGCTCTGGGCGCGCCCAGAGCGCACGTTTTGCACGCGCGCAACCGAGCCGCCGCGTCTTGCCCCTGGCCCTTGCTCGCCCGTAGGGCCACACCCCGATCTTGTTCGCTCGCCAGAACCCTCCAAGCCGCCCCTGGCGCCCTACATCGCCGCCGTCAGAGCTCCCTTAGTGGCACGCCGGCGTCCGCAGCAGGCTCCTGCCATGGACGGTGCCGCCTGAGCCACTCCAGCGCGCCGGCTCGCCCCTGAACAGCCCAAGCTTATCCGCGAGCCCGTCCGCTAGCGCCTGTCGCCGCCACGTCGCCCTGCTAGCAACAGAACGGCGGTTCGCCGGTGTTCTTATCCGCAGCCGCGGGAACCGACCTCGACCGCCTATAAAAGGAGCCCCCGAGCTCGTCCAGACCCTTAGGCGACCTCATGCCATCTCCCTAGTGCTCCCATAGCCAACAATCGATGGAGGGAGGCCGTCTGCCTCGTCTCGGGCCAGTTCGGCCGCCGCCACGCTCCGGTGTCGAACGTCGCGAGCAGGGCCTCCCCGGCTCATCCAGCGCCGCCGTCCGACTCCCCTCAACCGTTAGGAGCCGCCCCACCTCTCTAGCCCGATCGGGAGCCGCCATAGCTCGAGACCGCGATCCACCCGAAACCACCGTCCGCCGTGGAACTCGCCGCCGGCGACCCCCTCCACCCCCGCCAGCCTATCAACCACTGGGAGGACCGCCCTGGACCAGCGGATCCATCCCCACCCTCAGAATCTCGCGGGGAGCCGCCGTTCATTGGTGGCAATCGCCGGAGCCCCGCCACCGCTCGGCCAGAGAAGGAAGGAGGGTGCGGGCGACTGGTCAAACCTGACCAGTGGACCCGACGGCCCCACCTGCTAGTGACCCCAGCTCTGCCGACGTGTCTTAAGTAGAAACATATTCCACCGAATACGCCTTCGCTAGGGGAAAGCGTAAGCCCCCGAACCATTTTATTTTTCTGTTTTTATTAAAAACAGAATTTTTACTAAACTTTGACTGGCTATAACTTTTTAAATATAAGTCCAATTGATTTGATTCTTTTTCTGTTGTTTCTCAAATTTTGTCTAGTTTATTTTCATATTTATTTAAAAAATTTACAAACAATTTTTTGTACTGTTTTGAAACTATGTGTTAATTTAAATTTTCTTAAAATAGGACTTTTGAAGAGGGAAGCAATTTTCAAAAAGTGCACCCCACTTGCATACTCTTGAAGGCAAGCATTCTGAACCCCGGCATAATATTTGTTGTGCGTAATTTGAAGCAAATACGACACCACCTTGACGCGAAGTATTCGATATTTTATGTGGTGTTACGATCATATTCATGAGTGCATAATGATGATTCCTTGCTGTTGGAATTTGATATGCTTCTGATAGTAATCACCCTCATATGCCTTTCATGCCTATCGGGAGGAATCTGGGAAAGTCTCTGTCTTGGGTAGACACGAACTTGTCTCTAATAATTCGTTGAGACGATTATGTCCGGTAAGGCATGATGAGGTATGATGAGTGGTGATTCTGTTTGTTGGTGTGAAATATATTTGTTATACTAATCCTGCAAGGAATGCCTTAACCTCCTGAGTCGACCGTAGATCGAGTCTTGTTCCAGTAACCCCCATATTTGTTTCGTACTACCACTTGTCCCTGCCATAGGTAGGGTACGGTTCAGTAAGTTGTCAACCACTTCCTAGCACACACCGTATAGAGAAGCCATGGTGGAAGATACCGGCTGCATCTGGTAGACATGCCACCTGGTCCGGGGGCATGGTTGTTTCCGGTTGGAGCCGAGGGGGTAGCTCCCCTAGTTTGCGCGCGTTATAAATTTTTTTGATCCCATGCTAGTCGAGGTTGTAGCCTCCCCACTTAGAGTTTTGCTTAATGGGTGTCGTGGGTGATTCCAGACACCGGTAAGTTAGGCTGGTGTGTGCGGCCAGGTGTGTTTTCATTTAAAAGATCATAGATGAAATTAGTTTCGATGGACTAAAGGAATCCGTTACTCGTGGGTAAAGAGTACACCCTCTGTAGAGATTATATCTATTCGAATAGCCGTGTCCATGGTTAAGGACTACAGTCTGGGATGGGTCAAGTGTCGGTCTTAGTGTCGGTCTTCGGAGGAAAAATTGCTGAACCAGAACATGGATCATGACTTGTGACTCATGATGATTATGATTATTATTATTATGGACTAACCATTTACAATTATTGAGTATCCCTGGGACGGTTCTACCTCCTGAATATTCACTGTGATTATTCTCTTATAAGCCTTTTATGTGGTGTCGCTCAGACGCCCATCTGTGGCATGCTTGTTATTTAGATTACTTATAAGCCCTTTATGTGGTGTCGCTCAGACGCCCGACTGTGACATGCTTGTTATTTAAATTATTTATAAGCCCTTTATGTGGTGTCGCACAGACGCCCGACTGTGGCACGCTTGTTATTTATTTTATTTATAAGCCCCTTATGTGGTGTCGCTCAGACGCTCGACTGAGGCATGCTTTATATTATTATCCTTTCGAGGCGTCGCTTCAGACACCCGGTCGGTGCATTCTATTTCTACTCTCTTATTGCATATTCATGTTGTATATGAATAACCTGCTTGCGTGCATCATGGATTTTTATTTTATGACTGGCGTGGTGATCATAGAATATTTCAGAGCATGATTATCATTTGTTATATTATACATGTGTTCATAATGTTTGCGAGTACATTCAAAGTACTCATTGGCATGTCCCTGGCTATTGTCTTAGCCAGATTTCTTGCATGGAGAGGAGCGTCGCGATGACAACACCGGAACCTACGCAATGGTGATAGCAGCCTCGCGAAGATAGGAGTTATCCAGGTCAGTTGTTCCTGTAAGATATGGAGTCCCATAGACGCCGATGAACCACAAACCGCTTCCGCCACCAGCCACTAGAAACCTTGTGTTGTACTCATAGGCCAGAATGGTCTTGTACTACATATTATGTATTTTGCTTGGAATTTCTGTATCAAGTTGGTGCATCATCAGCTAACAGTAATCCTGGGGCTGGTGAGCACAAGGACCATTTTTTGGGAAATATATCCTGGAAATCCGGTCCTGACAAGAGAGCACACTTCATTGGTAGTCGTATTTATATGGAGGATCAATGATGCACGATGCGGTTGCCAGAGACATTTATACAAGCACGAGAAATTTCTGCACCACAATATCTTCATAAATATGCATGTACCAAAGCTTGCTCTGTCGGGGATGTAAGCAGTTACAAATTACAGGGCACACTAGGTCATGAGGAGAGTTATTGCCTCTAAGATGAGGCAGCAACCACACTTTGATGGTATTGTATCAGCTGTATTCTATGTAGGTTAAATATAATATTTTGATTTTCAAATATTCCTTTCTTCTCTGGAAAGCTGAGTGTCGTCGAAGATGTGTGTCATAGCTGATTCACGGTTTACAGCAATGGTTGTAAAGTCGAGTGCCGGAGCAGCGTACTCGGCTTACAACAATGGTTGTCAACCTATCCGTTATTAAGTGCACCGACGGCAGCCACGTGGCAGAAACTTTGCCGATAGGTGACTATAAGTGGGGTGCCCAGATCATTTCAGGGGTATACTCGGTTTATTTCTGTGAAAGCCGAGTGTCATCTTATTGCAGTGAGTTGTTCCTCCCATACTCGGCTTATGTGTTATGTAAGCTCAATATCCGTGTTTTGACACTTGATGTACATGAACATACTCGACAGCGTGTGACTTTCCAGGGGAGACTTGTGAGAGATCTCATATTAGGTAAGATCAATGAGATCAATCTTTTCCGAAAAAGATCTACATGTTAAAACATTCTAAAAAGAATTGTAGACACACATCAATAGTTGATGTTCAACCTCAAGAAGTTTCAGCTCCTAATTCGACCAACATTAATAGAAACAAAAAGCATAACATTGGACGTGAATAGTGTCAAAGTACTATTCACCCAAAGTTATCACTATTCACATTCAAAATTGTCTTTTTTTAATCTCCAAATGTACATCGATTTTTTAGCTGATTTTTTGGGAGTTGTAGACATACCCAACAAGAATGTTATCAAAAGCGTCGCCGACAGATATCTTTGTTCCTGAGTCACTAAGTGTGAACTCATTACCGAGCCGCCCCAGATCGACCAAATGAGGCACTGTGAAATACTCCCTCCGTTTCAGAATATAAGGTGTATTGATTTCCATGCAAGTTAACCATATGAATGTTTGACCAAGATTTTAGAATAAAATAACAACATCCGTGACACCTAATAGATAAAATATGAAACTACTTTTCATGATGGATCAAATGGTATAGACTTTGTATTGTGGATATTGATATATTTTTCTAAAAACTCAGTCAAACATGCACTCGTTTGACTTTTGTAAAAACAAACACACCTTATATAAAGGAACGGAGGGTTAAACCAATGCTTAAATTTTTCTTTTAATCTCTAGATCTACCAACAAAGGCAACTTTGGGTCGGTGTCGAGCACTTCAACGCTTTACATTGACATGGGAAACACAACACATCTACAAGGATGCAACCAATCTGATCTGACCATGCTGCGGCCAGTGCTTGTTGCCGAACCAAGAAGGACATTCACGTGGAGACACAGTTCTAAAACATAACTCGACTAGACACGGAAACCCAAAGCGAGAGATGCAGCCCGCACAATTTTAAGGCAGACTGCCCCGCCGGCGGCCCTCCTGTTCATTGGCTGGCGCGATCTTGCTCACCCCCGAGGCCCCAACACCACCACCTTTCAACCGCCGCTCAAACAGATGATGGAAGGGAGGTCTCCCCCCGGTGGCATCTTCCCGATGGGATTTGCCCGCTAGCGACCATCGCCGGCACGCAAGGGAGAGGCAGAGCTAATGAGGAAGTTGGGCTCCGCCCCTATTGATCGCTTGTAGTAATTAAGACGCAGGGGAAGTTCTAGAGTTTCCCTATCACAGTGTTGCCTAGACTGTCCATACTCTCTTGTCACCCTTGGAAGGCCGACAATAGTTTACTGCTGCGACACAGTGCTGTGAACTATATTTGTGATGTACTAAGCATTATATTCATGATGTCTCCTACTCTCAAGCCAGTCTCCCTTAGTTTTTTCTTGCATTGATTTTGCTAAAGGATTGTATGAAGGGAAGGTTCGGAAACTCGGTGACTTATGATGGCTCATGATAGGGTGAGAACACACTTCACCAGTGGTCGTATCTATATGGATGATTAGCTACACATCATGAGGTTGTTAGAGACATTTATATCGGCATGAAGAATTTCTGTACAAAATTTCTTCATAAAGATGGGCGTATCAAAGCCCAGAAGATCTTATCATCAAAGAAGGAGCATCCCTCTTTTGCGCGTAAATAACAGGATCCTTGCTTGGACAGGTTTTTTCGGGGGTGAAACTGACTACAAATTACAGGGCACCGCTCAGATTTCTTTGACTGCCATCTATTCAAGTTGACCCTGAACCTTTCCACAAAAAGCCTTGGACATGCAACAAACTGCAAGAAAATAATTCACTTATGAATGGTACATAAAAAATACGATCATGCTAAAATATAGTTCTGGTTTCTATGGGTTGCACTGCACGTAATATGACCACATTTATTTCACTTCTAAGTTAAATGAACAAACTGACTCTTGCGGTTGAGTTTGAGTTCAAAGATCCATAGCAGAAAATAGAACATTTGTATCTAAACTATTCATTCTTTTCCTGCAGAGAGGCCGGCGCAAGCTTGAGGCTTCGGCTTCCCTTCCGCGCTAGGCAGGGCCGTCACGAGTAATTTGGGACCCGGTGCGAAATACAAAATGGGTCCCAATAATATAAAAATGCTTATAATACAACTCAATCATACTCTTACCTAATGATATAACTTTAAATTTGAGTTATTTCATACAATATTTGGAAATATATCACATATCAATGTTTATAAAGACTAAATGTATGGCCGAACAAATAAACTGACCTCATGCTCCACCAAAAAGCCCATCTCCGTTCCGAACTCTCTATCAGTCGGTTCTAGTTGACCAGGCCCACAAGGTCTGAATTAGGAGCCCCAGTTGACCAAGCAAAAGCTAGGTCAAAAATATGTTCTACTACTACACTCTCGTTTTTTTTGAGGATCACTACTACACTCTCGTTTGATCGGACCTATGCACACAGGCCATCAATGGCCCAGGCGCCAGGGGAAACACCTAGAAAGCAATATTGGCCACGCTAAAAGAAAAGAAAAGTGGCGATGGCCACGGGCGTCAGGGGTATATATCACCTGTACTGATTCCTAATAGGAATCGCCAACGGTCGACATCAAACGGGACGACCCAGCAGCACCGATTGTTTGCTGCGATCTGTAAGTTCGTTTAGGTCCGGTTTTCTACAACTTTTTTCTTTTACGTATTATGTTATTTTTCTCTGGTTTTATTTAGTTTTTCATCTGTTTTCTTTGGGTTTTATTATTTTTCTTTATTTTGTTTTGGTTTTATTTGTTTTCTTATAATTTCATTATCTTTTATTTTCCCCTGGTTTTTTCCTTTCATTTTTGTTTCTTTTTATTTTTTTATTTATTTTCTTTTTTCAATGCATGTCAATTTTTTTCTCAGTAGACAATATACATTTTCATACACATTGGACATTTCTTAAATACATAATGTGCATTTATAAACAATATGTTTACAAAACTCTTCCGAATTCATAGTAACATTTTCTAAAATAAACATTGTGCATTTTTTGAATGACAATAATATTTTTCTAAACTAAACAAACATTCTTTTAGCAATGTATTATTTTTTTTCATTTCACAGACATTTTTGGAAACATCTGATTATTTCTTTAAAATATTTCAATTTTTATGGGAAAAAAGTGTTTTGCATTATGAAGACATTTGTTAAGCTTGTATACATTTTTTAAAAAAATTCATTCATTTTTATGAAACACTGGAACATTTTTTATATTGGCAAGAACATTTTTTTGAAAGCCATCAACATTTTGATTAAACTGCACTAACTATTTATTAATACTATGTTAACATTTCTTGAAGAAACAATTAATATTTTTTCAAATACTTGTTTTGATGGCTATTTTACATACACATTTATATATTTTTCATGTACATCTGGAACAATTTTTATACATGCTTAATATTTTCTTAAATACATGATTAATTTTTTTATGTGTGACGGACACTTCAAAAAAATAAAATGGAAACTGGAACTTAAAATCAAAAATAGAAGAGAAAAGATGAAACAAAAAATAAAAACAAAAATAAAATAAAAAGCCGGGCGTGACGTCAGCGCTACTGGGTCAGCCCACGTATCTATTGCCTTTAGGCGAGATATGATGCTAATACTTCGTAGTAGGCAGGACGTAGTCGCGCCCGACGGGAGCTCCTTTTGGATGCGTTTTAATGTAGCATGTAGTTCAAAGATTAATGAACAAATTTTAAAAATATTTAATAGTTTTTTCGAACGAGATTTTTTTTCAAGTTCATGAACCTTCTATGAAAGGGTTTTTATCATTTATCCCTAGTAGTCGTGTCCCACTAATTTTCGCCATTAGAATTTAGAACTGCTAAAAAATGTCGTCGTCCCGTGAAGATACTACCTCAAAAATGCCATTAGATACCCTCAAAATGTCACCATTTCATTACACATTTGCTCAAAAATGTCATTAGACACGGTTAGTATATGGTCAAACGCGTTGACCATGTTATATGACCAATCTAAACCTGAACTCACATGTCAGCTCTCTTTGTCTCACGATAATAAGTGTGGACCCTACCTGCGAGTAGTAAGCAAGCGAGTAATTTTAGAGAAAATTAAGGACGTTGTTGGGGATCTCATAGTTTATTGTAGAGAGAGAGGAAGAGCTCACATGTTGATTCATGCGTATTTTGGTCATTATAATATGGTAAATGGGCTTTGAGCTTCCAATAATGGTGTCCAATGGCATTTTTTAGCATGCGCCTAATGGAACAGTGTCAGTTTTGAGCAGTTAAAATTCCTAGTGGCAAAACTGAGTAGTGGGACACGACTAGTGGTGTACATAATAAAAATACATGAAAATTTTAACAGTACTTTTGACATTTTGCGCAATTTACAATTTTTCAGAAAAGCAAACAAATTTATAAATTTTGAACAGTTCTTACAGTTGTGAACATTCTCGAAATTCCATTTTTTAAAATATGATATTTTTTCACAAGCAAGAGAAATTTTCAAAAACATGAAGAATTACGAAATTCTGAATTTTTTAAAATGTTCAAACAAATTTTGAGAAAAGATTTTTTTAAATAGCACGGACAATTTTGGAATATCTGAATATTTTTCTAATTTGTGAATTGATGTGAAAAAAATTAAATGGCAAAAAAACATAATAAACAAAAACTAAAGAGTAGTTGAAAGAAATCAGAAAAATCATAAAAGAAAACAATTTCCAATACCGACCAGGATCCTTTCCAGAAAGGTCCCCAAACCGGGAGGCTGACATCCAAAAATAAGAGAAGGCAGCACCGCCGAGCTCTCACAGCGATTTGAGCCTCCTGGTCGTCGGATCGGCTCCTTAATGCGTTACCGGCCGTCCGACCCCCATCCCGAGCACCCTCGTCCGTCGGATAAAAAAAAGAGATGCAGCGCCCTCTCCAGCGTGCCACCGCATGTAATTTTGCTGGCCCACCGAGGGCATTTCGGTCATTCTGCATACAGGGGTTATAAAAGGGGGCCGCTGCCGTGGGATGACGTATTCGCCTCCTCCCGCACTTGTGCCGCTGCCCTGCGCCTCCCCCGCGCCCAGTTCCTTCCGCCTCGCCGCCGCCTCCTCTCCCCTCCCGTGTGCCTCCTCTCCCCTCCCACGCGCCTCCTCTATCCTCCCCTCCCGCGCGCCTCCTCTCCTCCCACCCACATCGCCGCCGCCGCCACCCACCGCCTCGAACCACGTCGTCGTCGGCTAGATCAGCCGCAACAGAGCCCTCCCCCCCAACGACGACGAGCAGTAGAGGAAGGAGGACGAGGAGCACGACGGCAGGCAGCAGCAGTAGCAGGTCAAGGCGACGGAGCAGCAGGCCTTGGGCGATGCTGACGAGCAACAACGGAGGGAGGACGAGGAGCACGACAGCACGCGCCTGCGGGGAACGGTGTACGACGCTGCCAAGGTCATGCTGGAGCGGCTCGACGCGTCGGCCACGTGCGCTGAGGAGCCGACTGCTACCAGGGTTAGGGTTTCAGTTGTTGGCTCCAACACCGGCGGCTATGTCCGGTGATTTCATCCCCTCTCCTCCGTCATCCTCATCTCTCTCTCTCTCTCTCTCTCTCTCTCTCTCTCTCTCTCTCTCTCTCT